>NW_004524603.1:9018797-9030470 GCF_000260255.1 Octodon degus
TCTCCTACATCCATAATGAGTGTAGAATTTATTCAAAGGATAACTTGCTTTGTGAGAAAAAAATCTTTATTTGTAAAGATCCCTTGAGGAGTCGTCTCACATAAAAACAAACTATCAATATGCAAGTGAGACCAACCAAGGTTTCCCAAGGTGTGCAAGGCTTGCTGTTGCTGCATGTTACTCGGGTGGAAGGAAATAGTGTTAACCTTGCAGTTCCCGGATTGCATAACCATGATGCTTATTCTGTTATAAGATATTAAGGCAAACCTCTGAAAACTACCATGGAAGCCTTGCAAAATTAACTTTGATAAATACACCAATGTGGTATTCTACCACTAATAATAATCGCTCAGAAATGAGAACTTATGCTAGATGGGTTTCTAGATAACTAAAGTTGAATATTAAAAGTTATCACTAGTCTACACAATACAGTATATTAGATATTATGGTTTTTACCTAAGTTTCCCTCCCAAAGCCTCATGCAGTCACTGGGGCTGCTTCTAGAGTTTGCAATTAATTCATGATCCAAGGTTGGGATTATGGGTCTGAGTGCTACACCCACTGTGGGGCAGAGAGCCTAAAGGCAATATAAGGAGGAGAGAGGCTGGCCTTTGCCTCTGCTGCCACTGCTTTTCCCTTTTGCTCTTACTGTTTTGCTGTTTCCTGCCACCATGAACTGTTGTCCTCTGCTCAGTGGCATTCCACCTTGAAGCCAGCCAGTATAGACTGAAACCTCCACAAATTGTGAGCTAAATAAACCTTTCCTTCCTTAATTTTGAGATTAAGGCACTTTGTCCCAGCAATGAGGAAAAGGTAACTAACACAATTAGGCATACATGGCCATTAAAATCTCAATTTAAGATATATAATAAGAAATGAGGGCCAGCCACATAGCTCAGCAGAGACAGGGACTGGGGTTTGATCCCAGTCCCAGGACCAGTGCTGTGCTGGTCCTGCCCCTGGGGCGCACTGAGACAGCAATTGAGACTCGCGTAGTGGCACACCCCTGTAATCCCAGTGCTTGGGAGGCTAAAAACAGGGGGATCACTCTGAGTCCAATCTGTGTAGTGAGATCCTGTAGACCCTGTACTAAATACATTAAAAAAATAAATGAAATAAAGCATCAATGCTTCAGTCTTACTAGACATGTTTCTAAAGTTCACTAGCTATGTACACTCTGGGCAGTTATACTTGGAAATGCAAGAACAGATGCTTTCCACCAAAACAGAACATCTTAGCAGACAGCTCTGACTTAGACAACATAAAAACAATTCTAGAAATAGTAAACTGCAAATAATTTTTATAATCTTTTGCCTTTAGTGAAATAGAAATAATAATTTTTCAGGTGGAGTTGATCTCATTACATTACTTTTGATGTGGTTAACTACATAGATGTACAATTAAGTGAATACCAGTTTTTGTGGTACTCCTAGGATTTGTTTTGAAGAAAAAGTATTTTAGTTCAATCCCCAGTTCCACAAAAAAAAAAGAAAAGCAAAAGAAAAATTATTTCATGTCAACTAGAAGTTTAAAGTTTCTCATAAAGATGGAAAAGGTTTTCCTATTTAACTGTTTTCTTAAGTACAATATAGCTCCCTGTTTTCAAAATTACTCACATAATAATACAGCAAAAGTTGTCCAGAGACACATTCTTGTTCCTCTTCACTACTCTGTTTCTCATATTCTGACAAGAAATCAACACAAATTTACTTTTCCAAGGAGATCACAGGAATATCATAGCTTTTGTCAACTGATGGTCTGTATGTTGGTTATTGATTAAATAGGAAGGACTTTTATTTCATACTACAAGATTTCATAGAAAGGATATTTGGCAGACGGTATGATTTAAATACTAACTTATTCTTTACATTAGAATGTAATAGATTTTCGAGGGTGATACCAGAGTATATCTCACACAATGAAACCTTCAGATACAATTTTAGACATAAGTCATAATTTTTCAAAGTATCAATGAATGCCAGAATTTGTGTCTAAATTCTTGCGGAATTCAAATTTTTATTATAAAAACAACAACAACAAAAATAAAAACAAATGCCAGTGAGATGGCTCAGTGGACTAAATGCCTGCTCACTTAGGCAAGCCCAGGGACCAGAGTTTGATCCCCTGTACCACACGCCACTCTGGCCTCACCCCCTGGCACCCTGAGCAGGCCACTGAGACTGTGAGTAGTGGGGCACACTTGTGATCCTAGCACTGGGAAGACCCTGAACCAAATATATTTTTAAAAAGTGAAATTTGTTCCCAGTTTGCCACGTTGGCTCTGCCCCCAGGGCACTCTGAGGTGGCCATTGAGACTGGATGCGGCAACACACACCTGTAATCCTAACCCTTGGGAGGCTGAAAACAGGAGAATCACTAAGAGTCCCATCTGTGTAGTAAGACCCTGTACCAAATACATAAAAAAGTGAGATTTGCATGATATATCCATTATGGAATATTCAACCCAAAATAATATACCTGTTCATATATTAAATAAAATCATTTTCATAGACACAAAAAAAATTTCATAAAATTACAACCAGACATCATAGTTTGGTTTTTCCAGGACTTAATAGAAGTATTTTTGCCAAATGTTTAACAATATTTGCAGCATAAATACTGGCCTAGTATAATAAAAATGAGTATTTTAATATCTTAATATTAATATTCATGACAATTTAATCTTTATGATAAAGGGCCAAGTCTTACTGAGATATATGCCTTGCATACAAGCCTTGTAGAAGTATCTAACTACCAAATAACTTTTCTACTGTCAGCTAAGCATCTGCTCCTATTAACTTTTCCACAAAATGCAAATGGTAAACATCTTGTACAAAAAATTTTTCTTTGTTTGATCTCTTATTTTCAGAATGATGGGTTCTTACTGTTTTAGGAATTATTATTTAATAAAATTTAAAGCCCACCCTGTTTTTTTTTCTTTCCATTTTTGTACTGTTTTGCAAATTTTCTCCTTTTCTTTCTTTTCTTTGCATACTAGGAATTGAACCCAGGTCCTATTCACTGAGTTGTATCCACAGCCCAATTTTATTTAACTGTTTCAAATTTTGTGATAAGTTCATGGTAAGTCACTAAATGGCTTGGGTCAGGATTTAATTTCTGATCTTCCTATTACAGTCTCCTAGAGTGCTGGGATTATAGGTGTATACCATGATGCTTAGCTTCCCATTTATTTTATACAGCTACCATAGCCTTATGGAGATTTAATCTTATGCCGCTAAGACACTGGCATCTTTACCCTCTCTTACTTGCAGTGTAGGATGGGTTTTTTGTTTAATTTTGTGTTTTGCTTCAGGATAATGCTCATGAACTCAAGTTCTAATTCTTGCTCCACATTTGAGCTGGCTGTTCCAGTTAAACTTCTAGCTTACCTGAATGAAGTGACTGCTGGATGAAGCAGAGAAGCCATTGGCTCAGGGGTGCTATGGTGATGCCCCCCGACAGGGCAGCCCACTGATGTCGATAGCTAAATGTATTGTTAGAAAGTGCAACGGGCAGGCTGTTGGACACTTGCTGCCAATAGCACATATCCTGTGATAGCAGAAAAAATCCTTCCAACCTGAAAGATATCCGGGATGAGTTCATTCTCTAAAGTCAAAGAATGAATTTTAGGAACAACAGAATCTAAGAGCAGAATATATTAATTGGGGGAAAGAAATTTTATGTATGAGAGAGATGGAAGGAGAACTGAATGGGTTGCCAAGGACTCTGCCTTCTCCAGGGATTTTTCTAGAGAAAACCCATGATTGAGGTAAGCCCAAGGTGAGAAACGTGGGAACTCATAAGACAGGCATAAGGTGACACAAACAATGGTCAACCAATAAGATTACAAGCACAGTTGCCCAGGTAAAACTGATTAAATCAGGATCAAATAGGAAAGTGAGTCAGGTAGCAAAGAGGCATAAATACAGAACAGGGGCTCTTCCTGAAGGTCGTTGGGTTAGTGACTCTTCCAGGTATTTTTAAGGTGATTGCTGCCTATTTAGAATATCAATCCCTGATGCCTATCCCTAGGGAGTTGTGTGGCTTCATTTGTTCAATCTTTTGTCTTGAGTCTCACGCACAAGGAAGTGTCTGTCTCTCCTGTAGTTGTAAGACCTCTTCTGCACACTGGCTTCTTGAGGACCCAGTCCTAACTCACTGCTTGTTACATTTCCGCCTAATCCAGCAGCCTACAACAGTATTGGCCTGGCTCTCCTGAGTGCTGCTCACTGAATGCTACCAACCTAGCAACTCTGGTCACCAGGCTTTTACACCAAGTGTTTCTCTCTTAGAGCCCATTGATCACAGGCTTAAATTCTGAAACCATGACCCAAATTAATATTTATTTTTTCTTTTTCTGTATTTAGGACAGAGTCTACAGTGTCTCACTACATAGATCAGACTCATAGTGATTCTCCTGTTTATAGCCTCCTAAATGCTAGAATTATAGGCGAGTGCCACCATGCCCAGTCTCAATTACCATCTCAGGGCACACTGTGGGCGGGGCCTACACAGCAGG
The DNA here is from genome assembly GCF_000260255.1 of Octodon degus. Taxonomy (NCBI): domain Eukaryota; kingdom Metazoa; phylum Chordata; class Mammalia; order Rodentia; family Octodontidae; genus Octodon; species Octodon degus. The sequence continues at coordinate 9,023,317 of NW_004524603.1, forward strand.
CCTGGGTTGGAACTCTAGCAAGCGCTTTAGTCTGCTGAGCTATCAGGCTGGCCCTTGTGATCCAAATTAAATCTCTACGTTACAGAATCTGGTATTTTATCCAGTAAGGGAAAAAATGACCAATACAGTGGCCTATCTGTTCAAAGAACTAAAAAATTACTAATTTTAAATTGACTATGAATGCTATTGTACAATTTCTCTCCTCTGAAGTCACATAGCACATATATATTACAAATCTTTCCTTTGAGTACCCCCAAGTAATACATCTTCACCACCCAGAGGCTATTTCTTCATTGCCACAGAAAATTTCTATAAACAAATAGGTGTTGAGCAGCATCAGGTATAATTGAAATTCCTGGCATTCATGTTTTACATAACTTAAATTTTACCTAGCTGCTATCAATTTAGTTGTTCTTAGTTTTTTAAAACAAGAACAGTCTGATCTGACATGGAAAAAGGCTGAAATTCATAATTTTAGTCTTTGTAATAAGAAAAAAAATGTTGAACATACTGAAAATCAGTAGTTCTTATGAGCTCTGTTAGAGAATTTAGGTCACAGGGCAAATTACCAACCCCAAACCAGGAAGACAGGTGAGCACCAAGAATCCCAGTGCACTAGAGCCACATATTACCCCTCAAGCTGCCTGTAGGTAGGAAAACTCAGTAGCTGACTAATTATTGCATACCGAGTGTGGACACTCTTCAGAGATGAAAACCACTAGGGTCCTTCTTGAAAGGAGATCCACACTTTCATTAGTTTTCTTTTAAGATATCTACCTCATGCTCTGAGCAAAGGTAGGAGAAAAATTCCCTTGTTCTTTCATCAGGAAAAAGAAAAATAAAAGTCCTTCGAAATATACTGGGAACATTCTATTTTCCTTACCAAAAGTTTATTCTCAAGGAAAAGTAGTTTCTAGACTATGTTTTACCAAAGCTTAACCAACATTAGGTTAGAGAAATACTCCACTCCAGTTGACTCAAACCTTCTGGGTAGAAATGGAGGAGAAATGGTCCAGTGTGTCCTTCACTATTCTTCCCACAGCATCTAAGCATTTGTTAGGATCACAGCTTAGCTGTCTAGACTGGTGAAAGGCCAAGATCTCATTACAGGATCAGAAAGTGCTTGCCTTCCCTCCACCTGATGACCACAGGAACAACGTCCCACATAATGGAGAGATAACAGCAAGGACACACTGGAAGAAACGTTAACATCGGACACATGTAGTGCCAACGAGAGTAAACATAGGAAGTGCTGCTTTTCCTTGACATATGAACATAAGAGCTCAGTCTAAAGTACTACCTGCTCTGTCTTATCTGGTGTATCATGTTTGGCTTTCACCCTAAATTTAAGAGGACTGCTAAAAGTCAAAGAAAAAATCTGAAGAATCACAGCATATGTTAGAACTAGACTCATAGAGAGCAGAAATATTGGATTAAAATACGGGTAATTTTAAATAGCTCTAATCAGCACATCACTCAAATGGTAAAAATGGCCAACATTTACAGACCATGCAGATTGGAGTTCTGTGGTAAAGTTCAGAGGAAATAGAAATTTGGATAAAATAGAAATAATCACTCTTTTCAAAGGGCTTCTTTGTAGATGAGATGGAGCTGAAGAAATAATCCTTGATCTTGAAGCTGCGTCAATAAAAACTTAAAATTGAGCTGCAAAGACAAGATTAGGGTTGATAAGAATAAAAGAGACAAATAGAACAAATGAATAAGATGCAGAACTTAGATGTCAAAACTCACAATATGCTCAATTTTTCTTGGATGAAGGAATAAGGCAAATCCATGGGGAATGAAAGAAGCTCTGCAATGAGATTGGACCAGGTGGACTTCCACATGAAAAGAGCATTAAGCAACCTCACAGCTCTTGCAAATGGAAGTTACTGTCCGTACGCTACTGCATACTGGCTTCAAGGAAAAGCCCTTTCCCCAATCCTTACGTGAGCAATGCTGTTCCTCACAAAAACCTGATTCTCACTTTAACTTGCCTCCTTCCTTTCGGTGGTCCAACGTCTCCCTTCCTTATTTTCTAATTATACTTTTAAGCTCTGTTGTCTTTCCCCACAGTATAAACATTATTATCACTTTCAGAAAACTTGGATGCAAACATTCAAACTTAGTCTCTAATGATTTATCGTAATATTTTCTCATAATGGCGCTGCTTGTCAATTTTTAAAAAAGGGACTTCATTGCATATGGTTCCATTTGGTACTCATAAAAACAGCAATAACAGTAAGATCACTTGTTGGTAGATGATGACATAAGCTGAGAGGAGGGAGGTGGCTTTTTAAAAGTCAACAGAGTGGTAGCTAGGAACTAAACCCGTTTCTCACAAGGCCTTCCCTCATTCTGGGAATGCTGATGCCTGGCGCTGTTTAGTAATAATTCTTAATGATTTGGAAGAGGTCACATATGAGTTGAGAAAGTTAAAAGAGAAAATTCAAAACACATGCAGAGACTAAGAGGAAACAAAGCTATTAAAGTTATAAAAATTCATTCAACAAATTATTTCATTCTTCTTGCAGATTTTTGCCAAATAATGTCTTGAAATGAGACCACCTTGTAGCAGTGGTCAAAGAAAATCCTTGAAGTTGTAAAAGGAGCTCCATTTAACTCTTAGTATAAATTTCTACAGGCATTCATTGAATTTAGAGTCAATTTACTGACCTTAGTTAAACATTCAGTGTCTAAAAGGTCAGACACAACCCTACTTTCTTTCATATTATCTCTTAAAGAGTTCTGGAAGTATGCACTGTCTCAGTTTGACAGCTAAAATCCCTGCTGTAGGGGTGATAAATGGCTTACTTAGGATCATAGAGTGAGAACATACATGAAACAACCAAAAGGGAAGCTCATGAGCTTATTTCAAATATCTGCTCTTCTACAACATGTGAGAGCTGGACTTAAGAGTCACTAGTGAGCGGAGTGGAAGGTGTGTTTAATAGCAGTCTTATATCATGGCAGGTTCTTCAATGAAGGCCAAAGTAAGGATTAGGAATATTGTAAATGGCTTTACTGGAGGGTGAACATCAGGACTGCTAATATAGTAGTCACTCTTATGCAGGAAGAACCTGTCCCAAGATCTCCACTATGTGCCAGAAATGCCAGATAAAATCAAAGCCTGTATTCCTCTACCGTACCATGTGATAAAGTTTAACTCATAAACTGAGTCCACTAAGAGAGAAGCAACACTAATGAATAATAAAATAGAATGATGATAACATGTACGAAGATCACATTGGCATGAACACTGTCTCTCAACATTTTTATTGTGCGGTACTGATTTCTCCTGTGCTGATGGGAAATGATGTAGTGCGAGGAGGTAATGATGGAATGCTTCATGAGATAATGCAAGGAAAACACTGTCAGCACTGTGACCTCCTGTTGGGTTGTCAAATCAGGAGGCCTACAACATGGACATTGTGACGCTGCGGTCATGGGTGAGGAACTGAAAGAGCTTCGGTGTAATGGGCAGGTGTCATACACAATGAGAATACGGAGGATGAAGATATGTCGTATCCTGGCCAGGCCAGACCAGGAAGGCACAAGACTCAGTCCTACTACTTAGAGAAGGACACAGTTGTTGACTATTTTTTAATAATATTTTATTTTATAATTTTCAGACCAAAGTTCATGTTTTTCTTTATTCTAGAAATATATTTGTATTGCTTCATGTTTTATCATAAGGACAATTTTAATAACAGTGTGTGAGATGAATAACTTTCTGGACATATAAAAACATCCACAATTAAACTTAAAAGACTTTTTTAAACTTATGAGTAATCAAATTTTAAGTCACCTAGACCTCTGTTAGTTGGCTGCTAACAGCTGGAGCCATGAAAAGCAACATGGCAGACATGGGGTTCACTGGATCCGTCATAAAGGTGAGGAGCGTCTTCGCCTCCTGGGTGGTGAGCACAGGACCAACATTGTGCTAGGTGGTTTTATCTGGCACTGAGTTTCTAGCATCCATCTCTGTTCACCTCAGTGGCTTTGCAATAAGAGTGACCTGGGGCCCCGCTTCTGAATGAGGAAACTGGTGTTTATGGAGACTAGCAGCAACCTGTCTCAGATGAAGAACCTAAATATTTGAACTTGGATTTACTCCTCAACAACTCAAACACTCTCTGACGTATTTGAATTTTTTCTTAACCACAGTCAAATGGTCATTTTCTGCCATTATATTTTGCCTCTTGACAATAGGATAACATTGCACATGCATTTAAGGATTGCTTCAGTTTGCTAAGTGTTTTTGTGCCCAATGTCATGGGTTGGCTTGTGGTACCTACAATTAGCAGGTACTGATTAGATATTTACACACTGTGCAACAGGATAGCTTTCAGTCTGCACAAAGAGATCAGCTTGTAAAATGTGGCATTTTCTGGTATAATTTTTGAGGGTTAATCTATATGGAAAATGTCAATTCCAAGACAACACGAAGCTGCATTTGCTACATGCATTTTAAGCGCTTGCAACTGTGACAGAGCTCTATGTAAATGTTTATCACATAAAAGTATAAACTCTGACAGAAAAGCATTTCTATAAGACAACAAGGAGTGCATAAGAGTAGATAAGACGGCAAAGATGACAGTAGCTATGGAGATGAAAAGCATCAATGTGCGCATTATCTCCACGAACCAGAAAAACACATTCCTTAGTCTCTAGTTATCTGTCATTGCTGACTAGGCTGAGCCATTTGGAAGTCAGTATGTCTAGAAGGATCCCCATGGATCTTTAGATAACTCAGCAGATTAGTAAGAAGTTCTAGGAACCTGAACTTCTACAACTGGTCACTTGTTGGAATCCAACCTAAGTCTTTACCATTAAAGGTCATATTTCCATTGATCAAAGTAGTTAACTAATGCAAAATGTGCTTGTTTTACACCTTCTTGACTGTTGTTGAAGATCTTTCATTCAGGCTGATCTGACCATGGCAGATTAGATTGTAGAGTCGCTGAGGGCAGGGGCTGGACATGAGAGGCAGTATGGGTGGAATTCGTCACCCTGGGGCCAACACACTCACATTCAGGGAAGAAGTAACACAGCTGGGTGAAGTGTCTCCTAACACTTTTTGCCTAAAATAGAAGCTAGATTATTTTTTTCCCAATGATCATAGTTCTTAAAGAAAAATTCCCACAAATCTCCTTATTGCAATTTATGATTTCTCATATTTTCTTAAAGAAGAAAATTTTTTCAATGCAAATACAAAAAAGGAGAAAAATTTGTGTGGTTAAAGGCTTTGATATTTGCAGGTCAACAGGAAGCCGCAGGAATACACATTGATAAGTGTCATCCATAATACAGACATTCATTTGGTTTTGTTTTGGGTTTTTTTTTTGCGGAACCAGGGATTGAACTCAGGCCCTTATGCTTGCCAGGAAAGCACTTATTCCACTGAGCCATCTCCCTGGCCCTAGATATTCATTTGGAAAGAATCCAAGACATATGAAAGTGTACTGTGTACTTTCTACAATCATAGCATAATCACAGGTTGGTGAACCTGTGCCTATTCAGTTAGGCAACTCTTCTAGATGACAGTTTTTAGGATTCTCTTAAAAACTGTTCTATATTTTCTGCCAACAGAACAAATCATGACCTATTTGCTCTAGAAACCTAGTGTCCCCTTCACACTCAAATTTAGCAAGCTTTAAAAAAAACCCATCATACTCTGGTTTCTCTTCAGATTATATAAATCTTTCACCTTTTTTTTTTTTTAATAAAAAAGATCTGTCAAGAAACACTTCTCTATTTAAATTACACATGGGAGGTAGGAAATGTTGACTTGCTTTTGTAGATTCCTCTGTTAGGGTTACACAATTTACACCAAATACTATGTGACCCATTTAAGGGCACGTTCTAGCTATGGTATCCTTCAAGAAAGTTGCAAGTGAGGACACTGAAGCCTCCAGAAAGCTTTCAGATATGGAAAACAGTTATTTACATTTTCTGTTGATTGTATTTCAGAATTCTGGAGAACCCAGTACCTATTAATAATCATGTTTGTGGAAGAAGTATAAGAGAAGCTTAGAGAAGACATATGCTGGGAACGGCCGTGGGCCAGAGAAGAGAGAGGTGGGCTCCTGTCCCAATCTGAGCTGACCTACACATGCAGTAACCAAAGGCAATATTGGACCTATGAGACCAATTACTGAGCTCGGTGACTGGTGAATTGAGGAACAACAAGGCTTGTACTTTGGGCCACTTCAGCTAATACATCATTGGGTGACATTTGAACTCTATTGTTAGGAGACTGGCAGTACTTGTAGAGTCAGTGATTGGGATTTAAGGACAGAAATCATATAAGGGGAGAACTAAACAACCAAGTGAAATGGCAGCCCCATCCCATCTAGTTGGATTTTTGCAGTGAATACTTGCAAAAAATGTCTCCGTAAGCTTCACACCCACTGTGATAGTAAATGACTGCAAGCCAAGCACTCTGGGAGGCTGAGGCAGAAGGACAAGTTCAAGCCCAGCCAGAGCAATTAATGACTACCTAATGAGCCCTTGCCTCAAAATATGAAATAAAAAGAGCTGGAAATGTACCTCAATACAAAAGTATGTGTTTAACCCCACACCCCACCAAATAAAGATTCACAGATAAATAAAACACATTAACTTTGTTAAATGTACATTTTTATTAAAACATTATTTCATAAGAATCCTGTCTTACTTGCACACTTGATACTTTAATAATAACTGATTGAGACATCCTGTTCATTTCTTGCTAGACAAACTATAAAAGTTGCACCATATTTCTGCATAATAAACTGTAGTATAGTCATACAATGACTAGAAAATAATTCAAAATACTAAATGCTTTTGATTCTGCAAAGAAACCAGTGTATTCTTCAGGGTAGCTCACAGCTGCAGCTTTTTATCAGATTTTTAAAATAATAACACACTGCTCAATTCATTATATCGTTAGGCATGCACGGCCATTGGGCAAAGGACAATCTGGCCTTTAAAACAAACTGTTATTCTTCTGATCATAAAAGGAGAGTGACAGATATAATTATAATTCAACAAATGTAGAGGAAGGCTGCTCAAGGATGCTGATGGTCCACTGCTTAGAGTCCACGGAACAAATGCTCATGAGAAAATTCCCTAATACGAGAGAGAGAGAGAGAGAGAGAGAGAGAGAGAGA
>NW_004524603.1:9030570-9036013 GCF_000260255.1 Octodon degus
CAAAAAACTATTAGAAACAATATAGAATTTCACTAAAAATGATAGGAATTCAGTAACAGTTGCTATATGGCATGTTCTTGTCTTCAGATTCGTTATTCAGATTACCAGATATAAACATGCAAAATCAGTCAAAAAATAAAAAGGAAAAAGAAGAAAACAAATAAGCATTAATTGTTCTTTACAAGAGGCCAGTAGTAATCAGCAGTACAGTTATCCAAATTAGCCTGTAGGTATGTATAAATTTTCCCTTTCCTTTTTTCTTTTCTCCTTTCCCTTATCTTAATTGCTCATGTTTTTATTTTCCTTTTTTAGTGTCCTCTCTCCCACCCTTTCTCCTTCCCTCCTTTTCTCCTTCCTTCCTTCCCTCCTTTTCTCCTTCCTTCCTTCCCTCCTTTTCTCCTTCCTTCCTTCCCTCCTTTTCTCCTTCCTTCCTTCCTTCCTTCCTTCCTCCCTCCCTCCCTCCCTTCCTCCCTCCCTTCTCACTTCCTACACCTTAATGGGACTTCTATCCTGGATAGTTCCTAGTAAATAAGGTTGATAGAACACAAACATGCTGGCAAAAATATGCATCGAGAATTTGGAGGCAATTTGGTGCCTAAGTTTCCTGGCTCTCGTGGCTCTCAGAAGCTGGGATGATCACTAGGTTTGCAGGTCACAGAGAAGTACCTAAGATCAGTACAGTGGCGAGACTTGCTCAAGGTCTGCTTCCCCTAGAGGGCAAATGAAAAGGAAAGCCCATTCCTGCAGTGTGTTACTTTCCACCACAGAGGTGTGCTTCCTCAATTTGGATTATAAGAGGGTTTTCAAGTGGCTTCCTGCAACAACTCTTTTTTTAAAGTGCTAACATTTGTAATTATGTTAGTTTTTGAGAAACGTCACGTTAGCTGGTTGAAACAGATGAGCCCAGAAAGTTTTAACAAGCAAATGTCTCGGCTTTGCACATCACCACTGCTTACCAGACAATTTTATACACTCATGCCCTAATCAGCTAATAAGAGCGCTGGCTAATTGATAAAGTGTCTTGATTTCCTTCCTAGTGCAATTAGGAGAGTCATTAATTGTTTCTTCCTTCTTTATCTTTGTCAACACAGCAATATTTTTCACTTGATTTGGAATAATATGATCACAAAATGATTGCTAGAGATTTCAGAGTAGAACTTGTAGAATAGTTTGATGGCTCCTGCTATTTTATCTTAAGTTCACTCTGATTAATACCGCTAAAGTAAATACCACTGAAATTAACAATGATTGGAGTATTATTTGAAATCTATGTCTTCCTTCCATACCAATCACTTCATTGCAGAACACGGGTCTAGCACTGCAGGATTCTCCTACCCATAATAACTTAGGGAACCAACAATACCTTTGGGGAGAACTCTCCAACTTAAGATATTTTTCACCATAGGAATTAAGTCTCTGCAGCTGGTCCTTCTTCACTATAAAATATAATCCTTAGGTGATTATTACGGGGAGTGTTTGTGTTCTAGCAGCTATAAAAATGTGAAAATGTACATTCACACCCACACACAGGCATGTTGCTCTTCCCATGGGAAGCATCACTGATTCAAATGCAATTAAATGAACTTTCATTAAAAACATCTCGAGAAAACATTTCTTTTTCAGTTTTACCCCTCTTTTGCATTATCATCTGGCAATGTATATATACTGCTAAAGATATTTTCAGAGTTTTCAAATTGCTACTGTAGACTTCCATTGCCATTATTTAAAAAAATAAAATTGTATTTGCAAGCACAAAATGCCTAAAAATACCACACATTAGTATCTGTGTAGCATAAATCCATCTATTTGCATCATACCTGTGAGCACCGCCCAGTGACACTGGGTGCCCTTCATTGCTTATGATGACAAAGAGAAGCAAAGGACGCTGGGAGTTAGCGACTGTGCGGCTCTAACCCTGTACACTGCTTCTCCCAGTTAAACCTCGCATTGACCTCAGGATAGTGGTACAATTTATGTCATGTTTCTGCACCTTAGGATACTGTGTCTGAGATTCTCTCTTTTCCTAAGGCCTTACCTGGAACACCTGAGCTGCAATCTCCTCTCAGGAAGTTTGCAGAACCTGGACTCTTTGTACCCAATCAATAACTACAAATGTTAAGAACTGCTTGCATTGAAGTGGATGGCCTTAGAGAACTACAATATTTTCTAGAGATTCTTCCTTCTTGAGAACTAAGAATATTCACTAGGAAAATTCTACGATTAAATGACACAGGCAAGACTGGCACATTCATGTCTCAGAGATGGCATACTAGTTAGGCATAAGAGCTTAAATATTATTGATCAGATAATTGACCAGATAAGCTACAAAGCACTTCATGTTCTATCATACCAAAGCCTTTGCAGACATTATATTAACTACATCTTTTTAAAATAAAGATATTTGCTGCAGGGTCTCACTATACACCATGGACTCATAGAGATCCTCCTGTTTCGGTATTCCCAGCACTGGGATTACAGATGTGTGCCACCACATCTAGTTCCTGTGGCCAGCAGTGCGCCAAGGGTTCTGGGGCCAGCAGTGTGCCGAAGGTTCCGGGGCTAGTACCCCACACGGTACTGGGAATCGAACCTGTGTCCTTGTACTTGCCAGGCAGGCACTTAGACCACTGAGCTATCTCCTCAGCCCTGCTGACTACGTCTTAATTGGTGTCTAGAAGTTGCATGCCATTATAAGACATGTAGAGAATTAAAGTAGTTGAATACCATTTATTATTTCATCATCTTTCTAAGCACCAGTATGAAGAGTCAGTAGTTTGTTCTGATATATTATCCAAGAAGTAATGCTATGGAAAATAATTAAGCTGGGCTATCTAGTGAAACCCTGCCTCTAAATAAATAAATAGAGAGAGAGAGAGAGAGAGAGAGAGAGAGAGAGAGAGAGAGAGACAGAGAGACAGTCAGTTGGGAACATAGTGGCAGAACATACAAAGACATAATTCACAGTACTACAAAAATAGCATATTGTAATTACACGTATTTATTGAGTGCAGTATGACATTATAAGGTATTATATAATATATACTGATTTAATTCAGGGAACTGATATGTCTTTCTTCTATTACTTTGTGTTTGGAGACATCAAATACAAAGACTATCTTCTAGTTATTCACAAAATATATGTCATTGTAAACTACAGAATACCAGAACTTATTGCTATTTTTTTAATTCAAAGCCAACTGGTCTCAGAGGATATTGATTCTGATTTTTGACCTCCATTTATTTTAATATAAAAACACTTGCAAAAATGCTCAGTACATAGTGATTTGTATTTAAATGTGGGAAGAAGATTATTGCTTTACTTCGATTTAGCTTCCTGCTGGCAGGCATTTTGAGAGTTGTCTGCCCTTGGATTATTCCGCATAAATTCTTCACCTGATTTGTGACCTGGTCTTGTACAGTGATATTTACAACAAGACAGTGAATGGATTTTTTTCCTGGGAAGGAAAACCATGAGGCAAATGTCCAGTTTAAGGTTTCATACCATGGGAATTAGGGCCGCTTGAAGGTACTGGACCCAAACAGGATACTTCAAAGACCGCAGCCTGACTGTCTTGTTATCTTCTGCAGGGCTGTGGAGATAGGGCCAGAAAAGCAGAAGAGGCTGCTCAGAGAGTGTAAAAACCTGGGGGCTGGAAGATATGGAGGTGAAGGTGAATTAGTACACTTTTCAGGTTCCAGAGGAGAGGGTAGCTGCTACGACTATGTACAGGAGATGACTGAGGTCTTAAGATCAGGGAAGGAATTACTAGAAACATTAATCCTATAGAACTACAAAAAACATTCGCTAATACATCACAGTTCCCACACGTATCTTGTAGACACAGATCTTACACTATATCATGTGCATTTCAGTAAATGTTAGTGCATCATTGATAGAAGGATCCTTTTCCCCATTATCCTTAGAAAATTTTGAATCTTGTGACTAAACTCCACCTTGGGGGGAATAAGTGGTCCATTAAAGAGTCATAAAAATGGGCAAACACAGTATATGGCGAGGAAAGTTTATCACATTTAGCTTTATTAAAATAATTCAGATGGATCATAAAAGACCCAAAGATATTGCATTTCTGTTTGTTTTTTTTGATGTATTTGGTTCATGGTTTCACTATGCAGCTCAGACTCGTAGTGAGACCCTGTTTTCAGCCTCCCCAGTGCTGTGATTACAGGCATGGACCACTATGCCTGGTCTTGGTGGCCAGCTCTGCACACCCAGGGGTGGGGCTGGTGTAGCATGTGGTACTGGGGATCGAACCCAAGTCCCTGTGTTTGCCTAAGCAGGCACTTAGTCCGCTAAGCTATCTTACCAGCTCTAAAGATGCAGAGGTCTTTAAATGCTTCCTTGGGACTGGGGAGATAGCTCAGCAGCATAAGTGCTTGCCTGGCAAGCACAAGGATCTGAGTTTGATCCCTGGAAGTACATGTCATGCTGGGCCCAGAACTCTGGGTGTGGTGGTGCCATGCCTATAATCCCAGCACTGGGGAGGCTGAAACAGGATGATGCTACAATTCTGAACTGTGTAGCGAGACCCTGGATCAAATAAAATAAATGCATCTTTTTCCCACTGCAATCATAATATGCTAACATCATGTATGCCTGATGGGTACCTGAAATATCTATTGACAAAAATACTTCTTTTACCCCTAGTTATAGTTTAGACACTGTTATAACTTTTACAGTCCTCTTATACAAGTGAGTTAGGCTTAAGTTTCTTTCTATATATTTTTTTTTATTATTTTATTTTTTTGTGCAGTTTTCACTGCTTCAAAAAGAACCTCTCTTTCTCTCTAGTTGACATAAATTGTTATTTTCTCAGACTGGTGCATACCAGAAATGAAGGCAAAGCAACACAATCTCTGGAGAAACTATACGAGATGCTATACCTTGGGCCTGGCAAGCAATTCAGCTTCCTGTTCTGATGTCAACTACATAATAAGCTATTGATGAAAACCAGTTGCTATGATCCTTATTAGAATTGGTTTTATCTACTATGGAGTATTCAAACATCAGTCTGATACATCTTTCTCTGAATGCAAGTTTTGACGTTCGTTGTATGTGCAACTGTCCTGGATGAGACACTCCTTGCTTTTACATTAGTAGATGAAGTAGAAGTAGATATAGAACTAGAGATGATAGAGACAGAGATAGAAATAGAAAAGAAAAAGAGATACAAATAGATATTGAGATAGACGTAGACATAGACATAGACGTAGACGTAGATGTAAATGTAGATGTAGACGTAGACGTAGACATAGACATAGACGTAGACGTAGACGTAGACGTAGACGTAGATGTAGATGTAGACATAGACTTAGATGTAGTCATAGATGTAGACAGGCAGAGGTATGTATACCTGTACCTATACCTATACCTATATATATATTATCCCTCCACAGTGACAAACTTGGTCACTATGTATGAGTT
>NW_004524603.1:9036447-9038935 GCF_000260255.1 Octodon degus
CTTAGGTAAGCGCAGGGCCCGGGGTTCAATACCTGGCTCTGCCTGCTGCATCGGCCCTGCCTTTGAGTGCACTGAGCCGGTGATGGAGTCCAGGTGCAGTGGCACATGCCTGTAATCCCAGCACTTGGGAGGCAGAAATGAGGAGGATCGCTACTAATGTGGGCTATGTAGTGAGACCCTGAACAAAAAAAAAAAAAGAAAAAAAAGTTCAAAAGACTTAAACTAACATTACTTCATATATAATGAAAGTAACAGCACCCTAGATTTGCTAATATGAATAAGCAATAATCATGTTTTAATTAAAATAAAAACTTCTTATAAACTAGTAGTACATTAAGTGTCACGAGTAGGCATTTTGAAAGTGACAGAAATTAGTGTTTTAATCACTATAGGTCATATTATGATTATTTAAGGTTTGCATAAAGAGGAAATGTGTGATTTCTTAGAAATTGATTAAAACATACTGAGATTATGGATCCTACTCTTTGTATGCAGCTTTAATCAATTTTAATTTAAGGTGTTCTCAATATGCATTAGGGGGAAAAAAGGGGCAGCAATTAGTGTACTTACATTGTGGAGTCGAAAGAAATTTCAGTGGGCAACTTGTCCGTGTTAAAGAACTCTGACTGAAAAAATTTTAAAGGGCTGAGGATGTAGTTCAGTGTGAAAGGGTTAAACCTTGCCAAATGAGGTGAGAAGAAAGAAGGGAGGGAGGGAGAGAGTGAGGCAGGGAGGGAGGGGGGAAGAGATGGGGGAGAAAGAGAGGGGAAGAAAGGGAGGGAGAGCAAAAAGGAGGGAGGGGGAGGGAGGGAGAGAGAGTGAAAGTGAGACTACTGACTTCTTAAATCAGTAGAGGTAGAAATTATGTGTGTAGAGATAGGGATACGGATAGGGATAGAGTTAGAGATAGAAACAGAGACAGAGACAGTGATAGAAATCGAGATAGAGATATTGAAAGACAAAGAGACAGAGAGAGAGACAGACAGACTCAGAGACACAGAGACAGAGACAGAGACCCCTGCCCTGAAAAAAAAAAAAACAATGTGAAGTTTCACAGTCAATACTGTGTCAGTAGAAACCTGCAACCTAGAGTGCCTGAACTGTACGTTGTGCAGATGAAGAAAACATAGTCTAGCTCTAGAAATCAGTCCGTTTGAGTAGCTCATTCAAAGTATTGACAAGCTCCCCATCCATAATACGGTAAAAAACAAAGAAAGTAAGAAGACGGTTGTTTCATCATGCTGTAAGTGACTGATAGAAAATAAACTGTTTTCACTGAAGAACATTAAACTTTGAAAGTTACGCTTAAAAGAGAAAGTGGAAGATAACTAATATTAGTAAATATGTATATATGTCTTTATTTTTATGTTTTTTGCTGTGCTGGAAGTGGAGTCCAGTACCTTCTTTGTACTAAGCTACATTCCCCAGTACACTTTTGCTTTTTTAAAGTTTTGTTTTGCTTGAACTCACCAACCTACTGCCTCAGCCTCCCCAAGTGCTTGGCTGAAAGGCCTGTATCACTAATCTTGCCTTGTTTTAGAGGCCCTAATATTTTTCTGGAACACGATAGGCTCTCAGATATTTAATGTTGTAGAAGAAAGAAACAAGAAATACAGATTTTCAGAGAGCTCTTTTTCAGGACGTACAGGAAGAATGTTGGGTATAAATTAAACAGTACACAACTCACCTGAGCCTACAGAACTGCACGTTCTGTAGAATCCTGCATGAACTAAGCTTGTGGGGTGTAATGGGCATTATTTTGTGAGTACTTGTTGCAACTAGATTTAATAATGTTGTGTAGAAAAAAGAGGCGAGCTTAGTCCCCACCTTTTCCTTGCCTTCTTCAGGGGCCCCCGAGTCCCAAATGATCACTCTGCTCACGAAGACCTTGCCACTGAGGTTAACTGAGGCCCTTCAAGGGTCACAGACTTTTAATTCAGTAGCTCTGGTCCGCAAGCAATTAGTGAACCACGCTTCCTGCTGTTCACCTCGCCAGCTTTGACATGGGGTCGCACAACGACCCGTATCCATTCCAGCTGTCCCACAACACCTCATCGATTTTCCACGGAGTAAGTTGTAAGTTCGGGGAACCTAGGGAAGAATGCCTTTGCTTGCCTGGTGACAATGGGCTGTATGGCACGTGGCCCATCAGTGTGACCATCGTTTCTGTCACTCTGCTGCGTGCTGTACTATTACCATGTGTGCAGTGCCTAGGGACAGTAGATGCTGCCTTATGCTCAAATCTCAGGAACTACCTCCATAAATCCTTACTCAAAAAAGGCACTCCTGGGGGCTTTGGGTTAAGACAGGAAATTTAAATATTTAGCACTTTCCTACAAAAGGAACTAAGAATCTTAGAGGCAAAAAATTAAGAATGGTTTCTAAGAACACTGAATGGCCAAGAGGAGAAATCAGAGAAATCCAGTCATGCTCTTCCCTTACTTTTTAAATTTGTGTCAAAAGTGCTTCAGTCCCTGCTCCTTGGGGT
>NW_004524603.1:9039150-9040297 GCF_000260255.1 Octodon degus
TATATGAAAGTGCTTCAGTGGCTACAATGACTCCAATAAGATTTCGCATTGTGCTACAATACAGCTTTCATTCACTAGTTTAAAAAAAGACTAAAATCTGGCAGTCAATATTGCAATGCAGCCAGCGGAAGTGAGCATTAGATCTTTAACTTCCCTTTTTGATGCTGTTTGCTTGCTGCGCTGCGATGGGGGTTTGCTCCACTTTCTACGTTGTCTGCTCCATGCATAATGCAGGCTTAAGCTATTTAAATGGGCTGAAATTGGATTCCAGTTTTGCTCACAAATCATCTGTCTTTGGAAAAATTGCTTATCTTTTTTCATCTATAATTATAATCAAGTGCCTAGCTCAAAGAAATGAAGTAAATGAGTATTTAATCAGTTAATAGTGGTGCTCAGATCAGTTAATACCATCAAGTCCTTACAACATTGTATGGCCCACAAGAAGCAGTCTATATGTTTTAAAATTAAGAATATAAATGTAGGATGGTATATTTGCAAGAAAATATACCACCAAAAGAATATAAATGTAGGATGATATGTATGCAAGAAAAAATATGGCATATTTCTTAGGTTTCAAAATGGTCTGCATTTCAAGGCTAGAAAAATGTGCAGAGCTTGGTAATCAATTTGAAATGTAAATAAGTAGAAAGATTTAAATAGGAAACCTCCATTAGCTTGTGTCAAGTAACAGTAGTGCCTTAACTGAGATGCAGGTAAAAGAGGAAAAACAGGAAGGAAGGAAAAGAGAGAAAGTTTGACCAAGGAGACATACAAATAGGAAGAGCGGGAAAGAGAATAAACACAAGGATAAAAGAATGCACTCAGAAATATTATAATGAATCACAAAGGCCTAAGTTGAGATCGCTTTTGTAGGTGATAGAAATGGCTTCATAAATCTCAGCGCTCCAGAGGCTGAGGCAGGATGATCACTGTGAGTTTGAGGGCAGGCTGGGCTACATAGTGAGTTCAAGGCCTGCCTGGACTATAGAGTGACATCCTGTCTTAGATAATTGGAAAAGATTTCATAAAACACAATTTATACCCTCAGAATAAATTGGCTTTTATGAGTATTAGAATGCACATTTTTCACCTAAGTCATAGGTTCTCTCTCTCTCTCTCTCTCTCTCTCTCTCTCTCTCTCTCTCTC
>NW_004524603.1:9040419-9042333 GCF_000260255.1 Octodon degus
CCTTCCTTCCTTCCTTCCTTCCTTCCTTCCTTCCTTCCTTCCTTGCTTTCTCTTTATATTTTTGGTACAGGGTCCTACTACGCAGCTCATCCTCCTGTTTGCAGCCTCCCCAGTGCTGGGATTACAGGCTTGCACCACTATGCCCAGACTTGGGGGCTGGCTCAGCGTGCCTGAGGAGCAGGGCTGGCATAGCATGTGGCGCCGGGGATCGAATCCCGGTCCCTGCACTTGCCTAAGCAGGTGCTTAGTCTGCTGACCTATCAGTGGGCTTGGTGGTGCATGCCTGTCATCCCAGAGCTGAGGAGGCTGAGACAGGAGAATCACTACCAGTCTGAGCTTTGCAATGAGATTCTGTACCAAATGAACAAATGAATAAAATATTAAAAAAGAAGTCATTATTATTAATTTAAGTTTACACATTTGAATATGTTGTGCTTTAAAGAATTGCATTTGAAAATTAAAAACATTGTGAAAGCAATGAAATGGCATTTATATATGTGTAAACCTCTTATTTTTAAACTATTCAACATCCAATAGCAGAAATTCTAGGCCAACATATTTTATACTACTTTTGTCAGTGAATGTTTTAAAAATTACAATAAAATCATTAAATCAAGTGGGAAAACATATGACTTTATACAAACTGTTTTATGGATTATATTTTTTATTTATGAAGAAAAATAAATGTTTTCCATAAAACAGAATAATGTTATAGGATATTATATAGCAAAAAAGCTTGGTAATAATATAAGGTATAAATATCAAGAGCAAATTTCTATCCAAAGGAGTTCATACATTATAGAGAATTTTACCAACTTAACATGAACAAAATACATCAAGTTCTGCATTTCACTTTGAGTTTCCTGGTATGCAAGAGAAATAGAAGCAAGGTAAAATGCCAGTCCATTGAAGCATGTATTTTCTATAAGGGACAGATCGTTCAGTGACTAAATTCATAATGATAAAGACAGCATAGGACGTTAGCTGGGGATGGGGATGGAGCTTAGTGGGAGAGCACTTCCCTGTGCTGCTCAAGGCCCTGGGCTCAGCACGATGGAAGAAAAAGAGCATGACTTTAAACAGTATGTAGGTAGAGGCCGGAAAGATAGCTCAATAAAATAAGTGCTTGCCTGGCAAGCACAAGGGCCTGAGTTCAATCCCCAGTTCTGCAAATAAATAAATGAATAAATAATAAACAGTAGGTATTCTTATGGTGGATTTGTATAAAAACTGGGACAAGGATAACATTCCTATAGATTACACCTCCTCAAAGTACCCTAAGAGATTTAATTGTATAGTTACAAATGTTGACATTTATTGAGTTCTTAGTTTGTAGGACGTTTTGACGTATATAATATCTGCCTATTTAATACTCACAACCTACAATCTGCATAAATTGCATATATTTATACAACAAACATTTGAGTGCCTATGATTTTCTAGATGCTTACACAGCATAAGCCAACAAACAACAACAACGAAAACCTCAAAGTACTGGAAATGGTGCGAAATCTCAAACTTCCAATGAGATGACTCAGCCAAGGCATAGCTTGCACCTGGATTGCAGGCTGTTTTCCCTGCTCACCTGCGCATCAGAACAGGTGTGCTTCCCACACGCAAATAATCTCGGTAATAGTTATAAATTAATTCCAAGTGATCATCGATCTGAGTTCTTTCTAACTAAGCAGAAGGATACCTTACCAATAGGAGAATGAAAGAGAAAGTGAGGAAAATGCCAACTTGGAGTAAGTACAATCATCCTCAGGGGACGGTCATGTAAATTAAATAATTTCTCAACTTTTCTCAAATATTTTCTGAGCATCTACTTACAGACAGTGATGAACACTAGGGATGACTTAGATAGAACATGTCAGAACAAACTATGTCAGTTCTCTTATTTCAATAAATGTTAAC
>NW_004524603.1:9042433-9048728 GCF_000260255.1 Octodon degus
AATATGTCATTTCAGCATTAGGTGAATGTTGAGCTGAAGCAAATTAAGAAGCATTAGGATTTCCTATCACTTCCATTTCTGCTTAAAAGCAGATTTTTTTTTTTTTTGGTACAGGGTCTTACTATGCAGATTGAACTTGTAGTGATACTACTTTTTTCAGCCTCCCCAGCTCAGGGATTATAGGCACACACCACTATGCCTGGATTCGGTGGCCAGCTCAGTGTGCCTTGGGGCGGGCCTGCACAGCATGTGGTATCAGAAATTGAACCAAATCGCTGAGGTTGCTTAAGCAGACACTTAGTGCATGGAGCTATCTCACAGGCCCTAAAAGCAGAATATTTATGTCCCTTCTGGAAAGAAAATTTCCACTTATCAGAGACCCCACCCTCTGGTATCAGAAAAAGAATAAGTGTTTCCCTTTCAGATGATGCCTTGGGTTTGAATCACAAATCTTACTACAGAGCCTTGACATAGTAATGTTTCTAGATATCTGTTCTTCCCTGTTTCCTGATCATTTTCCATCTCTTCCTGCTGTACCACCTTCTGGTACCATGAAAGCCCTGTCCTAACTGCCTTTGGGGGGGATTCAACTTCTCTTGCCCCTCCATTCCTTTTCCTCAGTTCCCAAAACCTCCAATTTTTCTCCTTTAATATGTCTGTTGCTAAAATAATTTAGAAGCTGCCCACAGAATTTAATGAAGTAAAGGGAAAGATTTACTTTCCCCCCATGGTAGTTAGCAAAGAAGCTAAAGTAGACAAGGGCAATCAGTGAAGAACGTACAATGACAGTGGTACCTCAGTTCAGGAACTTCGTTGGTTCCGAGCTTCTGGAAAGGATGATTACCTGGTACAGAGTTCAGGAATAAAACCAAAATTTTGCTAAATAGTTCTGTTTGCAAACCAAATTCTTCACACACATGAGCGTTTATGAACCGAGGCACCCCTGAGTATCTAAATGCTCTGGGTACTACATAGTATGCCTTCCTGGCCTTTGGGTACGTGTTGGGAGTTTAGAAGGTATCTACATTAGAACTCTGTGTGTGTGTGTGTGTGTGTGTGTGTGTGTGTTAGATAAATGTAACTTACAGGGAAATTATTCCTAAGAAGTAAAAGAGAAAAGGAGACAAGTCAGCCTCATGGTTGTGAGGTTTTGAAAAGTCAATAAAATGTGGACTTGGGAGATTTCAGCAATTTTGGTGGGACTATTAGTCAGGCTAGTAGTGGCAGCTCTTCACTACTTCATCCAGCCAATCAGACCATCGGCTTCACATTCGGCAAATATTTACCACACCGAGTCATAGAAAGCAATGTGTGTTATGCGCGTGTAGGGGGCAGTGGATAGTGCTAACACAGGTGTGTGATTATATTTTCAATAAACATATCCTGCCAAGTTGCTTCTACTTTATATACATAGACTTGAAATTCTTTCATATGTTGTTCTGTCTTTTTCCTCCGATCTGAACTCCGCTCAAGCCTGTAATTACAATAAATTTCAATTTTCCATCACTTGCTTTCTCTTTATCATGCAATAATCTAATTTTGCTTCAATTTCTTCTAAGCAACACCCTACTTATGGTGAGCAAACTTTGTGGCCATGTATACGGTCATAAAACTTGTTCTTCTAACTGCTCTATTACCCATGAAAGATAGAATTTCCTTAAAGTGCTCTCTTGGGTATTTTTGTCTTATGTGACATTTAACATGACTAGGATTTTTCTTGCAGCTTCAGACTTTTGTCTCATAAATGTCCCATAGCTTTTGACTCCTAGTATTTTGCCTTCTCAATCTCTTTAAACTTAAAATTTTAAAGTGATTTTCCATTTTGTTCATTTTTGTTACTATCGTTAAGTGAGTAATAATTCATTTTCATACTCTCTCAATCTAGACTGCTCAGCCACTCTTCACGTATTTATTTTTCAAATTAGTCTCACATTTTCTTTAACCATCACGTGGTATATTTGTATATAAAGGTTTGTCTTCCTCTCTATTTTCAGAATAATAGAGCAGTTTCATTTAATCCTCTTCTTTTTATTCTCTCTTGTCTTCTTGCCTGGAAACATTATTTTTTTTTTTACAGATGCTCCCCAGCTTGCTATGACTTATGCATAATTCTCTTTATCATTACTTCAGTAGAAAAAAATACCTCAGAATTTTAATAACCCATAAAATCAAGACTCATGAGGGAATTTAAAACACTCTTTACCTTAACATTTCATGTGTGTAATTACTGGTAATGGCTAATGACTAATGAACAATTAGCATCAATCTAGTCTCTGTTAATTTCTTTGCATGCACATTCATGTATTTGTCATAAAAATCTGTGAAATGGAGATACCTGTCCTACCTGTCTTACTCTGAGTGGCAGAATAGCACGTGGAAGATCAGTCAAGCGATGGGTGCCGGAGAAAGGACTCTTGGTCAGGCCTAGGTAAGGCTGACACATGTGCTCGGTTCCCACTGTCCCATCACTGTTACATACTTCCTTGTCTACTAGTTTTCTGACTAGGAACTTCTACTTTACCAAGTTCAGCATATTTTTATCAACCTTCAGGTGAGTTGAACTTTTTTCCTTATCACTTTAATTCTCTGTACTGTGCTGAAATAACTTTACGCTACTTCTTCAAACGTTCTATAATTTCCTCAGAACCTAGATTGAGTTTATTTTCCTCATGAAATTGTCTCTGGAAAGTTCTCTTTAGTAATGTTTTCACTTTTATACTCCTGGTCCCATGAGGATAACCTTTGCTGCATTGCCTTTTGAAATATTCTTTGATATTCTCCTTGGCATGTAACTTGGCTGCTGAGTTTTATACAGAGTACATGCAAGTAGAAACCATAATTTCCAGATCATTTTCCTAGAGGCTGGGGGCACTGGACAGGAGTGAAGTTGTTTGTTGGTTGAAGTGAGTAAGATTCCCTTTTCCCAGGAAGATTTGGAGAACAGAGCAGTCAGGAAGATGATTTCTATTGAAGAAACAGATCATCCCAGTGTGGACAAGTTGTCCGACTCACTATCCATTTAAGGTCCATGAAGGTAGGCCAAGGCTATTGCACATGAGTCTTTTTACAATTTTTTGAAAGATCAAGAAGGCACCGTGGATTGGAACAGAGGTTATCAATGAAAAACAAAGACTGAAATGCAGATGAAGTCCAAAGTTTGTTTCACAGAAGTCCAGCAGACCCAGAGATTATGCACAGTAGGGGGGCTTCCAGGAGCACTTCGAGATGAGGCCACTCCGGATAGCTTTTGCGCACACCATAGTACCCGATATGATTGCATTGGTAATAGGCATCTATCGCGAAATACTGCAGAGCTTTTGATATTAAAATTACTTTTACCTGTTTCGCAAAAGAAACAAAATTTTCTATTTTACTTCAGGCAACGCTATTATATAGAGAATGTAGATGCTTCCATTATGCATTTGAAACTTGCCATTATGTTTGATGCATTGTGATTGAAGTTTAGTTAAAGCTGAAATGAGTATTATAATGAGAGAAAAATTACAGACAAGTGATTTTGAAAACAGAATGGATAGATTGCAATTTACTAGAAATAACACAAACCAGAAAAATCCAATGAAACACATTATAGAATTCTAAAATGAAGGTTATAAAGTATCAAACCCAAGGATTGCCGTTTGAATATCAAAGAGATTAAGCATAACTCGATGCTTCTGAACTAATGTAAAAAGGAAAAAAAATACTCTTCAAAAATTTACATCATTTAATGGAATAAATTAAGAAGTAAATCAACCAAGAAAATGTTTGATAAGAAAAAAATTACTGAGCAATAAGCATTACCCAAAATCATAATGGTAGTTTTAAGTGGAAAAATCACATTTATTGCCTTAATACACTCAAATTACAAAATAAAATCAAAGCCCATTAAGAATATTGGTACTATCTGGATGGAAAGAAGAAGTTACAAAAACCACTGATTCTAGTGCAAACGGGGCATTGCCACCGTACATGCTAAAATACAATACAGAGGGAAGACTAGAAACAGAATGAATCCATTTGGGTATAATAACAGGATGGGTAATCTCAGGGATGAAGGCAATGCCCACTGAGGCGGGTATTGTGCTTGCATCCCATGGATTTTAATGATGTGAATGTATCATTCTTTCAGTGAATCTTGTTGCCAAGAAAGGAGGTCATTCAGAGGACCTGAGGGCCTTCCAGTTCTGAGTCCTAGGAAGCCAACTGGTTTCCATTCGTACTGTGTTGGAGCTGCCTGTGTGTTCTCAGATGTATGTTTGCCTGTGGACGCTTGCTGAGAATCAACAAAAGCTGATAGAATTGATTCCGATTTTATTTTTCTAAGGAAAGACATGAGGGCTGTTTCAATGAAGAGAGCCTTGGAGAAGGGAAAATGATCATGGGGCTTTGGACTGGTGATGCTCACCCTGGAGGTGAGAGGGAGACTCTAACGGGGCCACCAAATGAGGAGATGACCAAATGGAAATGCTGGTACCGAACCTAGAGACAGGGCAAACTGCTTTACTATGTCATCAAAAAACTGTGTGAGCTTTCAGTTTTAGAATACCACTTTACAGACTGAGACACAGAAGTGTGGAAAGTTATGAATGTAGAGAAATCATCCTCTTCGTAACTGTTGGAAGCCTAAATGATAACTCCAGTTAATGGGTGAAGCTTCATTCAACCTCTAGTAGAGATTAAAATGTTAGCTTGATTTTGGCAGTGTGGTCTCTGTATCTATGTGCATGAACAAAAGACAGTCAGAGGTGTCTTGGAGAGGTATATTTTGCAGAAAGAGGGTGCTAGCAAAGATAGAGGCTTCTCATTGTTCTTGAAAATCCAGGTACGTGCACTTTATTCTTAAAGGAACTGGAAATATTTCTGTGATTCAATGGTGGTCTGTAGCAGCAGGTTATGCTAACAAGTGCCTTGTTTAGAGAAAGGGAAAATAATTGGTTCCTTTGCATTTTGAAGGTTTAACAAGAAAGGCGGCTCCGTCCCTGAGAGGGTTTCTGTGGCCAGAATGATTAGTTAGTTTTGGTATCTCTTGGAGAAGCTGGTTCTGCCTAAGCATTTCAAGAGCTGCTGGGCACCAGGGAAACTGGCTGTGTTTGTGTGCTGAAAGGGCTGAATGTTCAGAATCCCCACTCTTGACATGCACAACTGGAAAATATGCAATTAAATATAACATGAAGGATAGGTAGGTAGAATTCTCCACAGGCTCTGAGTGAGGCTAAGTCTTGCAAGTGAACTTGTGAGGCTGAGAAGGGGAGGCAGAGCGGGGACTGTATGGTGGCTGGGATAAGAGCGGCAGCTGTGACCACATTGAGAAGTGGCATAAGCCTGCATGTGGTGGTCATTCCTGTTTTGGCTTTGGACTGTGTAAGTCTTGGGCTTTTGTGTTAAGTGAATGGTTGAAGTGTCCTGCGACTACATAAGATCTGTAACTATATCTGGCCATAAAGAGGACACATCTTCTTTCTTATTATACTTTTTAAGAGAAGTGAATACATTTACAGCCCAAGTTTGTGACACAGATGTCATCTGTTCTGTAATGAAATAGACTAGGGACAGCATATCCCTTCGTCACCACGTGTCTACAAGCTTGTAGATATGTCTATAAGCCTGGAAGTAGGGCAGCGTTTTTCTTTTTTAGCATTTCCTTCGCTAGACTTCACACATCTCAAAGGGAGAGCTTTGTTTTGTCCCCTGGGTTTCAGTTCTAGGAATATCTCTTCCTTAGTTTTTCATAGACACAGAAATATTGACCGTGACAGAAGTTGAGATTAGTTGTAGGCAGAATTCCCAAAGTTTACCCTTAGACTGACATTTGTTTCCTTTGCAAATGATGATTTCCACGAGTGATATTCAGAGGTAGGGTTTCTCCGAGACCAGGTCATAGAAGGTTCCAAAGCACTGCCCCAGTAGCTTGGAACTAGCCCTGTGTCCTTAACACTTTCGGCTTATGAAACATGAAAAAGCCTCTAATTTCTAGCTGCTCAGAAGGCATTTATTTGGCCTACAGATCTGGTTCTTCCTAAAAAGGTTTTTTTTTATTTTTTAACTGATAATTCTATTTTATTTTAATTTCTTAATAGATTGCAAACTGAAAATAAATTATTTACGAACATAAATGAATATAACAATAAAAATTGTCCAAAATAAAAATGAAGAAAATTTACAGATGTCATAATAATTCACTGTGTCAAAACCAAGAAACTTATATTCATATAATTGGAATTCTCAATGTAGAAAGGAGTAGGCAATAAATATTTAAAGATTTAAAATTTCTGAATTTAGTTCAACCCATAATACC
>NW_004524603.1:9050433-9052339 GCF_000260255.1 Octodon degus
ATAGGAAATAAAGCCATGCTGTTATGTTGAGCTCTGGGGGACTCAGGTCAATAATTTCTGACATTGCCAGTTAAACAGAAGACCCAATGCTATTATGGACTACTGGACTCTTTTAGAATATTTTGTTGAGTTTACACACCTATAATATTCAATAATGGAACTTAGAAAAAATGGGGTATACCGATGAATGTCCATTTTGTATCTGTGTATTCAAAGTGGTGAGGATAGATATATAGTTGCATTCTCTTAATGAATAGAATGATTTCTTCTAATGTGTTTATAAATAGGATCACAAGTCCACTTCTTGTACAGCAATTAACCACTAAGAAGAATATATGCAGTGTATTATTTGTTGAAACTGTACTTCCTATTTGATTTGAAACTGTCTCATTGGTATCTGTTTATCAATAAAACTTTGAAAAAAAAGACACTTGGAGATACTGTATGGTTTTCAAATAGTAATTTATGAGTATTAGTTGTTATCAACACAAACACTCTATTTCTCATAAGCAAAGATAAAATCTTTATACTTAGTAAGTATAAAAGCCCAGTGTAGGAAGCTCCACAGAGGTAACGATCCTGGGTGTCTTATTCACAATTCTATGTTTTAGGGACTAAATTTTATCTAACACATACCTCAGAAATATTAAAAATGTCATTAACATTAAAATATGATCCTCGTTAGAGTCCGACACGCTCCCCCAAAACTCATCATGTTGAAGGCTTTGCTGATCTTACAGACTTTGAGGATTTGAATGGATTCAACAGCTGTACCTGTGACACATGGATTAATGTGCTAATTGGATGTTAGGCCTAATGGGACGAGGGGTACCTCTGGTGGCTGTCTTTAAAGAACACACCTTGTTCCTGGCCCTTTTCTTTGAGCTCTGGGCTTCCTGGCCACCATGACTCCACCAGTTTTTCTACCATGATCTTTCTGAACTGGAGCCAGCCAAATATGGACTGAACCTTTGGAAACCATGAGCTAAAATAAACCTTTCCTTCTTTGTGTGGTGCACATAGGCATTGTGTCCCAGCAACAAAACGATGACTAATTAACCACCATGATTACAAGATACAAAGTAAGACAGATGACTCTAAGGACTTGATGCAGAATGAGGAATAAGCCACCTCAAAAGATAACCCTATGCCCAACTACTTGGGGAGTTGTATAAAGTTACCCATGCAGTGGAAAGAACAAAAAAAGACTGAACTGGCAAGTCTGCTGATGTCAATCTCCCTGTCCTCTGCAGTGCTTACTTAGTCTTTTCAGGTGTTGAATCCCCACTTGCTTAATGATAAAAGGCAAGTGGGTTCAGGATGCCAGGTTGGGGCTGCTTCCAGACAGAAGCACCTGGTGTGGGCATGGTAGCGACGAAGGCATGGCACAGCTTGGCTCTGCATCTTACTTCACTGCAATTTTCTTTTCTTTTGTTTTGTATTTTTGAGACAGAGTCTTGCTGTGCAGTTCAGGCTGCCCTTGAACTCCTTTTGTAGCCAAGGCTAGTCTCAAATTTACAACAATCCTTCTGCCTAGCCTTCCAGGCACTGGGATTAAAGGTGGGCACTACCATGCTAGGCTTACAAGTTCCTTCATAGCCACTTACATAAATACTTTCTTCTCCTGTCTAGAAAATTACAGTGTCATTTTCTTCATTTAAATTCTGCATAACTGTATCAAGGGCCAGCCAAGTAGCTCAGTGGATTAAAATGCCTACAAGCAGAGCACAGAGGACGAGGGTTTGATCCCTGGACCTGCCGTGCTGGCTCCGCCCCAGGGGTGCACTGAGATAGAGATTGAGACTGAGCATGGTGGTAGGCACCTGTAATCCCAGCACGTGGGAGGCTGTAAACAGGTGGACCACTATGAGTCCGATCTAGTAATGAGACCCTGAACACCCTGTAG
>NW_004524603.1:9052439-9061385 GCF_000260255.1 Octodon degus
TTTTTTTTTTTTTTTTTTTTTTTTTTGCCCTGAGACTTGTCTTAAGATAACATAAACGAAGTAATTAAATAGTAACAACTGCAAAGTTGTACCGGAAGATGTCCTAATACTTTATTACAGTTTAAATAAAAAGGCTGAATTAGAGAATTGCATTTGTTTACCTCTTTTATATACCCATTTCTAACTTAGAGGGAAATGCTATAATGTTTCTATTACTCCCTGATAATTATACTTTTGAATATAAATAAAAAATACTGTCTCTGGAAGAACTCCTTAGGTGTCTATAGTTGGTAAAATAAAAACCAAAAATTTAAAAACCTGGACATATTTTATCAGTGTAAGCTTCAAAGAATATACTGATACACCTTTCAAATGTCCAAAGTGAGATCCTAAACATACCAAATTTCTGATACAGTGGTCCAATTATATCTGAATACACATAGGTTTTTGTTCTTTTTTATGTATTTGATATAGGGTCTCACTAAACAGCTCAGACTCATAGTGATCCTCCTGTTTTCAGCCTCTCCAGTGCTGGGATTACAGGCAAGAGCTACCATGCCTGGTCTGTTTTTCAAATTATACAATCCTTTTTCTGCTGTAAAGGAAAATATTCTAATAGATTATTTAGAAGACTTAAATTTAATAGGTGTTTAGTTATGTATCAAAACCAGGACTGGCACAAAGTGATGGTACTATAAATTTCCTTGTAAATGCCTGGACTCCTTACTAATGCTTCTCATATTTTGTCTAGTCCCAAATATTTTAAAGTACATTCTCAATAAAATATCACTATATACTTGATGTTTATAGACTATTTGATGACATGAAAACATACTCTTTTACCTACATAGGGAACGTATTCTGAGACATATTGTGAGTAAAAAGAACCAAAATCATAAGTGTAAACTCCAGCAAAAACAATTAAACTGGAAATCAACAAAGATAAACATTGATTTCCCAAGTCATCAAAAAGTTAAGTACAAAGACTTACTTATAAATACCTCCTAGGATGAAGAAGTGGTCACAGAGAATTTATAATTCATAGCCTCTAAAATAAAGATAAATTTAGGGAAAAGAATTAAAACAAAAAGCCAACCCTTTGCAAAAACAGCAAGAGCGATAAATCCTTATAGTCAGACTGATGAAAAAAGAGGCACAACTTCTTGCAGATGAGTGAGTGAAAGAGAAGTGGGGTGGGTGGAGAGAGGCACAACAAAAGATCAACGGCAGGAAGGAAAGGTGGAATGAATAGCCTACTGTTATTAAAAGAATCATAAGAACATTGCTGTAAACTACATAAGAAAAGTGAACTTTGAAGAAAATGGACAGACATGAAAGGTGTAATGTGAATTCACGAAGGAACAGACAACCTGAGAAGTCTTTCATGTACAAAACAAATTGAATTAATAGTCTTCTTTTGAAAGGTAGCTCTTGGGCCCAAATGGCTTCATTAATGAATTATTTCAAACAATGAAGAAGAAAATAATGTCCATTTACACAAGTCTCACTGAAAATTTAAATTAGGATAACCTTCCTATTTATTTTATGAGGTAAATTATCCCTATAGGATAACTTCTGGAAATATTATATTTAACATAATTATTGATTACCATAGATCATGAATATTAACATAAAATAATAAAATTAACATACTCATGAATAAATGAAATTACTAGGATATTATACCAAATGACTCTTATTCCAGGGACACAGTGGATTTAACCTTCAAAAATCTCTGTAAATCACACCATCAACAAAGTAAGATGAAACGTACATAACCATCTCCTTACCATCTGTTCAGGAAATCTGTTTAATAAAATTTAACCCATAATAAAAATTTCTAGGTAACTTAAAGGGAAGAAACTTGGAGCTGGAGAGATAGCTCAGCAGTCTAAAAGGACTACTTAGGCAAGCTTAGACAAAGCACACTGACCAAGGTTTTATCTCGGGCAGGACATGACATGCTATTTCCAGCCCTGCCCCTGGGTGGGCTGGGTTGGCCACAAAAGAGCAGAGCAGAGCAGAGCAGAGCAGAGCAGAGCAGAGCAGAGCAGAGCAGAGCAGAGCAGAGCAGAGCAGAGCAGAGCAGAGCAGACAAGGAAAGGAAAGGAAAGGAAAGGAAAGGAAAGGAAAGGAAAGGAAAGGAAAGGAAAGGAAAGGAAAGGAAAGGAAACATCTTCCTTAAGACATTACATATCCTGCAAATTTTTTTATTCTTTTTTCTTTTTCTTTCTTTTTTTCTTCTTTCTTTGTTTTATATTTTAGAGAAGGATCTACAGGGTGTTTAGAATCTCTCTATTAGATTAGACTCCTAGCAATCCACCTGTTTGCAGCCTCCCAAGAGCTGGGATTACAGGCGTGCACCACCACGCCCAGTCTCAATCCCCAGTTTAGCGCATCCTGGCTGAGGCTGGCAGGTGCTTTAATCTGCTGAGCTATTTGGCAGGCCCCATACCTAGCATTTTACTCAATAAAAATTAATTGACAGCTTTTCTCTAGTTCTCAAAACAAAATTGGATATTTCTTGCAAAATTCATAAAAATATGAACCATTAAAGCATTGATAAATAAAAATTACAATTCTTACAAGATACTGTTAGAGTGAAAATAGAGAGAAAATATTGCATAAAGCATACACACCCAATAATTGTGCAAAATATAGATGATGAATTTCTTCAAATCTGGAGAAATAAAACAAAACAAAACAAACAAAATCTATGAAATTTGAACGCTTTACCAAAGAAGAGATAAGGATAAGAAGTACATATGTGAAACAATAACTCAACACCATTATTGATAAGGAAATTCCAGATTAAAATCACAGTGAAAAACCTTTATATCTACTAACGTGGTTATATATTGTAAATGTAAAAGATAACCAAAGGCCTGATTAAGTTACAAAGGAAATCTATCATATTTTTTTCCAGATAAAGATAATGGCTAACTATGCAAACTAAACAAACGTAGCTGGTTGTTTTCTGACAAAGTCAAACATGAAGAGCAAAACACTGCACACCCAAAAACCCTTCTCCGAGGTTGTCAAACAAAATCACTGAATACACCTGCTCACACAATAACCTGTACGTAGAAACACAGCAGCTTTATTCAAAATTGCTTTTTAATTTTTAATTTTTTAACCATTAATTTATTTATTTATTTGGTACACAGTTCAGAGTGGTAGTGATCCTCCTGTCTCAGCCTTCGCAGTGCTGGGATTAGAGGCATGTGTGAGTACACCCAGTTTCTGTGGCCTGAATGGTGGACCTGGGTTTCCAAGGCTGGAACAGCATGCAGGACCAGGGAGTGAAGCCGAGTCCTTGGTTCTTGCCAGGCAGGTACTTAGACCACCATGCTCTCTCATCAGCCCTAAAATTCAAAACTGTTGAAACCAAAGAAATTCCCATACACAGAGAGAGTGGATAAACATTGGGTCTTAATGAGCTGTGGTAAAATAGTATAATTCTCAAAAAAACAACAACAAAAAAAAAGAACAAATTGGGCTGTGGAATACTGGAGCATATACAGTGAGTGGGTACATTTAGTCTATAAAAGAAATGATGATTGAAGTCACAGTTCTGAGCCTCACCTTTGTAAAGGACGGTCAGTGAAAGATAAAATACCTTTAATCTGTGGTCAGCCCTTCTGAACCTAGTAAGGGTAGTGGACCCCAATTATCAAGAAATTGAAACGCACTTCCTATAAAGAAAATATCTCTCCAACACTTTATTAGAGGATACAAAGAGGGATTGATACTAACAGGTACCACTTATAGACAGGGTGCTTTGCATATTACTTTTTCAGGTCTTATGCAAACATCCTGAAGCAGACACTTGTGTCTTAAGGTAAACCACTGAAATACAGCTAGGAGACATTAAGTACGCCAGTATATACAGCTCACAGCCAGCACAGTAAGGACTTGAACCTAGATCTTTCCTGTTTAACTCTGCCAACCCTGTCTTCCACTGCGCCATGTGTACATGGGCTGTGGTTTGCACATTGGCAGCACTCAGCCCTCCCAGGAACCATTTTGTAGGGATATTTTATAAGAGAGGCACAGTAGGAATCATATGGACCATTGCTATTTGCTAGTCAGATATCATGAAGTCATGAGGTGTCATGAGGTTCTTTATTAATATATTTTCTCACACTTATAGTATATGGATATACACTGTTCCCCTTTCCTATTTTTAATTTACTAGTGTCCAAGCTTTTGATTTTTTAAGCATGAAGATCAGAAGTCTCCTGTATTCCTCCAGGTCATTACTCCTATCTTCAGGTGAGAGAGCAGGCTTTTTGATACCATGGGTTCTCTGCAGTTCTGGCGGGAGGTGGAACAGTGGTCAGATTATCTGCTCAGCAACGGGATTACCCACCCTCACAGGAAGATGAAGCTCCTGTCCTGACGTGTGAAAAGCTGGCAGAAAGATTGCAAATTTAAGCCTAGCCTGGAGAATTTAGTGCCATAATCAGAGACCCTGTCTCAAAATATAAAGAGGGCTGGGGACACTTTGAATACATTTAACAAGCAAACAAAACAACTCTGGCTGAGAGGGGATGACTTTTTGCTAATTTCACCTCGTAACAGCTTCGATCACTTTCTGATTTTCAGAGCAACCCATGACACCTCTAGTCCACCTCTTGAGAGGCTGTCACCTTTCCATATAGACAAAGGATACCCTGACCATTTCTCTTGGTTGTCTGCATGTTTACTGCCTGGGTCTGTGTTCCTGTGGAAAAATTTTAACTGTATTTACATTAGATGGTTACTAAGCGAACTCAATCTGCTTTCTGAAGTCAGAAATCGGGGAAGATTGCTTTGCCAAGTTGACACATGTTAATCATTGCCTTGCAGAAGAGAGCTGATGGGTGAGGTCTTGGCTACGTCTGTCCCATTCCTAAATGACAGCTGCCTCTCTGTTTTCCTCTCACTAGCACACCTGTCACATTGCTGCATACCCTGCCTGCTCAGGAAACCAAGCAGTTATCCAGTCTGGGTAAAGATAAAATCTCATCCGTATGCTTAAAAGCGACCATTTAGTTAAATGCAGAAGCAAATTGCTTCAGTTTAGCTTTGTGAATTTGACATGGATCAGTGACAATTGCTAACAGTGACCAGTTTCACAGAGTCAAATACATTGTTGGAGGTGTTTGTTTGTAATATGCCTGATTACTTTTCTTTTCTTTTCTTTTTTTTTCTGTTTTTGGTTTTGTTATTTCTAATTTTCATGATTCAGTGGTTTGCAAGATACCATGAATAGCAAGATAGGTGGAGGACAGCTTTGCTTTGTCCCTTTGCCGGGTAAACCTGTTTGGCATGCAGTTGTATGGGCAGCAATCCTCTAGACAGAAAGAAAAGGGCAGTAAGGGATGCACTTTGTCCTTCAGCCAAAAGACCACGAAGGCTTAAAAATGCAGAGCCAGTCAGAGTGATTGAAGGCTGTTTTGGTGCCTAACAGGGCTGTGCTTTTACTCAATGGCTTGTCTTTAGTGTGGGACACTAAATTACAAATTTTCTAACTCTGCCTGTTTGCCATCTGTTTTTGAAAAATTGTATCTGATAATAGACAATACAGAAACATGACCTTGCTAAGCTTCGATGGAAACCACCCAGACAAAATCTGTAATATATATTTTTTAATTTGTGGAGAGATATTTGGAGGAGATAGGGATGGGAAAGTACACAATTAAACCATCCTCACTTTAAATTTTATTCAATCAAGAGGAGATCACTGAATGTTATGATGACTCAATATATATATGTATATATAATTAGTCATAATTTCATGAGATAATTTCCTTAAATATATCTAAAAGGACTTAATCAATTTTTAAAAACTTTCCATATAATATGTTTTACAGTGGCTGTTTGTCAGAAAACCTGTTGCATTAAGCTAGCCATTATTTGTGGTTGATTTATTTTAAAATGTAACACAAAGACTAATCAATTATTTTCCAAGGTCACACCATTGATCAGAATTGGCATTTTTGTTTCACAAAATGAAGTATAACTTAGAGTGGAAGAATATTTTTAACAGGGATGGTTTTCAAAAGAACCTGTATTATGTGTATGAATATATACATAATATACATAGTACATAAAACAGGTATGATTTAGGCAACTGCAGGAACATTGAAAAAAACAAATCTTTTTAAAATTTGAATATTTGAAATGAATTACATTCATGTGATCTGATAAAAATATATAACTTGAGCATTCTTGGTAAAATTAGTTATACATACTTCTAATTATCTATATATTAATTAATTTGCTAGGTGGACAGATGTTTTTGTGAATTTTTTTCATATATTTGTCTGTTTTGTAAAGGGAATTTCTCTTTTTTTTTTTTTTGCAGAACAGGGAATTGAACTCAGACCCTTGCGCTTGCCAGGGAAGCACTTGTTCTACTGAGCCATCTCCCCAGCCCCTGGAATTTAATTTTTTTAAGTGTACTTGTTTAACTTCCCAATTAAAACTTCAACAAATGCAATTTGCAGTGTCCTCTGAGTTCCTTGCAGCCCTCTAATTTCCTGCCATGTGCCTGAGACTCACTTTAGAACGCAGGAAAATTGACATGTACTTGTAACTCTTAGGTAAGTATGGAAAGATCCTCAGGGTGATTCCTCATTGTGGAACAATAGCTCTGTGGACTAGGAGCCTGCTAGGCAAACGCAGGGACTGGGATTCCATCCCAGCACCTTATGCTGCACCACTCCTGACCCTGGGCATGCTGAGCCAGCCACTGAGTCCACACATGCTAATCCCAACACTGGGGAGGCTGAAAACAGGAAGAACACTACGAGTCTGAGCTACTTAGTGGGACCCTGTACCAAATACATTTTTAAAAAATTAATAAAATTGATTCCTCCTAAAAGCGAATGCCATTATTTCTTATAACATCATACTACATATGGCACATTAAAACACTGCAACATAAGGACCTGCAAGATAGCACAGTGGACTAAGTACCTGCTTAGGCAAGCACAGGCACTGGGTTTGATCCCCGGCACCACATGCCACACCAGTCCTGCACCATGGGCTTGCTAAACCGGCCACCAAGCCTGGGTGTGGTGGTGCACACCTGTAATCCCAGTGCTGGGGAAGCTAAAAACATGAGGATCACCAAGTCTGAGCTACACAGTGAGACCCTGTACCAAAGGCATTTAAAAAAAAAGACTGCAACACAAACATTAAATTTCATAACCAACTCAATATGGCAGACCAGATTGACTACAATTTCCTATTATAAATTACAAGGAGAATTTGAATATTATCTTTGACAAACTCTGTGTCTAGAGTACAGTGAGTACTCTTTATCCATAATATTTCTAAGTCATCTTTTGTGGGTACAAAGCATGAGCACGTGTGTCCTACGCTTTATGTGGAGAAGCTAACCTATTAGTCTACTTGCTTCTCCATAAGACAATACATCCCCGGATGTATTGGAGCAAGGAAAACCACACAACTCAATAGAATGATGCAGACAGAGGGAGCCACACACATTCATCAGCATAAACGCAGGTGACCCTCACATGCCGGGCCATCTATCTGCTTGAGCTCCTGTCCCGCTGAGGCTGGCTCAGTTCCCTGACAGTAAATCTTTACACCATTATTTTATGCCCTGTGCTGACAAGACATCTCATGCTGTGAGTAGCCAAATGTTTAAGCACAAGGACATCACGTCCATTATTGTCATTAGACTTCTGTCCCCGTACATGAGGCAGAAACATTAAAGGCCAAAGCGGCGAAAAAGAGTGTTCCCCCTGGGCCCTGGCTTTACACACTGTGCCTGGTTTCCAGAAGATATGTGAAGGGATTTACTGTCCTAATATGTACAAATAAATACTCTGCGACTCTCATTTCATACCAAGCCATCAATACATAAAAGCCCAGAAGAGTTCATTAATGGTGCCTGCATTTGACAGACATGTGATCTGTGTTTCAGCAACTAACCACTCATGGGACACTGCCAGTCCCCTACCTGGCTTGAATTTTCTCCTGTACAACTTCATTCTTTTTTGACAAGAGGCTTCTTCTCTGTCAAACTATATGTAGGGATGAAGTGATCCAACTCTCTGACCATTTCTTTGGATGAATAAACTTTCAAGATAACCAACAAGGATCCCTAAGTTGATGACCCAGGCCACTATGGTACAAAGATGCTCATGCTAAATTTGTTTTCAGCTGAGTTTTTTTCCCCCTTGTCTTGACCATTACATGAGCAGTCCACTACTAACCAGTCCAATATTGAAATGTAGAATTTCTTTTCTAAAAGACACTTGGAGAGTCCCAGCCCAGGCGCAGCGTTGGCCGGACCCTCTCCCAGCCCCTTAGGCCTCCCCCCACCACTCCGCAGTGCCTCCCCAACCCTACCCACCGAGTAGGATTTTCTGCCGAGTTCCGGGAGCCCCCAGGCCCAGTCCTAGCCCAGGTCCGGTGACTGTGCGGAGAGCGTCCTGCTACCCTGTGCCTGTGGGACCAGTCCCAGCCCAGGCGCAGAGTGGGCCGGACCCTCTCCCAGCCACTTGGGCCGCCCCCCACCACTCCACAGTGCCTCCCCCACCCCACCGACCGAGTAGGATTTTCTGCCGAGTTCCGGGAGCCCCTAGACCCAGTCCTAGCCCAGGTCCAGTGACTGTGTGGAGAGCTTCCTGTTACCCTGCGCCGGCACCAGTCCCAGACCAGGCGCAGCGTGGGCCGGACCCTCTCCCAGCCCCTTGGGCCGCCCTCCACCACTCCGCAGTGCCTCCCCTCCCCACCCACCGAGTAGGAATTTTTGCCCCGTTCCGGAGCCCCCAGACCCAGTCCTAGCCCAGGTCCCGTGAGTGTGTGCGGAGAGCTTCCTCTTCCTCCTACTTCACCTTGCCCCCTCCAGGCACAGCTCAGGCCTGGCATACACGCCTGAGGTGTAATCCTGCAGCTGCAATCCCTGCAAGGGAGAGTGTAGAG
>NW_004524603.1:9067305-9075645 GCF_000260255.1 Octodon degus
TAATTCTACATTTTTGACTTGCGTCATGATCTAAAAATTTCCATATGTTCAAATATTCATCTCTATCTCCTTGTTTATATATAAGATTAATTTAAATGGATAGATTTAAGAGAAAAGAAGTCTCTAATACACTTTAGTTTCTCTTCCTTTAAGAATAAGCCAGCTATAAGCAGTTACCCACACTGGAAATGCAAAAAGACCTTTACAGGGGTCATGGAAGCAAAATATGTCAGTGAAGTAAAAAATTCTTCCTAATAATACTTGTCAGGAAAGTTTCATTCAAAGATCTATGAGGAATTAACATATTAATTAATTCTGACAGCAGCCTAAGAAAATGCCCATATCACAAATAAAGGCCAGAAAAGAAAGTAGCCTACAATGAGCTCACTCGAGAATTACAGGTCTTACTTAGGGCCCTGCCCAGCAGCCCCAGCTCATGTTGCTCCACCAATCCACCCACCGCTGAATTTGTACCAATACATTTTGCTGGCTCCAATGTTAGGTTTATCCTTTGTGATTGGAGTTAGATGATTTTTCTTTCTCAATGTTGACTTGATAGTATTTTCAGATACTTTCTTTGTCATTGTTCAATGTATCCTTCTTTATAATTTTTATATATTTAGATATCTTCCTCCTATAACTTTTAAATTCCCTTTCCCTTATTTCTGCTTTTCAGCCTACCAAAATAGGTGCCTTTTGCTCCAACAAATGTCCTCTGAATCTGAATTACTTCACGAAGTAGTTAGTTATAGACTGTCATATAAAGACACTTCACTATAGCAGTTAATGTTTTGTGTTAAAGCACCTGTAAAACTTAGATCTGGCGTACCTGTATCTATTAATCTGAACAATAGATT
Source organism: Octodon degus (assembly GCF_000260255.1). NCBI lineage: Eukaryota > Metazoa > Chordata > Mammalia > Rodentia > Octodontidae > Octodon > Octodon degus. The sequence goes on from NW_004524603.1 coordinate 9,068,163, forward strand.
TGGCAAGGAAAATATGTAATACAACCACCACTGTTAAATTTTTATCCTTGTTATGATTTTCTGTACCAAATGTATTGCTGTTTGTTATGCTATTTCTGCCTTTGCTATTTGGTTTTGCTTTTCAAAACAAAATTAAAAAGAAGAAAAAATTTAGATCTGAAACCATGTTTCTATGGCCTGTGATATGACACAGAGTATGCGTTATTATTCAGTAAGAAAATAAGTCACGGGACACAGCATAGCTGCTCTGTACCACTTTGCTAGGGGCTATCATGCACCATAAACCTAACTTGTTGTTCTGGGTATTCGCCCAACTTTACAAGCCACAACGCAGACCACACAATTTTCTGAAAGTAGTCTTTGTTCTACGTGCATTGCCTGGCTTATATGTATCCTTTTCCAGGGGCAATTAATTCTCTAAAACCACAGAATATTCATTGACAAGGTTTTCATTTTAGAATGCAAAGGAGAGCCCTGGAATTCATTTCCGTTTCCATGAATGATGTACTTGCTGGCATAACCCTAGTGAATCTGGTTTCCTTTTTCTTTCTCTGTCTCCTGCAATCTGTTACAAAGGAAGAGCAGTACTCCTTTTGTCTGTTTGCTAACAATTAGTTTAATCTGATTAAACTGGGAATTATCCTGTGAACTACAGTAATCAGCCACTTTCTCTCCTCTATTGATTTGATTCCCTCCTATTCTTCTATTTCCATTTAATAATTGTTTTATCATTTCACATTAATTTACTTCCAATAAATTAAATTAAACGCATCAAAGACCCTCAAAGCAAATTAGCTTTTTGCTATGTCAGGTCTTAAAGATCCGAAATACGATTTTGTTTTTCACTCTGTAGGTTATAAATATGCACCACACAATGGGGTAAATGCACTTTCAAATTAATCTTTCATTGTTTCCCAGACTTCTGAGAATTTCTTCTAGGGCAACAAGTTTCATCTCAAATCTAAAACTTTTCTCAAATCTCTCTTGGAGACTTAAAAATCTGTGCAAGATAGTTTGTTTATTTTTAAAATTTATTTATTGGATACGGGGTCTTGCTACAAAGTTCAAACTCCTAGTGATCCTCCTGTCTCAGCCTCCCCAAGGTTGGGATGGCAGGTTCACACTACCACACCCAGTATGGTGGTCAACATGGCAGTAGTATTGGGGATCAAAGTCATATCCTTGCGCTTGCCAGGAAGGAGGTTAGACCACTGAGCTATCTCCCTGGCCCAATTAGTTTATTCTTAAAAAAATACTGTTCTTGGCTGGGATATAGCTCAGTGGCACAGGGCCTGCCTAGCAAGTGTGAGATTCTGAGTTCGATTCCCATACAAAACAAAAAGCAAGCAAATAAAAAAACTTTTCTATGTTTCTCAAACTTAAAGAAACACTACATAATAAAAAATTTTAGTCACGGATTGAAATTTTAGTTTTTGCCTCTTCATTTTTTTTTCTAGATAGAATATTTCCTAGCTGAAAAATTTTCCCTGGCTGTATCTTTTAGTATTTCATCCTTTGCATAACCACAAAGAGAAAAGGGATCCCTTTATAAAGTTAAAAAGAGCTCAGTTCTTTTGCATTGGGAAAATCTTTATATCTCTTCATTTTCCTATAACATGTGACACAGAAATGTACACTTTTTTTCCCCCCAGAGGGCCACCTGGAGATTATTTAGTATGTAACTTCTACATTTTTAAAATATAATAGGCAGAATATTTTTCAAAAATATTGTATTTATTTAGTTAGTTATTTGGTATAGAGTCTCACTACACAGTTCAGACTCCTAGTGATCCTCCTGTCTCAGCCTCCCCAGTGCTGGGATTATAGGTGTGCACCACCATGCCCAGCTTTGGTGGCCTGCATGGCGCTGTGGTACTGGGGATGGAACCCCAGGTCGTAGCGCTTACCAGACAGGCACTTAGACCATCGAGATATCTCCCTCACCCTAAGCGTGGAATTGAAGTTCCAACACTAGTCTGCCAAATAATTTTGAGAGAAAGAAATATGAAAGTGTTTTATGAGTAAGGTTAATCCAATCTGTGCTCCCAAGGTCTTACATCCCTGTGTAATTTCTGGCCATAGATCATCTGCAGGAGTGTGTGTGGCCGAGGACCAGGTTTTGATAAGTTGAAGATGATGATGAGAGTGGGTATTCAGGAAAGGCTGGCAGCTCAGAAGTGACAGCTAATGGGGATGTACCCAAGTGTTCCCCATGCCATCGTCTATCGAATACCTCTTGTAACATGCCACTGTGGCCTTATGGTCTAAAGATATGACACTTGTCTTCTCTTTTTCTAAAAAAATAATTTTATTGAGAAACAAGTAGCAACGAGACAGCTTCAAAACAGTTTAGTAGGACAGTTACAATAATTAATACATTGCTGTCTTCATAGTGGTTATTACTGCTGTACAGGATTTCAGGGTAAGTCCTGCGGGGATTTGACTGACCTTCTCAGACAAAAAAAGTTGTATTTTTGTTATATAGGTCTTGCTTTATCTTGGTCTTAACCATTCAACAGAAAAGTATAAAAACAAGGTATGACAAATGTCTTCTCTTTTGATCAGAAATCATTCTTGGGATGAATGATAATAGAGTAAAATATTAAAAGAATACTGTAATCAAAGGAATACAGTAGTCCCTCGATATTTTGTAGTCTGACTTTCTCAGACTCACTGCTTCATAGGTTTTCCAAAAATAATCTAAATAATTTATCATGGATTTTTTGCTATATCATGGGATTTTGCAGCAACATACAGTATAGGTATGTTGTTAAAATTACGTAGGTTTATGAGTTTAGAAAATGGTTAAAACATTACAAGTATTTTTAAAAGTGTGGGAAAGGTTTATAAGAGTATGGGAAGGGTTTCTAAAGCCTTAAAATGTATATAAACACTAGAATAAACATAATGTTGCTGCTTCACTGATCTTCACCTACCACAGGGGTATTTGGAGCATAAACTTAGCGATAAGTGAGGGACTACTGTAAATAAAGAGAAATGCACCTTTATGGGTAAAAACAATTCCGTGGAGTTAGGAAGATCAAGAAAGGCAACAATGCCAGTCAAGCTGCAGGCTTCTTTTCTAAATCGTCTCCCAGGTCAGCCCTTACTTCACAACCATCATCAACTGCTCTTGGAAGACTTGGTGCATCTCACCTATTTTCCTGTTTTATTGCGCAGGAGGGCACAAGGCAGAAGTTTCCATCTTCCTGTCTGTAGATTCATCCCAAGATTAAGTGCTTTATGTTTTATAAGAAGCAGACAAGAGAAAAATGTTTCGGTATTATGTCACAATGTTAATTATTTATTTTTAAACCTAATCCCTCAGACAAGGTTCTTACAGAGATATTGATTTTTTTTTTTCCTTTAACCTGTAACAAGGTACAAGATAAGATTCTTTCTCCTTCTCTTGTATGTTTTAAAGTAGAGGATGCCTTGCTCGAATGGTCTGGGTGATTCTGTCCGGTGACTGGGCTGAGGAGAGGAGCTCAGCATAAAGTCCAGGAGGCAGGCATGTTCTCCTTGTGGCCAAAGAGCCAGCGGACAGAAGCTGGGCTCCGAAGCTGCAGCGACACAGGATTCCGCTGCCAGGTTTCCTGCTTGTGTTACACTTCCCCTCATTGACACTGTGGACTTTGCCCTCTGCTAGGACTCTGATAATGCAGGGACATATGTCAGATAGTCCCTGTCCTCCAGCAGCCACTGATGCTCTGCTGGGCCTCCAAGCAGCTTTGACTGAAGAATAATTGCACATCACTCATCTGTAGTGTGCTCCACAAAGTGCTTTTGGATTTGTCCTGGGGCCCTCTGGCCTGCACTGTGTTTACTCTGGTTCTTCTTCTCCAGTGACAAGCACCTGCCTCTGGCCCACTCAAGTCCTGACCCCTTTTCCTGATCTGCTGGTCAGAGAAGACCGACTGACCCAATACAGGCCTGGCAAGGAGGGCTTATGCTGTGTAGACAGTGACTCCAGACCTTGGATGGAATTAGACCTTGTCCAGACAGTACTGCACAATTTTGAATAGCCAGTGGGAAAATCATAATGGTACCTGGAGCAGAAATTTTAGCTCATAAGCAGTAGAACACTCAGAAAATACTAGAAGGTCAGGTGAGATAGCTTAGTAGTCTAAAGAGCCTACTCAGGCAAGCTTAGGCAAGTACAGGAACCACTGTTCAATCCCTGGCACCGCATGCTGCACCAGCCCCGTCCCCAGGGCAGGCTGAGCAGGGGACACACACACACACACACACACACACACAGACAAAGTAGGAAATAAATTATCATCCTGTAATTTAATTTTAAATATATGCTTCGTCATTTATATTTACTTATATATTTTTATATATAATATGCAAAATGTATGTCACATGATATATACAATTTATGTTATATATTATGCTGATTATATATATATATAGTTATTGTTATCTTAACCCTCTAAATGATTTACTCTAAATAATTAAACAATTTGCTATAGCTTAAAAATAATCATATATGCATATATGCCTCTGTGCAAGTATGGCTATCTCTATTGCATAATAGTCTGCCATTTATACACAAAAACAGACAATGAAATGTTTGCTCTCCCTTGTGGGTTATGTCATTTCATGCCACTGTTATTGTGTGAAATGACACTGTGTCTTGGTTTCATTCTGCTGGACTTTTCAACAGGTATGTGTCTGTTTTTCCCAGAAAGACAGAGGCTTGCTTAACACTGGCAAGGCGTTTGTAAGTTATGAGTAGAAGGCCATACGTCATCAGTGGGAATTTAATGTTGAGAACCTTTTTCCTAAAAATTTTCTCTTTGTAATTCATTTGCCAGATGTAACAATGACACGTGTGACTTTTCCCAGAGCTTAATTTTGGGCAGTCCCTTCAGATAAAATACAGTTAAGAGCGCAAAGCTTCAGGAGGAAAATTTGATGAAGACTATTTCCAACACCGAGAGACAAATCTTGAAGTTTTAGTGCTTTTTGTCCTTCCCCCACCGCACCCTCACGCACACACATCCACACATGGGACGGATCAGCTGAGGCTGACTCCACAGACCGGCTGTTGCTTTAGGACGTACAACTCTGTGACAATAATGAATGTCACTGAACCACACACTTTTAATGAGGTGGTTGCATGCTGCACTACTAAGCATCTGTCAGTTGGTCTGGTAAATAGAAGCAGCCAGATTCTGCAGTCTGAGTGTCCTATACATCAATAGAGGTGACTGGTGCACCTGCCCAGTCAAGCAGTTTTTGCAGCACAGGGATTGTCTCTGCCCTCATCCCTGGCAAACCTGGGTACCAAAACGCTGGTGGGAAAATGCATTCCTGCAAGTTGTGGCAGTAGAGATGCAGTCCCGCTCCATCTGGAGCAGGAAGGATGAGAGTGGGGACAATACAAAGAAGCCTCTGCTTCTTCAGTTTTAGGATTTTAGGTGCCCCTCCCGCAGTGCTTGAGCCTGCACTGTACCTGCAGCTCCTATCCCAAGTGGTGTACCCCATCACCCTCCAAAACAGCAACTATGGCCATGATCACTCCCTATCCCGATAGCATCCCTGTCCATTCATTCATCCACTCCTTCACTCCTTCACCAACCTCTAAACACACAGCGAGGACAGTAAGCAACCAAGACACTCTCACGGACCGTGAGGCCTCACACGATCAGTACACCCGGGACCTGGCTGCCTGAAGCTCTGTTTTCAGATGTGCTTCCCTATTTAACAAAATGAGGTGGTAAAATTTCCACCCTCTGAATAAGTTATAATGCACTTTCCTTTTTTGCTTAGAGAAGACTCAACTCCACTGCAGTATACAGCACAGGAGCAATCCTAAAAGCTCGGTCCTGGTACGCACGCTTCATTTCTGGCATCACTCGTAGCTTGCCCAATGTTCTCATTTTGAATATTCTCACAAACTAAGACTGATTTTTCACATTTTTAGCACTCATAAAACTTGAATAATTTTGTTTTCTGTAGTATGATGGTTATGTTTTAAACCACAAAAAACAAATGCACAAAAATAGTTTTTTACACTCTCACTATCTCCTAGGTAGATTTTTTTTTTCGGCTCTGCGTCTCTACCATCTTTGCGAAATTTTGTTTCTTTCTGCAGTGCCAAAACTGTCAGGAAAAACACCATCATTTTTCCCTCTCTCCTCCCAAACACCTGCACAGAACTCTTGAGTAGGCATCAAAGAGAACACAATCTATTAGAGTGTGATAAGCAGTAGGCCAGAACACGCCACCACCACCTGCCTTCCATGAGCTCGCAGAACCACAAATTGAACAGCAGAAAGAGCAAGAGATTGAAACTTGGAGAAATAATCCTGGAGACAGAAAAATAAATGAGAAGCGAAGAACTCCGAAGAGTGGGAAGAGTTGAAACAGAATTAATCGTTCTGCCATTTTTTTTTTTTTTATAGAACATGGCCCAGATGATAACTATTATGATATGTTGATTATTATTAGAAATCGTCTCTCCTTTTTGCTCTGCTTTTGGAAAGGCTTGTTTTTCTGCCTCAGTCAAAAGTCCAACTACTGGAGCTCTGGCGTCACCTTACTTCTTCTTAGGTTTGCACGTGCGTGTATGTTAGTACTTCCCACCGGCACAGGCATGAGCAGGTAGGTTCTGCTCACCAGATGTTGCCTTCCATGGCTGCCACCCACGCTTCCCACATTACTGCAAACGGTGAGATTCATTTCCTTTTCCTTTCTCTAAGCCTGCCTATTATTTTCCTTTGCAAAAAATCAACATCAATTTATCCTGCAAATACTGGAGCTTAAAAGTCTCCGAGTTAAGACGTTTTACATGAAAGAAGAGCAAAATCCACTGAGCCAGTGCAGAGGTGCTGGCTCTTCTCAAGAATTATAGTTGATGTTGTGTATAAGCTTAGGTGACAGTGAAGCTGTGTGGAAACCAAACCAAAACAAACCACTTCTTTTAATCAAGTAAAAGACCCGGATAAAAAAATAATCCTTATTAGACTATTGTGTTTAATCCTTCTCTTCCACCCACAACTTGCCATTTGCCCTAGAGAGCATACTTCACACAATGCAAAACAAATAAAGCATGGATTCTTCTAAATCCTCAATAAGGCTTCCCACTAATTCACCAAAACCACTCTTTGGTTGGAAGGATGTCTTCTGATCATTAATTTGCCACATTCCCATTATCAAATACAGTGCAAATTAGGAGGAGCCATCAAAGATACTTTCTGAATGATTTCCTGACGTTTCAGAACATTAGACAAGAAGCATATCATTCCTTTGAGATTAACATCAGTGTCTGGTACAATTTCTTTGTAAACTCCAGCTAGAAATATTCCATAAAAGGAAACAATGAAACAAAGCCATAAATGTAGCAAGTATTTTACAGCTTTGATACTAAAATACTTTGCTAAGTTATTTCAAGAGAAGATAAGCATCTACATTTTTCTTGTAGTCTTTCTCCTTAACACCCAGAATCAAAATAAGCAGGTCCAGAACATAC
>NW_004524603.1:9076500-9094134 GCF_000260255.1 Octodon degus
GTAGGCTGTAGTGCGGGAAATGATGCCTTAACACTTGGACCCTAGTGCCTGGCATGCAGCCCTTCCCAAGCACTGCTGTCACTGGTGATGACTCGGCTCGACCCCAGTCCCTGGGAGTGGATCAGAAGACTTCTGTGTAGAAGATCGTGTTGACATAGTCTTAGGGAACATGTCTTAGCAAGGGCTGAACCACGGCTGGGTATGGTCTGTGAAACTGTATTCAAACATCTGAAGTATAGTTTCCATTCCCGAAAGGGGATAATGACTGCATCTGTCTGGCCTCATTCCTGCGGGGCTTGCATGAGCTGAGGTAATGCACAGAGAGCTGTTGTCATGCAGAGGAAGCGGCACGCAGCAAGTGCTCATGAAAAGTTAGTGGTTACGGAGATTTTTCATAATAGAGAATGATGTCATACTCTACTTTTTCCCTGAAAAGCGTTTCATCCTTTTTAAGTGATGGGACAAGAACTAAACTTGTCATTGAATTTTGTTTGAGTCTTATATTTTTTCTTACTTTTAAAGTTTTGCAAATTTATGCCATTTAGTATTATACTCTGATACATAGATATGCTGCAATAATCAAAGAAGAGTAGTTTACAGTAAACTATTATATATTTTATAAATAACTAGAAGAGCTCAAAGGCTCCAAATACAAAGGAATAATAAAATGATGCAAACATTACCTTGATTTGATCAATTTATATGTATTTTGAAATATGAGACTCTACCCCATATATATATGTACAACTGTGTGTTCATAAAAAACCTACTTTTAAATTTGTTTAATGACATAGAAGAATCCATTGATTTTGTTCAGGTGGGAACTCATGACTACTTCATTATCTCTAACTTGAGAATCATCTAAGAAAGCTGTGTAACGTATTACTAAGCTCTTGGACCCCTCAGTAACGTGCAAGTTTGAGAGAAAGATTTAGGAAAAGCACTGATAAAGAAGGTAACACTCTTTCAAGGGTGGGAGAAGTCAAGGAAAGGAAACAAGGAAACTCCCCAAGCTGGTGAGGAATTAAAGCTCCCAAGGTGTCAACTCTAAAGATGACGGGGAAGGGGTGACACATGGTGATCAGGTGAAGTGGGGGAAGCATAGGGAAGTCTCCAGTGCCCCTAGGACATGGACCAAAGAGAGCTGAAGCTTCCCTAGGCCTGAAGCATGTATTAACTACAGACTTTAGGCAGCCCTAGATCTGCAGGTTGAGTTTCCCCTGTTGATACAGCGGTCACACATAAACATGAGCATAACCCACGAGTCCTACTATGTGCATAGATCATTTTGAATTTGCTATTTGGGCATTGAGTTTCTAGTATATTTCTGCAAGCCATTTCTAAATCTATCTCTATCTCCATCTCCATCTCCATCTCCACCTCCACCGCCGTCCCCGTCCCCGTTGCCGTCTCTGTCTCCGTCTCCGTCTCCATCCCCGTCCCTGTCCCTGTCCCTGTCCCTGTCCCCATCCCCATCCCCATCCCCATCCCCGTCCCCGTCCCCGTCCCCATCTCCATCTCCATCTCCGTCCCCATCTCCGTCCCCATCCCCATCTCCATCTCCGTCCCCATCTCCATCTCCGTCCCCATCCCCATCCCCATCCCCATCCCCATCCCCATCCCCATCCCCATCTCCATCTCCATCTCCATCTCCATCTCCATCTCCTTCTCCATCTCCATCTCCATTTCCATCTCTATCACAACTCCATCTCTATCTCTATCTCTCTGTGTCTATCTTTGCATATGATGTTATGTTCAGAATCTAAATAATAGCACAAAAATCATTAGATTCAGAGGGATTTAAACTATAGCAATGTTTTCCCATGGAAAAGACCGATGGCACAGACAATTGTCATATATCTTTGAAATCCCAAGTTTTCACTGGCAAAATAAAAGATATCACACTAAATGATGAATTTGACCCTGATAATATATCTATAGTCCTAGTTATTTTTTTCTTTTGGAAACAATTACATGAACAAATCTAAACAAATACAACTTGAAAAATTAAAATCTTTGATATTTTAGGAAGTATATACAAAATTAAAAAATGGAGTGTTGGAATATATATATCCTTTAGCTGCCAGATAGAACCAAATAACTTGCACTTGAGCTATGTCAGATTTTTATAAAAATATCACTGTGAGACCCATGAAGAACTGTATATTTTTGATGCAATTAAGATTTTATATAAAAAATATTCCATGCAATATACTCTATGTATATTCCAGGACACCTCTGGCCACACCTTGTCCGGAAATGAGAAAGTCACGTTTCAGAGCTTTCAGGAACTTTGCCCTGCAAGCATACAGGGATTTCTTATAAAGCCTAATAATGTGAGCCATTGTCAGCTCTTCCTTTTGGATCAATTTCATTTGGGAATGGTCATAAACTTCCTGTAGTTCAGTCAGTTTCTTTTAACCTTGATGTTAACATACAGACAGGAAATAACTTGGTGTTCAATACAAGCAAACAACAGGATTCATTCCTGGCCAGACCTGACCTTTACTGTAGAGTACCAACATCCAGAGTATGACTCAGTGCTCCAGGTGTGTACAGGACTAACCCTGAAGTCACCACAGCCCACCTCCTTGATTTCCTGGGTGAAGAACAACACTTACACGTATAGTCTGTAGTACAGCAAAGTTTCTATAGCTCAAATCATTAAAATGTTAATGATTTTTGTTCTTTTATATAGCCTTTGGGCTATTGGTCTGGTTTCTGGTCTGTATCTGTGATAATTAGCTTTATGGGATCTTATGTGATAAGTGAATAAATCTGATGCTGGTAAAATAAAAGGGGAGAAAGGAAGGGGCAGAAAGGAATTTCAATGTATTTAGCACATGGACCAATTCCCTACAGTGAGTGCAATAATTACAGAATGCAAACATATACTAATATAGTTACCATGCAAAAATAAGAACTAGATTAAGCATGATTAACACTGATCACAAAACTAAGTTGATATTTATTAGTGTCACTTGTTAGATTATTGCAAAGCTGCACTCTGGTGCCCTTCTACTGGAGTATGAATTGCACACACAGAAAGCTTGGGAGTTCACCCACTCTCCTCAGGAATACTACACTGCAGAGTGTGTTCAACCTATAAAAGCATCTGAGTCCTCAACAACAGACATCCAGAACAATCCAAGCAAAGGTTGTTGTAATGGCGTGTGTCTAGATGTCACCTCAAAGCCTCGTGGGGTCACAGATGGGCTTTTCAGAGGTGGCTGGACGTAGGATGTGTGATGTTAGGATGAAGGGTGAGACGCTGGGATTCAGGATGTGTGATTATTAAATTGGTCCACCGATTGGTTTGGCAGAGCTCTGGGTGTGGATACTGGGAAAATCTGCCCTAGATGTGGGTGGCACCACCCGAAGGACAGGCAGCCTGGAAGAGACAAAAGGAAAAAGTAGGCTGCTGCTGCTTCACTATGTCCACTGCCTGCTGCCTTCTGCCTCCTATGACCTGCTTCTCCTCTGCATGGTCCTCTGCTTTTCCACCCTGCCCTGGAGCCAGACAACTGGGAACTAAAACCTTTATAAACTGCGAGCCAAAATAAACCTTCCCTCCCTTAACATGTGGCTGCCTGTTAGTTTGCCTTAGCAATGTGAAAAGTAACGGCAACAACTGTTTTCCAACAGTGTTTAAGTAATTCAAAAACCAGGAAAAGTAATGCACCTGCATGAGTTTTGAAAGACTTGCAGTGAGCTATAATTAAATACTTAGCTATTGGGGTAAACGAGCCAATGGCCAAAGAACTGCCTATGGACAAAGGAAAAAAAATGTTAGGGGAGACAAAAGAATGAAAAACAAAGCCCATAACACAATGAGTACACTTCAAATAATATTTTAGGAGACAGCTTGTTAACTAACATGCAAAGCACTAACCTAAAATTCCCTTTGTGTAATGGATGACTTTCAATTCTCATAAGTTATATACACAGAAAGCGATACTCAAAATCCACTATGCCTTTCTGTGCCTGCAATTTCACTCTTTTACAAGGTGTCCTGGTTATTGTATTAGGGAATCTTGTGGTCATAATGACTTATGATGGTGCTGCTAGACTTTATGAGGCATTCCTTTGATCATTTAAAGTAAGCCACTCGACAAAATTTTGATATTTGGTTTTCAGACAGAAACCTCCAGTTAGTCTGAGGATTTAATTTAATAAAATGTGTTTCTACCATTATTGTTCGTATTGTAGACATTATATTATTGAAGTGAAGAGTTCTGCAATTTGTATGGATGTGTCTAATAATGCTACGAGAACACACTCTTCTCCATGAATGCCTCTGGCAATAACTGTAGGGTCAATTTCAGCTTTATGGTTGGAATACAGTCCACACACAAGGTTATGAGAGGATTTTGAAATCGCAGCTTACATTTGGCAAAGAAAGTCCTAACATTTTCTATACAAACAAATGAAATGCCAGAGCAGAGTCTCAAAAGCAGGGATTTTGAAGGAAAATCTGGATCGGCTCCATCCGCGTGAGCTGTTTGTGTTGAAATGATTTCGCCCAGAAAAACAAAACACTCTCTACAAACAATCAGGGAAGTTGAACAAAAAATTAAAATGATTTTTAGAAGTTAAACTTTGTTGTACGCAGGACTATTATGAAACAGGCATAATTATTATCTGAGTATGGATTGTGGACCAATGACCACTGCTACTACGAAATGGACAATGATCTCTGATTATTAGTGATTATTAGTGATTATTAGTGAGTTATGTTCAGCAAAACTGGGGAAGATACTGAAAATCAAAACCCATTTCAAAACCAGGCGTGGAGGCACACACCTGTAATCCCAGCACTGGGGAGGCTGAAAACAGGAAGATCACTGTGAGTCTGAGCTGTGTAGAGGAATCATATAAATTCTATATGTAATTGTTGAAATACATATATACATATATTTGAACAATTATATAACAGATGTTAATATTATAAAAATTATATATATACATATATATATATAATTTCAACAATTTTTAGATGATGGGAATTCAGTTTTTCTTAATTAACAATCCCTGAATATATTTGAATCTAGAAGTCTTCATAGCATTTTAAGTTTTTTTAAACTTGAAATAGAATATGGTTATCCTCTTTAACTATCTTTTAAAAATACAAAAGTTGGAAAATCACAAGCCTATTCAAGATATAGAATAGTCCGACTATGCTGTAACGTTCCTTGCCTTATTTCTGTGATATGGAAGTACATTTTTTATTATCTATCACCTAGATAGCTAGCTATCTTTTTATCTTTTCTCTCTGGTTTTGCCTTCCAAGGTACATACCAACAGGCAAGAAAAAGCATACTTATTGTATTTTTTTCAATTTATCTGAAAGAAACATTTGTATAAAATGTAGCATCTCCATTACATGTAGGACACTTGCCCAAATGTAAGCAAGTGAAACTGCAGCCTACTGCTGTAGCCTTCCTTCTGCCCTGCCAAACTCCCTGACCCAGGGTTGGAGGAGGGCTTTGGAAGCACAGTTCCATACGCTTTCCAAAAGCTAAGCCAAAGTATTTCTTTTGAAACACATTTCCTTGAATGAAACTGCCCATTTAAAAGGAAACAACTAGTTGGGATTAATGTTTATAGACACTGACTCATGGCCTAAAAATCAGAGCATCTTGTTGTTGAATATAATTAAATTCTTCTTCTCTAAGCGTTCCAGCAGTCAATGAAAATCTAGAAGTTGAAGTGTGCATTCATGTGAAGCAGATGGCAAGGCTTAGCTCTCTTTGGTATGAATGCCGGTCACCTGGTCATGGGCAAAGGCAGAAAAGAAAAGCTAGGAAAAAGAGCACACTGCTCCTGGTATGAGCCCTTTAACCAAACACACACGCAGCAATTAGTCAACAATTTTGGGTAGTTTCACAGCTTTGCAAAGCAGAACTTACTAACTCTACTTCAGGCAGCTTACCCAACATTTCCATTGTCTAGAACTCTTCCATTTTCACAAATATTTCTTTTTGAATTTACATCTTCATGGATGCTTTATTAATGCTCCAACCCATCTCCCTCCCATGTCCCCTGTATGTATCACTTCTGCTCTTTACCAAGGATACCAACAAGTCACTGTAGTCACTTGCAACACAGGAGTCCCCGCCCTTTGCCTCCCAACTCCAGCATCATGGCAAGCAGTGAATCCCCGTCTCCTGCTTACAAAAGAAAGAGAGTGAGCAGAGTGATACTGTGACTCAGACTTGGCAAAGACTCTTCAACCTTCCTATGGCAACAGTGTTTAAGTTTGGTGACACTTTTGCACTCAAATAGCATAACACACAAGCACTTCTCCTTTCTGCCTTTTTTTTTTTTTGTCCCTTTTTTTTTGGCAGAACAGGGGATTGAACTCAGGCCCTTGCACTTGTCAAGGGAGCGCTTTTTCTACTGAGCCATCTCCCTGGCCTCTACCTTTGTCCTTTATTCGATACCTATACAGTGCCTGCTGAGTTGGAAGCACTGTGCTAGTCACTACTGCGCAGAGGGCCCGAGTTAAGGGAGGACAAATTAGCCTTTCAATACTCTGGGTCTGCATTCTGTGAATGTGCTATTTTCTGTGGTAAAGGTACGGCTACTTTCCGTTTCAAATAGCAGATTTTTTAAATTAAAAAAATAATTTTAAACAGAGTATAAGATAGTATTAAAACAGGAAAAATTATAAGTAATACAGAATTTCACTTCATGAAGTAATAAGAATTTCACTGTATTTGTTGCAATACATAGTGTTGCCTTCCAGCCAGTTATTGATAGTCTCAGATTTATGCATGTAAAATTGGAATAAAAAAGAAAAAAGAAAAATATATATAAAAAATTAAGAATAGAAAAAGTACAAACCATTGAGAAAAGAGGACAAAGCAAATTAGGTATTATCTGCTCCTTTCTATAAACCAGAAGAAATGAACAGCACAGTTGTCCAAACCATCCTGCTTATATGCATAGATAAATCTCTTTCCCCTACTCCCAAACAGTAGATTTTTTTAAACATGCTTAGTAATTGCAAAATTATTTCTCAATTTGGGGTTGCTTGCTTATTCAAAATGAACAACCAATCCTCTATTAGTTGTTAATATGTTTCATTTCTGTTAAAATGAAGTGCCATTATTTTAATTGGAGTGAGGGGTGGAAAAGCTGATTGTTGTCACTGAGTAATGGATTGAAGACATTCTCTTCCCATGGCACAGCTGTATGCCACACAAAATTTAACAAAAAGAAATAACACCACTGTTAAACTCATCTTTTGTCTTCGCTCTCCACAAATTAGAAATGGAAGCTTGTCATCAGCATCACATTACTGGTAGCATTTTAATAGTCAGTGTCTAATGACAGGCATGTGATAAATCTCTCATGAAAGTATAGATGAATAATCAGATTAAATGTCACATCTCCAAAGAAAGATCATCTGGTCAGAGGTAACATCAGTTAATTTCTTTGTTTGTTTGTAGATCACTATTAAAGTGGAAGCAGTCAGTAGGGAAATCCTCTCTGCTGATGTGTAAATTACATGGAGATTATGCGTTACTTTGCTTTTGGAAGAGAGAGAGAAAAATCAGAAAATATTTCCTCCATATATTACAAAATTTTATCAGATTTTCATTAATCTCATTCCACCAATCATGTGTTATTTCTGTATTAATTGTCAGCACTCTTCTAACTGAAAATTACATAGAAAAATCCCTGTGATTTTCAGGAAGATTCACCCCAGGTCATTGGGAATTTTGTCTATTGTCATACTGTAATCTTATATTGGACAGTTGACTTCTCGGAAAGTTTCCATACAGAGATCAGGTAACATATACCGATGTGTACCAGGAGACAACTGAAGTAAAAATGATGGTGATAGGAGGTATAAAGCTCATTCGACAAAAGCATGCTGCTCTATTTTATGAGAAGATAACAATGCCTCTGAATTGTTCCAAAGGGTGTTTTTGATACTGGGTCAAAATCATTGTGGGTAGCCTATGACAGGAAGGCTATGAGAAAAATGAAAAAACAAAATCTCCTTTGAAAGGGGCCCAAAAATTATACCCATGGGCTCCCCACAACTTAGATGCAATATTGTCTGTAGATGTCTGACTGCAACTGGTATTAGGATCCTCTTGGTTGCCAGATTTAAAGATGCTCAACTTTCTTATATAATGTGATGCAGGTCTTGCGTGATCTACGCAGATCCTCCAGTATACTTTAAAACGTCTCAAGGTAATTTATAACTGAATACAATACAAACGCTATGGCAAAAGTCATTGCTGTATTATTTATGGTATGACATTGAGAAAAAAAATGCCCAGATACGTATAGCATAGGAGCTACCTTTGCGAGTGTAAGTGTGAGGGACAAGAGTGTGATGGGAAGTATGCAAAGCCCTCGCGAGTAGCAAGGCAGCCTGGGTGAGGCTGGGGGTCTGTGAAAGGAGTTTACAACAGGCCGTGCACGCCCGGACATCAGTTCACTGATCGGATTTATCATAGTGCATGATACATGACAAACTCCAGTTTTGCATTTTGTAATTTTCAATTTGCCATCAGCGGCCGGTTGGATTTGCTGACAGAAGACCTGAGGATACAGAGGGCCCAGTGCAGCTTTCTTATGTGCCAGCCTCGTATTTATTTTTATAGAGATTTATTTCCAGTTATCCCTAGTTTATCGATATCAAAGTTCATATGGTGTACAGAAAATAGGACCATTAGGTATGCAATTTATGATGGAATTATATGATGGCCCATCAGGTAGCCTGTGATTAACTTCACGCTAACATCAGAGCCATATGGTATCATACTCATTTGCTGAACAAAGCTATCTCCTTGATGTCATTTACTGCAGGTTAATCTTTGATTTGGCCGAAATGTTGTAGAACAGTATCTATTCCCAGATACAGAATTTTCAATAAACATACCTCCACGAACCTTGTTAACTCTGTTCAAAATATCCACACTCCATTCAATACCCAGTAAGTAGTACACCTGGCTAAAAGAGATCTACTTCAAAAAATTCCCATTGCTGTACAAGTTGTGGAAGAATTTGCGAGACCTTCAGTTCAGGAAAACTTTATGTCATCTAGGCTTTTTCATCCTGTTCATATAGTTTATTGCAGTTAACACACAATTTTAAAATTCGTCCACGTACCAATAATACAAAACCAATGAGCAGCATAAATGATCTCCGCCCCTCAGTAAAATGAAACATATTATCATTGTTAAAGCCAGGTGTCAGTCTAAGTTTTAGAACAAAGGAAGAATGGAAAGGAAAATACCATACCTCACAATGACTCCCAAAAGAAAATGCAAAAGAAAGTCTGCTTGTCTCATAGACGTTGTCTTTTCTAAGTTTATAAAAATATTTTAGGGGCCAGGGAGAGGAGACAGCTTAGTAGAATAAATGCTTGTCTGGCAAGCTCAGGGTCCTGAGTTCAATCCCTGGTACTGCAAAAAAAATTAATATAAACTGTGTTTTGAATAAACTGGAAACTTCATGTAACTAAAGATAATTGCTCCAACACAACTTTCACAGTATTTTTTTGCTTGCTTACTTTAAATACCATCGTAGCCAAACCAACACATATATGACCAAATATTTCCAAAACAGTCAAGAAACAAACATAAACGTTTTCCACCCTGTACCTTAAGTACAAAAATAGGTTACATTTATAGTAGTTAAAATGATCAAGGGGCAGGTAGAGAGGAGAGATGACTCGGTAGAGTAAGCGCTTCCCTGGCAAGCGCAAGGGCCTGAGTTCAATCCCCGGTTCCATCAATAAAAGAGTCACCAGAACCAAAAATATTTTGTTTTTAAAAAGGTAAAATCAGCAAGCATGCTACTACCATAAACCTTATTCTTACGGGCAAGATAGGAGAACAAATTCTCACCTACTCTTAGAAGTGTCATCTACCAGGCCACATATACCTAAATATCCCCCAGCCTAGATAATCCCTGCTGAGAAAGAAAACAAAGTGCTTATGGGGTTAATCCTGAGGAAAATGGCTTGTTGCAAAGGGACTAAGGATGAAAACTTTATTTTTATTTAATAAATAAATAAATGAAACTTAAGACAAATAAATAAAAATTTAAAAAACTTTTTCCTCCTATGGTATTGATTGTGAAGAGCTTTCTTTACTCCATTTCATTTATTCTTCCAATTATTTTTATTCTGTTTTTAGCTTACTGATTTTTCTATATGTAGTGATTGTGTCATTTACAAATTAGCTTACTTAAATTAATAATTTACAGAATGAAATGGTCTAGAATCTTAGTGAGTTGTAATGGGGCTTTCAATGGCTATGTCATGAGTTACAAGTTTATATTATTTATGACTAAATATATATGCAATTATATTTAAAATAATATCTTTTTATTCAGATAGACAATCATCTATGAATGTTTATAAATTTTAGATGGATAGGCAAAGATATTAGAAAGATTTTTTATACATTATATTTAAATGTTATCTTTTTCATTGTCATCTAGAAAATGTTAATTTTTAAATTAACTTTAAACATCCTTTGGAGATAGTCCTTGTATGCTAGTTCTCAATGGCTTTTCTACTAAAGTAGGATGTTTTGGAAAATATGACCAAGGTTGCTTAATTCTGCATAGATTTTTAAATTCTATTTGCTTCAAATATTGCCTTCATTGGATGTTAGCATGTGTGAGACATTTTATATTTAGGTCTGAAATTTTCATTTGTGGTATTATGTTGCTCACATATTTTAACATCACATTTTCCTGAATGTAAAAATAGGAAAACTACATTTACATTTGATGAAAATTACAGTAGCTCTCTTTATTTCAAGCCTTGAAATTTTTGCAGAGTTTCAGGAAGAGGTTTGGGAACATATCAATGAAAACCACGATCATTAAAGTTCCACTTAGATTTCCTGATTTATCCAAGCTTTTCTCGCTGAGGCAATCAAATTCTCCTTTTCTTCTTTTGAAGAAACTGAAGTATCTCAGGTTACAGTGACATATAGATAATTACTTCTGTGAGATCAAAAGTCAGGTGTTTGATGTTGAGGATTTTTTCTTGGCACTAAACCTCACATATTAACTGATCATATGATGCAATATTCAATATCAAGTTTTAAATTAAATTTCAGAGGTTTTTTTCCCTAAAAATTTTGATCAGGCACACTTCAAAAATATATAGTTGGAATCACAGCTTTGTATTGATTTATTTTTTCAGCTTTGAGATAGTTCAAGTGAGCTACAGTGAGTGAGATTATCAAGAACTACCAGACAGTATGTAGTGACCTGTGAGATATTTAAGAATTGGTCAGATCTTATAAACACACAGGCTTAGTAAGATCCAGTAGTGTGCAACATGACTACACACAGAACGTGTGCTGTGCAAAACGCTTGCTTTCATAAAACTCTTTGTAACCTAGGTACATAGGGCCAGGAAAGAATTTTGAAGAGACTAGAAACCTCTTGTGAGGAACAGCCAAAAGAACCTGAGACCCTTTCCGGTTACTTCATAAGTACGTTGAAAGCAAGTGTTGGGTATTTATCAAGTCCTTGACTCTGACTCACGTAGATTAGAACACTGGTGTAAACTGGTAGAGAACCACAAGGAATAGGGGAAATCTAAGAAAGTAGATTTCAGTTCTGTGCAAAACACAAGCCATAATAAAAGATATCCACAAATGAAATGGGTTTGGAATATCTATAGTTCTGGAAAATTAGTTTTGAAACTATTCATTTCACTATTCATTTTCAAGTTATTTCAGTGGAGTTGACTTAAATTGATTATATTCCGTAAAGCCACTTAAGAAAGCTCACATGGATACATAGCATTCTGTGCACTAAATGCATTTATTTTATGAAATAAAATTTCCTTGCTGTCCAATATGTATCTCTTAAAATATGAAAGCTAACATAACGCGGTACTTATTTCTCCCTAATGAACTCAACCCCACAGTGTTTCCTGCATTGAGTCGGTAGAAGTTTCTGGATGAACTGTTCTCCAAAAATAACACACTGATTTGCTTCGGTTACTATTACTTGTTCCTTCTGAGAAGTGTGTAATAAAGCTTTGGGATTTTTCAAGCAATCAATAATTCACAAAAAGAAAAAATCTCCTTAGATACTGCCAATTTTATAGTTCCCATAACTGGTAGAAACACAAATATATCTTTGATGATGATTACGAGGGTCAACGGAAATTTTAGGTCATCAGTGGGGAAGTTCTCTTCCAGGAAATAGCTGACATTCTCTGGTACAATATATTATGTTACTAAAAAATATTTTGTGTCCTAGCATACCACACGTACTTTGGAAATGATACATCTGTGGAAACCACACAAATACTCTGTTATATGATTTGAAAAGTGTATAAAGTTACACAATGACAGCCTTTGAAATTCATGTTAAGAAGACTCCTTCAATGAAAAGAGAAATGCTAACTCTTCTACTATTAAAATAAAGTGATACATAATGTGCTAAGAATATCAAATCTGTTGTTCCCAGAGAAAACCTTATACTAAACAGGGTGAAATTCCTCAGTGGCTGGAGAGGCGCTAGAAGGGTAACAAATAAAGACAAGAGACAAAAGAAATTTGCCAGAAAGTATAAAATTGCATGCAATTTTCAGTGTGCGACATATAGCATATTGAATGTAGGGTGTGCACTTCTGAAATTATACGGGAGATGGAGGCAGACAACGTTAGTCAAGAGACTGCATCGTGACATACAAATATTGCAATAATGAAAACAAAGCAAGTTATCACTTTGCAGACCTGAACCGGCAAGGTCATTTGTAGGTATGTAAAGGTCCCACGGGCTTAGTTATTTCTGTTGATTCCCTTATATACAACGAAGAGTAGTCTGGTTCTCCATTTCTATTCATGAAGGTCAACCCACGAGTATGAGGACGCAAGAAGCTTCTAGAAGAGTTAGAGGGGTCCACTTCACTCTTGTCTCTTTGCCCTACTCTTCCTCAGGGGGACTGACATTTTTCCTCTAGGAGCAATCTCTAACTCCATCCCACTAACATATGGAGAAAGTTTTGCTGCCTGCAAAGTGCTCCAATTTTTTATTTATTTTTTACATTGACAAATTTTATGCATACCAAACTTACATATTTTACTTACATGGAGATGAGATGCATTTGCCCATTATATTTTAACTTTCTGAGTATGTCACACATTGTAGAACGACTACATCTAGGTAATTAATAAGTACAAGATCTCAAGTAGTTTTCATGGTTATTTCTTTTTGGGGGACAACACTGTATCTCTAAGAATTTTTTGAGACTTCATTGATAACTATAGTCATCACGTTGTGCAATCCATCTCTCTTTTTTCTTTTTAATTTTATTTATTTATGTGTGTGTGTGTGTGTGTGTGTGTGTGTGGCCAGCTCAGCCCACCAGGGGGCGGGGCTGGCTGGCTTGTGGTGCTGGGGGATTGAACCGTGGTCCCTGTGCTTTGCTAAGCTTGTTCTAAGTAGGTGCTTATTCTATCTGAATGAAGGCTTTTGTCCTTGATCTGGAACATTCCACCACCAACCCCCAACTACACCAACTGCTAGTGACCCCCACTCTACTCTCTGCTTGTTTTTATTCTACATGGTAGAGACAATGTGTTCTAAGGTTTCATGAGTTAACCAGCAGTGCTGACATACTCCCATATTTCCTGCATTCAGGAGGCTGAGACAGGAGGATTGCTGAGGGTGCCAGGCCTGCCTGAGCTACAAGGTGAGTTCAAGGTATTCCTAAAATGCATAGTGAAACACTGTCTCAAAAAAAATAGTCGTACAGGTTTTCATAAATTTCCTTGATACTATTTCTCTTGAGTTCCGTACTATATTTTAGATCTGTTAGCCTTATCTTCCTTTGAGGGACCAATATTGTTTGTATGCTGAGATACCCCAATGGTTGGAAGCCCATTTCGATCTAAGATATTACATCTGACCTAAAGGAAGTGGAATCACATATGAATAAGAAAGGATATGAGAGGAAATTCAACCTAGTATTACTAAATATTACTTCAGAAATTCTGGGTGAAACTTTTTGCAAGGCTCATCATATGTATATATTTATGCCCACAAACACATAAATTTGTACAAATAAAATATCCACTTTCCCAAACCCAAGAGAATAGCAAACCAAGGAATTAAAGCCAAACTTAAAAAGTAGAGACGCAGGAAAGGAGGAAACAGTAGAAATGAACATATTTTTTTTCCTGCAAAGCATTTTCATAGAGTTGGACAACTTCTAAATCTTAATGTGCACTTATGTTCCACAGCTTTTAAACTTTTTGGACATAAATAGTGAAACTGAGGAGAATACTATTATAACTATAATTCAAACTATGATCTGAGACGTTGATACGCCCTAAAATAGTAGCTTACAAAGTCAATGACAAAAGGTCATTGCATATAACTTTTTGTGTTCCTTGGCATAAAATTAGAATCCTGCTCTGTGTTAGCTAGTCAGTGTTCCACCAAGTTTTAACACAATAGGACCTTACGAGAGTATAATATGAAATGGTAATTATTACAATCTATATATCTCAGAAGTACGGTTTGGAAATCTTTGGCTCCTTCTTTTAATCCTGGTCTACAATGCTCTTTTTTTTTTTTCCAAGTTATCATACAAAATTGCTTTCTCTAGCATAATCAGTCAGCTTTGGTCTGGCTGACCACCCAGTTTCCATGGAGTGATGTGCATTTTCAAATGTGATGAGTCAGATATGAGGTGGTCAAATAAGAAAATAAATGAAAGCTTGTGTGCAAGTATAAATCAGTGCGTCCTTGTCAGGTTACAGAAGGGCTGAAGGATTGGGGTCTACGGGAAGATTTCACTCTCAGTGAGTGGCTGTTACCAGCACGTTGTAGTACCATTTAACTGTCATGTGCTCATGTAGCATGTTTCAGGGACTTCATACCCATATACCAATGAAGTGATGTTTCTAATATGATAACTATTATGTTGATGAGCCAAGCAAGGAAAGAAAAGTATTTTCTCAATTTGTTGGACACTTTTTACATTTTCATCTTGTCTACAATTCTTGAGTCTAGTTTTGTAGATGCTATAAATTCTAATGAAATTCTTTTTTGCTATCCTAATGAGATATGCATTTATAAATCAGTACTTATGTCTTAGGGTTTAATATGTGTTTAAAGATTACATTAAAAATGCTTTTGCACACTGTTAGTATGCTGTTTCATTTTATATCGTTCGGTTTCTCCATTTCTGAGCTTCTCACTGTATTCTGCAGTACCACTTTGTCTCGGCTTTCACCCCAGCTATGCATTTGTTGCTTATGTAATTCCCAGAGAATTGATAATGCTGTAGCTTTCCACATAACTGGTAGAGTTCCCTCTCGGGCTTTTCCTCTCAACATTCCCTTGTTGTTTATTCTTGCTTATGAATATTAGAAATGGTTTTGGTTGTTTCTTTGCCAAAATTCCAACCAACAGTTTTGTTTGCATTAAGTTCAGTTAATAAATAAAGGAACACTGTTGGCACTTAGGCCACGTGTAGTGTGTTGCTTCCCCAGTGGGAGGCACACAAATCTCACACACATGTACTTTTGTAAGACAGAGTACAAAGGCACGTTTTCAAAAGCTGTCAAATACACTTACTTAAGTTTCCTTTGGGACACCGCCCCCCGGCCATTCCTTCACCCCAGCTATGCAGTCGCTTCTTATGTGACTTCCTGGCAGTTCATTAGGGGAAACATCAAGAAGAATTTTTAGAGCCAGAGTCTGTTATCCTCTCCTCCCACCTCACTGCCTTGCTTAGGGCTCAGACCCTAAAATGCCCATCACTGTTTCGTGTAACCTTTATTGATCTCCTTTTGCCTACATGGAGTTGATGAAAGGACCTGGGGCTCTCATTGCCCCAACATTTGAAAAAGTTCCTAGCATCAAGTCCACTGTAAACTTATTTCCATAAATGTAATGAGAAAAAATGTCTAACTGCAAGCACAGAAAATGATCAGTGCTTCGTCTTTTTTGCCTTCATAACAAGGTAGGGGTTTGGCTTGCCATTTAAGAAATGATCTTTGGCTATAGTTTTAGTCATCTGGTATTTTATCCATGAAGGCATGTGTGGATTAGAATTCTGCCAAAAAATACTTAAATAAAATCTTGGAGAAAAAGAACTTTAAAACGATCTTAAATATTCATGCTTGCAACCAATGTGAATCTATCTATTTAATGTTTTTGTGTGTTTCCACATATGTGTGTGTATGACAATTTTGAAAGAGTATACCTTCAAATTAGGTTCTTGCAGGCATTTATCATCCAAAAAAAACTGTTATAGAGTATCTTTAAAATGTTATTTATAGGAAATTCTTATGAAACTTACAGAAACCTTAGAATTTGCTGGGGTTTTCTTTACAGTGTGTTTACCTTTAATGTAACCCTTAATACATTATGAATGTCACTGATAAGTAACACATTTTTGGAAAAGTGTAAGAGAAATACAAAATCAATGTTGCCTGTGAAATCTCAACGTGCTGTGCTCCTCATTTATTAATATTTTGCATCAGCATTTTAATAACATTAACAGAGACTATAAACACCGAATAGATTGAATTATCATGAATATTAATCTTTTGATAGACACACAAACTTGTTTACTGCCACAAAGTTATCAGATTGTGTAGGATTTTTTTTTTAATCAAGTGTAAATTCAAGTCAGTAATTCTAAATTAAAGTATCCATAATGGTACACATGTGAAGGTATGCTGTATTTCACTTACTAGTGTTTTAAATTCATGTTTTATTATTATTCCTAAGTACACATAAATTAGCCTTTTCAGAATATAATGATGAAATCATAAGCATTTGATTTACAAATGAATAATTTCTGTTTTTTTCAAGTTCATTACCAATTCAGAGCTTTTCTTTCTTGACAACAGAAATGTTTCCTTTGAAATGAGGTGCAGTCTAACTTTGCCTTAAGAGCTAACTGGGCATCTTAAGAGAAATGGAAATTTGTCATTCTAATGTATTTTATTGTCAGTGTCTGCTGCAGTGTGCTTTGGCAGTTTGTTTTTTGGCTTTCTGTGAACACAAATGTGAACGCTACCGCTTCAGTTAGATAAAGTGGCGTAAGTTTAAAGCTCAGAAACTGCATTGAAATTGGAACAAAAATACAATTATGTCTTTCAGAAGAAATGAGAAATGATTCTTCTAAATCTTATCTATTGCTTAGAAGATAACTAGCCTCCCATAATTTAGTATATAGTTCAGGAGAGGCGTGTTAGGGGTGTGACGTTGCAGCTAATAAGACGGGCCCTTGGGCAGTTTCAGGCTCACACAGCATTCCAGCTCTTGTGAGCACTCTGGGAATACATTATTCCTTTGTAGGAGAGCTCATTACCAGGAGTTGGTAGCTCATGGCTGAATTAATTATGGGAATTACAGAAAACATTTTTTTTCCGAAAATTAAAAAAAAAAATCCTTTCAAAACAAATCTTTTGTTGGCATATTAACAAGCAAATAATGATTTTGGAATATTTACTGCCTTGTATGTCTTTGCCAGTATTCCCTTTCAATTGAATGTTGAAAATTTAAAAATATACCTTCTTTTATTTGGAAGAAAATAGACCTCAACTTGCTAAATGAGACTTAGTCAAATATATAGAAGGCGCAGCTCAGAGACCAGGAGTAGCTCATTAG
>NW_004524603.1:9094509-9095593 GCF_000260255.1 Octodon degus
TTTTTTTTTTTTTTTTTTTTTGCCAATGTAGCAATCGCCTAAGTAATGAATTTCAATGTCTATACTCTCGGCAGGATTCAAAGTAGTCGCTTAATGAATACAAATAAAAATGTGTTCTGATAAAATCCTCATATCAGTATTCTTGAAAACCTAATTAGCATGATTTGCATCTCTGTCTACCTATTTAATCTTGATCTGCACTACATGTTTGATGCAGATAGTTTTTTTTTTTTTTTTTCCTCTACTAGATTTATGTGAATAACCAGACGTACATTCCAGGAAAATACACATGTTATTAAACCGTGGAACGCACATTTCTCATTATTTTGCAAGATTAAAATAAGGGAATTATTTTATTGGGAATTCCAAGCTCATAGATTGCAAGGCCCAATATTGCTCACACTTATTTCCCATCTACCTATAGATTCAAAATTACCACATTCAAAAGACCACCAAGGGACTCTTCCAGATATTCACAAACTCTTTGAAACACTCCTACAAAACAGGCTGGAAGAAAAAATCTGAACGATACATTGTATAATTTACTTACCACAATTTAAACATAGAGCCCTGAAAAATTCAGCAGGAGAAGAAAAAAAAAAAAAACCCAACCCAGTTACTAAATGTACAGAGGACCTGAACGCAAACTGGGGCAAAGAAAATATAAAGATGACAAGGCAGCACGTGTTTAAAAATGCCCGAGGTCCTTTGCCATGAAGTTGGCTTACAGTAAAATGGTCTGCAGATGCCACCGCATAGCTATCAGAATGGTAAGAACCAACACCCTGAGCACACGAATTCTAGTGAAGACAGAAAGACAGTAATGCACAAATGGCAGAGTCACTGCAAAACAGCGGGGCAGTTTCTTATTAAGGTAAACATAGCCTTATGATATGATCTAACAATTATGTTTCTTGCTACTTAATTCCATTGAAACTTATTACAAGCATTTACACATGTGAGCACGCCACCCGGTGAATGTTAATCCAGCATCTTTTTTAACATTTGGCAAAAATTGACAGCAAACAAGATGTTTGACAGTAGGCCAATGGGTAAAGGGATATAACCACATGATAAAAATGAG
>NW_004524603.1:9096088-9097997 GCF_000260255.1 Octodon degus
TTGAAAGATAGAATTTAGATTGTGAATAAAAGCAATTAACTGTAATGGAAGTGTATGCAGCATCCTACTCTCTATAGGAGTGTGAAGAAGAGAAAGGCTGAGGGAGGTGAACTTGGAAGTGCAAAGCCTTGCACGGGGGTGACATCATCCAGAATCTACCGCATCCGTACACTGGAGCTGAGCAACTGGCTAAGTGGACGGTGGGTGGAAGGAGGTGGGCGTCTCATTATCCGGGTGAAAATTTGGAGACAGCCAGGAAGAAAAGGGTAAAATGATATATAGAAAGAGTTCAGTGTGATATAAACTAAATCTATCTATCTATCTATCTATCTATCTATCTATCTATCTATCTATCAAAATTAATGGTTTAATATCCTTGCTTTGGAACCTAAAGGGGTGTAGAAACAATGATATTCTACTGTCACTAAGCATATCTAGGAAAAAAAATCTTAATTTTTATTACTATTCTAAAATAAAAGGTGTAGATGACCCTTCATAAAATGCTGAATCTAAGACTAGGCTAGGTGACATACATTAGAAACCTGAGGTATATTGGAGGGCCAGAAAATTTACAACACAGTGCTTTTAAAATTATTTGTAGCGATAGAGGATTAAAACACAGAGACCAACTAAAGGAGTTGCCAGTGGCCAAACATAGAATAAATCAAACAGCAAAATGGATAACATGGAATTAGATTATTACCTAAAACATAAAACCAATATCCATGTCCAAACTGATATAAGTGATTGGATAAATAAATGGAGACGATAAAGCAATCCTACATTGGTCCTATGTAAGATAATACCTAACGAGTTATATTTGGAATGTAAAAATTTTACTTCAACACTCTGATCTCAAGAGGTGGGACATAATTCCCCACTCTATACGTGGGCTGCCCTTTATGAATTTCTTCCAACTATTAAAATATAGATGTGTCCACTTCACGGGAAAACAAAATAAAAAAACAAAACTAATAAACTTACCTTCACGAGGCAATCAAAATTAACGTCACCATTGATATATCACTTTTAAAGTACATACTGTAGTAACAGTGTTGTAAGCTTAACAACATTGTTTTCTGAGGTCTTCCTATCCAGAACCCATAATGCCAATCCAAGAGTAGCAAAAACATGGTAGTCATGTTTAGGTGGTGGGAAAACCCTGACTGAATTCTTCAAAAGTGTTAAAAGGTCATCAAAATTGACAAAAGTCAAACTGCCACAGCACAACAAATCCAAAGGATACATACTGAACAACTATAACATAATGAGGACAAGATCATAGAAAAGCAAGCAATAACAAAAAAAAGGCTGTACTTAAAACTTAAGAAAGTTGGGGCTGGCGAGATAGCTCAGTAGACATAGCTCCGTAGGGACTGCAGTTTGATCCCCCTCACCACATGCTGCGCCAGCCCCACCCCTAAGGTGGGCTGAGCCAGCCAGAGTCTGGGTGTATGCCTGTGATCCTAGCACGAGGGAAGCTGAAAGCAGGAGGATCACTACGAGTCTGAGCTGCGTAGTGAGACCCTGCAATAGGCAAACAAATAAAAATCTTAAGGAAGTTTCAACAAAAGACTGAACTTAATGAATATGGATTTGCTAATTATGACAGATTCAAGTTAAGAGGCCAGTGACAGAAAAACGGGCCACTGCTTAGGGCACCACACATGTGGTAAGTACTATTATCATAACTGTTCTGCAAACAAAAAAAGGGGGATACAGATGAATGTCCATTTTGTATCTGTGTATTCAAAATGGTTAGGATAGATATATAGTTACATTCTCTTAATGAATAGAGAGATTTGTTCTAATAATGTTTGTAAATAGGATATCATGTCTCCATCTTGTATAGCAATTAACCACTAGGAAGAATGTATGCAATGTGTTAATTATTGAAACTGTCCTACCA
>NW_004524603.1:9098097-9143592 GCF_000260255.1 Octodon degus
TGAATGTCCATTTTGTATCTGTGTATTCAAAATGGTTAGGATAGATATATAGTTACATTCTCTTAATGAATAGAGGGATTTATCCTAATAGTGTTTGTAGATAGGGTATCATGTCTGCATCTTGTACAGCAACTAACCACTAGGAAGAATGTATGCAAGGTGTTAATTATTGAAACTGTCCTACCAATTTGGTTTGAAACTGTCTCATTGCTCTTTGTTTCTCAATAAAATTATGGAATAAGTGAATAAATAAAAAATCATAACTGTTCTGTAAATCCAAATGCATTGTGAAGTAAGAGTTGCCAAAAACAAGAGGAAACAAAGTCTTATGCTAGCATATAACAAAGTGGGAGGGGGGCTGTTATCACTGGGCCTTTTATAATTTACTCCTTTTGCTATTTTTCAGGCAGCAAGTGGAGGCAAAGTTGAGGTCTGTGAAGACAATGTCCCAGCTCAGGATGGCTAAGGACAGAGAATTCTAAAAAGAAACAGAATAAGAGATGATCGAGATGGTAGAGAAAATGAATGTTCTGAATTTAATAGTTACAGAATGATGTAAAAGGTCACTTTATTTCCTCTGCGCTTGATGATTGTTATTTAAAATCAATTGGTCTTTCAGAGTTCTTTATTCATTATTCAATTAGGACCTAAGCATGAAGTGAGGTCATGAGGGCAGAAAGAACCGAGCTGGGGCGAGCATTCTCAGTGAGGTTAATAGCAATTCACAACACGACATTTTTCAAAATTCTGGCTTCTGGACAGTCTTAAAGAATCATCAGAATGCCTTAGGTTCAGGATGTAATCCCATGTATGCACAGTAAATGTGGTCTATTCTATGTGAGATTGAGGGGCCCCACCTTTCAGGATTTATACAAGACCATAAGAATTAGCATCACACAAGATGATCAAATTGCAGGATGATTTTTTTTGTTTGTTTGTTTGTTTTTAAGAAATTGTAAGGGTGAGGGCCAGCCAAATAGCTCAGTGTATTAAAGCACCTACAAGCAGGCACAGGGGCTAGGAGTTCAATCCCTCCGGCACCATGCCAGCCCCACCCCCAGGGCGTGCTGAGATGATGATTGAGAATGGGCGTGGTGGTGCGCACCTGTAATCCAGCACTTGGGAGACTGTAAACAGGTGGATCACTACAAATCCAATCTAGTAGTGAGACCTTGAACACCTTGTAGACCCTTCCTTAAAATAAAACAAAGGAAGGAAAGAAAGAAAAAAGGAAGGAAGGAAGGAAGGAAGGAAGGAAGGAAGGAAGGAAGGAAGAAAGAAAGAAAGAAAGAAAGAAAGAAAGAAAGAAAGAAAGAAAGAAAGAAAAGACAAGACAATATAAGACAAGGCAAAACAAGACCAAAGAAAAGAAAAGAAAACCAAAAAGAAGAAAAAAAAAGAATGGAAGGCCCAACTGAAGACAAAATTGAAAAAGGACTTCTAGAACTGCTGCAGAAAGTAGCAAGAAAGTTGTGGCATTGTGTTTAAAGGGAAGAGGAGTATTCTGAGGCAGTTTGAAGACAATATGCTTTTATTTTAATATTTTTTTAAAAAATGTAAGTATTTACCATCTGTTTCAATTATACCTTGGATATTTAAAAAATTCTCTGTTGGAGACACAAAGTTCCTGGCAGAAATACCAGACTTCAGCCCCCATTGCTTTGCAGCAGGGGGCCAACCTCCCACACTTCCAGTTTCAAACAAGGATCCGCTCCCAGCTGCCCTGGTACCTAAGAGGCCCCAGTGACACCGTGATTGCAGGCTGGGTATGGTTCAGCATTTGCCATTCCTTGCCACCTTAGAGGGAGGAAACCTGCTAGAAATATCATTCTAAGGGTCTCTGTGGTCTTAAATCACTCAAATTTCTGCATAAGTGAATGCTGGTATCCATTTGCAGATATAATAAATACCTGAGTGAAGACTATTGTGCGAAAGCACTGGAGTGAATAGAACTGTTACAATGAAAAATGTACAAAGTCTCCACACATTTTTCAATGACTTGCAAGCTTGAAATACAAGCATATGAATGTTTTTGGAATATTAGTCACTTTGTTGTGACAACGGAAGTTTAGATTTTATTTTTCTTTTGTAAATTTTTTAAAAATTTAAATACATCTAATATTGTCTGGATTAACTTTCAAAAAAGAAACATATCTTACTAGAAACACATCTATATATCACAACAAAGAAACCAACAGAGTGAAAAATCAAACTATAGAACAGGGAACGTATTTCCAGCTACTCGTCTAAAGGACTAATACCTAGAAACTGCATGTAAAAAAACTCATATATATCCCCCAAAATGAATCATTGAAAATGAACAAGTGAACTGAACAGTCACTTCTAGAAGAAGTACAGATAGTCAAGAACTATGTGAAATAAAAATTCATGTTTAGTCAGTAGGGAAGTGCAAATGAACATAGCTATGTGATTTTCATCTTACCATAGTTTGAATGGCTTTATTTTATTTTATATTTTGTTTCATTTTATTTATGTATGTATTTATTTACAAATAGATCAGACTCATAGTGATCCACCTGTTAACAGCCTCCCAAGTGTTGGGATTATAAGCGCATGCCACCATACCCAGCCTCAATTGCTGTCTCAGCACACCCTGGGGATTGAATCCCCAACCCTGCACCTGCTTGCAGGAGCTTTAATCCACTGAGCTATTTGACCTGCCCTTATATTTTATTTTTGAGATCAGCTCTCTTTATGTAGTACAGAGCAGTCTCAAATTCACTAGGTAGCCTATACTGGCCTTGAACTAGCAGTCATTCTCCTCCTTCAGCCTTCTGAGTGCTAGGATCAAAGGCCTGTGCCACCATACCTTGCTTTCATCAAGAATACAAACTGCAACAAGCAGGGACCAGGATGTGGGGCAAAAGAAACCCTTAGACTTTGTTGATAAGAATGTAACCAAGGACAACTGCTTTAGAAACCCATATAGAATTTTCTCAAAACAATAAACTTAGTGATTCCAGTTGACCCAGCTATACCTTTGCTGAGTAAATTCTCAAAAGATTTAAAGACATTTCATTATACTAGAAGGGCACATGAATGCTCATGTTTGTCGCAGTTGTAGTGGTCAACACATTGTGCCAATTGGAGAGTTGAGAAGTTTAGCAGCTTAGCTGGGAGATTAAGTGGAGGCTCCCATTCCTCACTTTGTAAACAGCTTTATCCTATGCAAGCAGCGGGTGAGCTACAAAATTTCAAAGCAAGATGATGGGAAATTAACAAAGGCTATCATTTGTGTATTGTTATCTTCGAAGTTGTTTCTCAAATTGCCAGAAATAAGCATGAACTTGTATCACTTTTATTTTATGTTTAAAATTTAAAAAGAAAACTACCTGAGATAGTCAACTTTTATGAATAGAATAAAATAAAGAGGACAAAGAACACAGAGGTTGTGTGTGTGTGTGTGGGGGGGGGGGTGGCCTGCATGCAACAAAAGGAAAGAAAAGAGGCTTGCTCGCCGGTCTGTGCTTCTTGTTTGTTCTGTCTTCTGCTATCTTGACCTGTGACCCCTCTGCATCTTCCTCCCTGCCTTAGAGTGAGCTGCTTATGGATTAGACTTCCACAAACTGTCAGCTAAATAAGACTTTCCTTCTTTAATTTTGGGCATCAGGTACTTTGGAAAGTACCTGAGAAAGAAAAAAGAAGACAGTGCAATTTACTATAGCTAAGCTCTGGAAAGGGCTTAGATACCTATGAATAGGTGAGGAAAGCAAACGTGATGCACAGGTACCTAATGGAATATTACTGAGCCATAAAGAGGAATGATTTTTATTGGCAAGTGGATGGATCTATAGACCATAATGCTAGGTGAAGGAAGTCAGATTCACAGAAAGGTAAATCTCTCCTGGTTTCCTTTACAGGAGAAACCCAGAATATGAATAAATAAAGAATAAAGTAAGGGAGAGAAGCTAGGAAATAGGGAGGCAGTGATTCTCCAGATAGGAAAAAAGAACAAAAGGAAGACAGGGGCTAGGAGGGCTGAGATGGGGTTATATGTGGAAGATAATATGCCAGGTTCAAAAAAGGAATGTCACAAACACTAATAAAAGATAGAAGGAAAGGAGCAATTTCTCAAAATTAAACCAAAAACTAGAATAAAATTTTCATTTCATTAAATAAGTTATACTAGGGAAAGTCATTTTCAGAAGAAAAGTCCAGGACAAATAAAACACACACATCAGGAATGCTGCTAGGTCTCCCGATGGTTAGTACATAGCTAATTGCTCACATCATTGTGGTCGTATGTGTGAAACAGAAGAGATAGGTCTCTTCATAAGTTCTCACAGTCATAACATATATCAATTTATGCCGAGCACAGCTCACTTTATGTCACTCTTCTCAGAAAAAGCATTAAGTGCACACACTCTTAAGTTTAACCCTAAATGCCTGTCATCTATTGGGCCTTTAGGTAGAACCTCTGAAGAATATGTCTGATTGCCAGTCAACAACTATGACCCCTTTCAGCCTGAATAAGTTAGAGTGGCCATAACCCATGGTTCCCTCACGGCACTTTGGGTTACTTTTTCAGAGGAAGGAATGTTGCACGCAGCCAGGTTAGATAGAAATATTATAGGCAGTCAAACAGGGTCAGGCCCTCAAAGGAGACAGCACAAAAGACAAGCTACCTTACAACTGTGGGAGGGACAGATGATCCTGCTGTGAGCCAGTCTTAAAGCATGAACAAATGCTAACCTCCCTAAAGATTAGCATCCCAGATTGATCATTACCCTGAGAAAGCCAGAATGAATCCTTATCTGATGGCTCCTGTTTTACATTCATGCCCCCTTGCTACGTGACTCCCTTCCCCATGTGGTCCTGACTTAATCAATTTTACCTGAGCAATGGTGCTTGTGATCTCATTGGTTGACCATAGTTTTGTTCCACCCCACAACCACCTAAACAAGTTCCCATATTCTCTACCTTAACCCCACATGGTTTTATACTGTAAAAGTCCCTGGAAGAGAATAAACATATTCTGCTTATAAAAAAAAAGTTTAACGCAGTATATGATTTATAATTGAACAGATAGTCTTTGTTCAAATAACAAAGGCAAACAGCACACTCCAAATCAGGTTAACATTAACAAAAATTACAATTCTTTCTTCTACTTACTCTTTGGTAAAGTATATTTTCCATTACTTAAATGCTGCACAACATTTATAGCAATATAGCAAAAAAAATAATACTTTCATTTATGGAAAATCTCAAATTTGGGAAAAACATTCCATTAAGTTTTAGTATTCCTAAAGGCTAACAAATAGCATTGAAGATATTATTAATTTTGACTTAGATAACTTAAGAGTTATTCACAATATTTTCTGACTTCTTAGTATAACAATGAATAGTACTTCTAAAATTTTCATCCCATTGTCTTTACATACTAAGAATTATTGAATGAAATTGTGTTATTTTAAAAACTCCACCTGTATGCTTTGTGTGTGGGATGTTTAAAATAGCTATTCTGACTTTCTGTTTTTTCCATTATTTTGCATAAATATGTGCATAATTATCCTCAATATTTTTAAAATCAAGTGGTATTTAAAAATGTAGCATCCTGTTCTTTAAAAATGTATGCTCAGGCTTAGCAGGATAGCTTTGCTTTTCCATGGCTGGAAGGACTGCAGAAATTGGCCTGCAGCATCTTGGACTTTGGAAAATGCACTCACTGCTGTGCAGGAGAACGTCCTGAAAAGGTTGCTGATGGGTTTTTCTTAGGTTCGCACTGTAGTAGACAGGTCACGTGCAATATGAAAACATTATCCTAAAAGACTAATCATTGGCTAGTTTAATTTATCTTTGGAACAAAATTTCTAACATATAACATTTATGCTATTTATCTTATTTGGTGAGCGTTTTGAAGGAAATTTATGTAAATAAACAGTAGTTATGCAACATTCTTGCTGGTCCACTTTGAACATCTAAGCTATATCAGTCTCTCCCAGGCTCTCTCAGGAGCAGCACAGAAAGTGGAGGATTTGCCTTGTAAGCTGTGGGCCACAAAGGCATTGAACTTTCAGTGAAGCAACATGACTGCTTCCAACTGGGTGGTAGATTGAAGACTGAAAGTTACACGGTACATCTCCAGAATATGGGAACGGCAGCAAGAGATAGAACAGCACGGGAGCAGAATGGGATTTTTTGAAAAGGATGGAGAATTTGAAGTGTTGTACAAATGTAGCAAGTACTTGTGAAGGAAGTGATCGTTGTGTACCAGAACGAGAAGAGGACCAGGAGATGGGGAGGGGAAGGAATGAGAGAAAGGGGTTAAAGAAACAAACACACACTAAGTCCTCAGGACAAATGCTATCAGCCTGTGCTGCAAGCATGAACCAACACAAAAGTAAAGTAGGAAAATGTGCACACCTATTTCCAAAGGCTTTGTTTTCCTGGTACAATCTCCATTATATTTTTGTTTAAAAAGAGTATGAAATAATGATAATAAAAGAAGTGAGAGAGGATACAGCATTTCACTGAACAAAATAATATGAATTTGACAGTAATTGCTGTACTACATAGTGTTGTCTTCAAATTAGTTGTTTAGATTACTACATAGATGCATGCAAAATATGAATCGTATATATATGGTTAGTTCAAGGAAGAAAACTTCCCAAAATAAAACAGCCAGTTAAATACCATAGGGGACAGATATATGGTATATGCTATATGACAAATTAACATATCACCAAGTTTGCAAAAGCAGTAAAAAAACAATGCATCTATTTTAAGCAACCTATTTATGTCAGTTATTTTTATTTATTAGTTTATTTATTTATTTATTTATTTATTGCAGTACTGGGGATCAAATTCAGGATCTTGTGCTTGCCAGGCAGGTGCTTATGCCTCCGAGCTATCTCCTCAGCCTATGTCCATTATTTTTATGTTTGCTGCTTTTACCGTTATGTTCCCTTTTGAAGGACTTAAGATACTTTATTTTTCATATCATGTCACAAAAACTGAAAAGAAAAGCAGCTTTTATTTTACTGCATTCTCTACTCTTAAGTGTTTCAAAATTCCTTATTTCTTGATATTTTATATGCATTTTGGTTCAATTATAATTCAAGTTTTAGTTTTATATATATTTAAATGGTAACTTTTATTGCTGTGGCATCTAAGCCATACTTTTATCTGCAAAGAGCGTCATGCATGGATAAAACTTTATTTTGTAAGTTTGATATTCATTTAGTACACGTTTGTTTCAAAATCACTATTGAGATAGTGACAAGCTATTCAAAATGACTACTAAACCAATAAGTTATGGAAATACAGATAAAATTATTTCAGACAAACTAAGAGCATTAAGGTACTATAATTCAGTGAATTTATTTTATTTTATTTATTATTTTGGTACCAGGGATGAAACTCAGGACCTTGCACAAGCCAGGCAGGCACTTACATCACTGAGCTGTATCCCCAGTCCAATGCAGTGATTCTTTGGGGGAAATTGCTTTGGGGAACAATTTTCTTGGTGAATCTGATTATAAAGTGTTTCTCTCTGTCTAGAAAATTGCATAAGCCCACAGAAGCTTGGATTCAGCTCTAGTACATTTAAGCAGAATTTTGAAATCTATTCTTAGACCTGATGTTATAGAATTTGTGATATTGTTCAGTCCTCTCAGTTTATACCCAGAGAAAATCTTGGTCTTCAGGTTAAAAGACCCTCCAAGGTTAAAATACCAAATTACAGTTAAAAGTAGGACAAAAACATACTTTTGCTGTAACTACCAGTGTTCCTATTATACTTAATGATAGAATTGTAAAAAAATAGAAAGAAAGGTTTCCAATACATTTGCCAGGTTTACAGCAGTTTTATGTGTTGAGATCAAAAGCAGTGTAGACATTTATTACAGTAAGTGACACATTATCATGGAATCCTCTCGCAATACTGTCCCGCACTTCAAGTACACTTACCCTATCATTCTTTCACTTTGTTTGCTTTCTCCCCTTTAATTTTTCTTAGCACATGTTTTCTGTCCATGCAGTTTGCCTTTCAAGAGCATTCCTGGAATTCCTTTCTTGAGTCTTTATGAAGTGTGATTAAAAATATGGTGGCTCCTGTGGCTCAGTGACAACCAATGGAGTGGCAGCGTCGCAAAACCACTACAATGTACCCTTAGCTTAGCCACCAGGTCTGGATCCAAGTGACTTCTGGCTCTTCCTCAGTGTCAGAATGACCATGAATTATAAAGATTTCTAATCAATTACGATACCGCAGTACCAAAGCAACACAATGAAGACACTCAGGAAAGAGGGCTGGGACAGCTGGGTCAGAAAGTGGCAAGTATGACAGGACAAATTTCAAAACCAGGAGAGTATTTGGAGGAGGATTGATATCCATGTGTCTTTTCCTGCGACACATTCCAATTTTCACATTGTTTTTCAATCACCCCGTATGAATGTCCTACACGATGAGGTGTGGCTAGTTTAATCACTACAGACTTCATTACAAGCTATCGCTGTGTGGGATTCAGGCTTTGCTTAGGTTGAATAGCTCCTGATGTGGAGCAGGAACTGTATACACATCTTTTACATTTTATTTTATTTAATTGATTTTTTTGTGGCTGGATACCCCCACCCTTGGGGCAGAGATGGTATGGCATGTGGTGCTAGGGATCGAACTGCGGTCTCATCTCTTGCCTAAGCTTGCCTAGGCAGGTGCTTTAGACTGCTGAGCTATCTCTCCAGGCTCCCTTCTTTCCTACATTTTAAATGAATGCAGTTGCTTTGGAAGGATGAGGGCTGGGTTGATATACCTGTGCCAGAAAAGAGGGTAAGTTGTCAGAGAAGTGAGGCCCTGCAAGATTAATCCACGTTATAAGTGTCTAATAAATTTGTACCTCTTAGCTGGTTGTTAAGAAGTGATAACGGAGTGATGATTTCAGAGTCTGGCAGAAAAGGAGGGAAGATGGTCGAGCAAATGTGTCAGCCCTACCCCTGCCCTCTGATGGATGCCATTCAGTCGTATTAACACAGGAACAAGGAACCCTGGTCTGCTGGTACACGGTAGGGTGAGCACAGATAGTAGTGGTGTGCGGTACACATCACAGAGCTAGAAGGAGTTTAAAAACTCCCCACCCTAAACAATAAATATTGGAGGAGAGAGACACATTTAAGGTGCTCTGAGCATTCCACAATACAATCATGTACAAAACACCAGGAAATACCCCACTGCTATGTACAAGTTTACATGTTTATGTAGACCTTATAATACTTCTAATTTAAAATAAATATTTGAAATGTTTTTTTCTTCACTTATGTACTGAATTGTTCTTGAATATAAATTCCAAAAAGAGTCTGATGACTACAGATTAGCGGAATCCAAATTCGTGCGACAGGAGGGCTAAGGAATGCCACTACATGAATAGTTTTGTCAAACAAGATTTTATGTCATGGGGAAGGAGTTTTACCCTGGTTGGGTAAAGCATATTTTAAAAAAAATATTTTAGGAGCATCTTCCTTGAAAATTTCCCTTGTGCATGTATATTCTCCTACATGAACCAATAAATATAAAGCTCATTAAGAGCTACAGAAGTGGAAATTACCTTGCTCAGTGTCCAAATCCACATTACTTCGTTTCAAAAAAATCTTATTTTCTATAAATACTGTCCTGTGGCTATGACTCTTCACTTTCTTCACAACTTTAATTTTCTCAATTACATTTCGTAGGTATCAGTCCCACTTTGTCCTTATTTCTTGATTAAAAGTGTTCCCTTCCTGTTTCTTTTTATCCTGTTTCTTTTTATCCCCCATTTTTATAGATGGTTTTTGCTCTTCCTTATAATTCTTCTTAATCTTTTTTGCTACATTGAAAGCAACACTCTAGGGATCTCTTATAAAATTTCACAAGGTTAACATCACATACCCAAGTCCCAGGGATGAAATCACACAGTAAGGTGAAGTCTCTCTGAAGAAGGTCTGGAGCAAAAGTGTGTGAGTCCTAATAAATTGTTTAATAGTCAGGGGGACAGAAAGACTAAGTCTAAGAAGCAGGAATCTGAGAGGCAAAAATGAGACATGGAAAAGAAAGAAGTCTGTACAATGGATCTTCTTGAACAGGGTGACACATAAGCATGAGAGGACCTCAGGGTCTGTCACTCTGAATGTTGAGAGGCAGTGTATGTGCACTGTGCCAGGCTTGGCATGACCACCAGCCATAAATTCCAGACAGCTCCAAAAACTGACAGTCTCCCACCACTTACATCCCCCTCTCCAGTTCTTTTTTATTTTCACTTAACAAAGTAATATATGCATTTCACAGTATTTGTTACAACGCAGTGTCATTTTCCAACCAGTTATTCATAATACCAGATATATGCATGCAAAATTGGAGAAGAAAGAAATGTATAAGAAATTAAGTAGAAAAAAATTAAGAAGAAAAAAGTTGACAAAACAAATTAAGCATTATCTACTCCTTTCCATAGACCAGCAGAAATGCACAGTACA
This sequence comes from Octodon degus, assembly GCF_000260255.1. Classification (NCBI taxonomy): domain Eukaryota; kingdom Metazoa; phylum Chordata; class Mammalia; order Rodentia; family Octodontidae; genus Octodon; species Octodon degus. The sequence goes on from NW_004524603.1 coordinate 9,108,559, forward strand.
GTTGTCCAAACCATCCTGCTTACATACATAAATAAAGCCCTTTCTTCTACTCCCTGTCCTGTCCTTCTCCTCAATGCAATAACTCTTTCATTTTGAAAAAATTTATTCCCTTTTCCAAGTATGCATTATATCCTTCAGATTCTGCTTTCTCTTTCAGGTTCTCACACTAAGGTGACAATAGGATGGTTGCACTAAATTTTCTGGAGGAAAATATAGGTAGAAATGTTGTAGACATAGAGGTAGGTAGAGAGTTCATGAACCAAAACCAAAGTGCAAGGAAAATACTTTAAAGAATCAACAACTGGGATCTCATTTTTTTTGAAAAGTTTCTGCATTTCAAAGCAAATATACAACAAAGTAAAATGAAAATCCACATACTGGGAAAAAATTATAGCCGACTGCCCCTCTGACAAAGGCCTTGTTTCTAGAACATATGAGGAATTAAAAAAAAAATCAGGCCCCTCAAATTCAAAGACCCAATCTAAAAATGGGCACATGAGATGAATTCACACTTTTTAGATGAAGAAATCCAAATGGCAAATAAATATAGGAAAGTGTTCAAAGTCATTGGTTATTTGAAAAATGCAAATTAAAACAGCACTGAGATTCCATCTCACCCCAGAAAGAATAGCTAACATCAAGAAGTCAGTCAATAATGAATGCTGGAGGGGCTGTGGAGAAAAATAAAACAAAACAAAAGCACTTCTCCATTGTTGGTGGGAGTGCATACTGTTACAACCACTACAGAAATCAGTGTGGAGATTCCTTAAAAAGCTAGGACTAGAGGTCCCCTTCAACCTAGATATTTCCTTCCTAGGTATTTTTTCAAAAGAACTGAAATCATCATACCACAGCAAAATATGTGCATCTTTTGTTTATAGCAGTGAAATTCCAGGATTCATAGCTAAATTCTGGAAATAATCCAGATGCCCATCAACTGAGGAATGGATAAAGAAGATGTGGCGTGTTTATACCGTGGAGTATTATTTAGCTATAAAACAGGATAAGTTTGAGTCTTTAGTTGGTAAATGGATGCAATTAGAGAACATACTCTTAAGTGAAATGAAACCGATCCACACTTGCAAACATTATATTGCCCCCCTTTCTGGCTGAGCCACGTGCCTCGTTCAGAAAATGGTAGGAGGTTCCAGTGTCCCTGCTGGGGTGTGCAGTGCTGGGGTTGCTGAGCCGGGGTAAGATACTACCAGCACCTCAGATGAGTGATTTTCCAAGCTTTAAAAATTTCCCTCATTCTATTTTCATCCTTGCTTAATATTTGGAGGGCTGGCCAAATAGCTCAGTGGATTAAAATGCCTGCGTGCAGGTGCAGAGGCTGGGGTTCAACTCCTGGGCCTGCTGTGCCAGCCCTGCCCCTGGGGTATGCTGAGACAGCAATTGAGGCTGGGCGTGCACCTGTAATCCCAGTTCTTGGGAGGCTGGAAATAGGAGAATCACTATGAGTCTGATCTACTAGGGGGACGCTGAACACCCTGTAGACCCTTCCCTAAAATGAAAAAAAAAAAAAAAATGGGTGTGACATTTATTCTGATGCAGTCTACACCTTCAACTTCCTGTTTCTCTATTGCTTCGTGGGGAGAAATTCCTCATCTCTCTCACTTGTGTCCCCCGTACACACCGCACAAGCAAGTCCAGTGGGTGAGAGCCGCATGTAGCTGCACATGCAGCGAGGCTCAAGAGTGAATTTAGTCTTAGTTCCTAGACCAAGCAAGGAGGGAAGCATCTGGGCTCTGTGGTGGCAGGCACTTAGGGTTTCAGGCCACCTCTGTACTCTTGTGGCATTTGCCTGATGTCATCAGCCTAGTGTTCTCACCCTCTCAGAAGATATATTGGCAGCACAGAATTGTTCTGAGGACTAACAGAGCAAATAACAGAGGCAAAAGAAGATGAAACTTAACTGCCTTGAAAATGCTTAGTTCTTCCTGGTTCCTTACATTAGCCCTTCTCACATCACCAAAATGGGATCACCCGTCACATGCAATTAAAGCCTTAACACTTCCCAGAACTTTTAACTTGAAAGGAAGTCTCATCTTGTCCTCCTTCATTACCTGTGCTCTTATAATTTGTGTACTATGAGTACAGCTAGATAGCTTGCCTGGGTGCCTAGAAATCCTAACAGAAAATTAAAACCAAATCTTCTAGCTGCTTACTCGGATCACAATGATGATGCTTTGTAGGTTTCCATAAAGCTGCCATCTAAGAATTCAGACTTTCCAGGTCACTCAGGTTAGGGCCATTTTACAACTTCAGCATTGCTCTTCTGAACTACAGTGGAGCCTACTTGTTGTCTTCGGGATGACGCGGTGTGGAAGGCCACCTTGGCTGTGTTGTCTTTGTGCAGCCACCCAGAGGAGCAGGTCAGGAACCCAGCCTTCAGCGCCTTTACCTTAACAATTTCCCTGCAGACTCGCTGGGTGGTTATGCCATTACAGGGCGTAGCCCCTGGCCACAGGATGGGGCCCTATTCTCCATTCAGACATCTTCTCTTCACACCCTAATACCCAGTTGTTTTCCTTCTATTTTCTTTCTTCTTTCATGTTTCTGAATTGGCTTTTTATATTCAAACCTACCAGGTAGGTACATTTTTCTATGTCTTTTCCTTCAACTTTGTTAATGAATTCAGGAAAATGTGTCCTTGGCTCACACATTATGCGTGTCTTTCACTGCTTATTTACAAAGCCAAAGCACAACCACAGCATATGCAAATAAAGCTAATCTATGAAATCTTCTGTCACTGAGAACATTGCTAATGAATTCACTTTTTTACACATGACCATTTTAGTATATTTCTAAGAGGAAGACTCCGTAATTAGCAGATAATGAAAGTGGACTGTGGAAAAAAAAAAAAAAAAGAGAAGTTTATAAAAACAAAAACAAAAAACAGATTATTTAAGAAAAAGGTACAGGGCTGGTCAGAAAGCTCAGAGGACTAAAGCGCCTGCTTAGGCAGAGCACAGTGGCCAGGGTTCGATCCCCAACCTACAGTGCCAGCCCTACTGTGGGGCTCAATGAGCCAGCAACTGAGACTGGGTGTGGTGGCGTGTGCCTGTAATCCCAGAGTTTGGGAGACTGAAAACAGGAGACTCACTATGAGTGCTATCTATGTAGTGAGACACTGTAGACCTTGTACTAAATACATTACAAATCAATCAATCAATCAAGTACATATAAAGGCATCATAATAAAATGTATTGGAAGGGACCCAAAGGAGAATACCTAATAAATAGTGTTACCTGGGTACAATAAAAATAATTTTTTTTTCTGTATTTTAGGGAAGGGTGTACAGGGTGTTCTGCGTCTCAGTACTAGATTGGACTCCTATTGATTCTCCTGTTTACAGCCTCCCAAGTGTTGGGATTACAGGTGTATGACACCATGCCCAGTCTCATTCACCATCTCAGCAAGCTCCAGGGGCAGGGCCAGCATGGCAGGGTGTGGGATTGAACCTCCAGCCTCTGCGCCTGCTTGCAGGCACTTTAATTCTCTGAGCTATTTGGCCAGCCCCAATAAAAATGAAATTCTGTGTAAAGAATTCCTTCTAAAACTAGATAGTAGATGGTAAGAAAAAATGAATTAATGGCTCTTTAATTAGTGGTCTGTGCGAGACTTTAAGCAAGCATGCACTTTCTGTCCTTTGCATCAAACATACAAGTTAGAGGCCTAAAAATCACTCTAGAAAAATAGGTCAAAATCAAGGACAGAGGCTGGGGATGTAGCTCAGTGGCATAAGCGCCTGCCTGGCAAGCACACGGTCCTGAGTTCAATCCCAGTACCACCAAAAACCAAAACAAAACAAATGTTAAGGAGAAAGGCAGTCTAAGCATTATGTATTTTATGCTTTTTAGTCTGGAATTGGTTCTTGTACTGTTCAGTAGGGTAGTCAATGTACACTTAGTAATAAGTGTTTCAAATGTGGCTAGTCAGAACTAGCAGATATTGCAGGTATAAAATATATCTTGATGCTAGAATTTAGTTAAAAAAGATTCAGTGTCAAATATCTCACCAATCATTTTACCTTGATTACATGGAGAAATGAGACTATTTTGGAGACACTGAATTAGTGCATTAACAAAAATACTTTTCATTATTTTGAAAATGTAGATGACATAAAATTGAAAAATTGCATGAGACTTGCATTATACTTCTACAGAAATGATTTATTTAACTGTAATGTAAAGCTACAGCATAAGTCAAGTGAACACAATATGAGTAGACATAGCATGGAGATCTCTTGGCAGTTTTCTTAATGTTTTGAAATAAAATATTATTGTTTTATATTGGTCAAAATGTAACAATGGTGGTCACAATGTAACATTATTCTTTTGAAATTTCTATCACAGCTGTTGGAGGTTTATCAGTCTACTGTGAAGGTATTTTTCACGAAAAGTTAGCCAAGGATGTCTTAGGAACTTGGAAACAAGTAGATCTTACTGGGCCATGAAACATTTTAGTAAGTGCTGGACAAGATCTGCATAGTGTATGTCTGCAAAGGTCACTTAACTCTTCTCATGGAATTAAGCAAAGAAATGTATAGAAGAATAATACACGTAATACTTATTGTATAAAATTAGCCTGTTACATGTCACTTAAACTGTCATCCTCTTTAGACTCGTTGGTAGTGGGGAAAAACATCGCTAATAATGATTTCAAAGTGGAAGACTTTGTTGATACAAAGACAGATGTCAAGTATCTAAGCTGAAGAATTTTCCAGAAGATAGACTTTTTGGGACATGAACAAAAATAGCATTTTTACAAAACACTTTTACAAAATTAATTCAGATCTATTTTATAAAGAGGCTAAAGGAATAGAGACAAGTATTTTCCACTGTGTATGAGAAGGAATACAGTACTTTAAAAGTACAATCCAAGCACTCTCAAACTTACTAACGAGTTCCAAATGTAGAGAACAACTTCATTTTAGAAAATATAATGAACATATAAAGAAAAAATATCTTTTAAGCAATGCACGTTTCTTGGAATTCACAACATTGCCTGCTGTAAAACAGAAAATATAAATAATAAGGCCTGGCAAAAGATAGAATCCTCCCTAAACTTTGACTTGTTTTCTTAACAATACTCTAGTTGCTATCCTTTGTCATTTTAAATTATTGCTAAAAAATTTTGCTTCTTCTTTGGTAATGATAATTTGAAATTTTCTCTTTTTATTTTCTAAATGTCTCATGAAGCTTCATTTAATTCAAGAAAGAGGCAACTTGAAATGATGTCTTCCCTCTGTCTTTTCTCTTTGACCTAAAAACTGATTTTTCTGTTAACATATACTGAGTTCCAAAAAGAAAGATCTATGTGTCAGGCTATAATAGAATAGTTATAACATTTCATAACATTAAGAATATAAACCACACATTTCATACTAATAGGATCAGGGTTTTTTTTTTTTTTTGTCTTTTGAGTCAGGGTTCCATTATGCAGGTCAGGCTGGCATTGAACTCTCAGCCCAGGGTGGCCTTGAACTTGCCCTGCTCCTCCTGCCCCAGCGTCCTGAGTGCTGGGATTCCAGGCATGTGACCCTGCACCCCTGGCTCAACAGTACCAGGTTTTATAACATAATTTCCTATCTAGTGGGGAGTATCCTCCATTTCCATTCCTTTTAGATACTAAATTTAATTTATTCTTCATTGTTGCATGAGTTCTTATTGTTTTGAATTTAATATTGTAACAATGAAACATTAGAAAGGTTAAAGTACAGCCCCGGAACATACAAAAAGTCTTTCAAGATGCGATTTCTATAGATTATTACGCAAAGAATGGATACCCCAAAGTTGCACTCTGTGAGTTTCCTTATTGCTTTGTGGCCCAGTGGTGACTTTGGGGCTTGAATCAACTATTTGGAGACCAAGAACTAAGGCGGGAGGTTGCTACAAGAGGGAAATTTAAAATCACTCACTTTTATTTGTGAAAGCATTAAATTACCATCTGTGCCCTTGTTACACCTACAAACCATCATCTGTTCTGTGTCGTGATATGTGATTGGAGGATGTGTGGACGTGTGAATAAACGCTGCTCTCCTGGAAAGGCCTAGAAGGTTGCTTTCTGGACTTTGCAGTTGGCAAAGATGCCCTGGATCCAGCCAAGCCCGGGCCTCTTGAGGAGAGTTTGGAGAGGCAGTGCCTGGTAGTAAAAGCATTAGTGTTACGTAAAACTCACCTGAAATGATATAAAAGTGTATGAGTGAAATTGTGTATTTCCTTGTAGGTTTTTAATCTTTTTTTTTGTATTTTTAGAGAAGTGTCTACAGGGTGTTCTGGGTCTCACTACTAGATCAGACTCATGATCCGTCCGTTTACAGCCTCCTTGTAGGTTTTTAAAAGGTTCCTCTCAAAGTGGATATAAGAAGGCATTTTCCTACTTCTTCAACACACCCGAAACACGTGCAAGAAATGCCCTTCACAGAAAGAGCTCAGCAAGGCAGCACTGGAAGAGTCTTACTTTAGCATTCATAAATTTTCACACACTTTCTTCACTCCCAGCTATGTCTGACTCTAGGCCTCAAATACCTTACCCTCAAGGGTAACTGTGCTTAAGAAATCGCATCTATTTCTTTCAGCCACAGTCTTTCTGCAAATAACAGAATAAAATAAAATATTTTCCACGCAACACATCAGTGGCGTATTAAGTTTTAGAGAACAGTACGTAAGTGGCTTCGCTTGTCGGTACACGGACATAATTTTAATGCTGTTTAAGACCATTAAAAGTTTTATTGGTAATTCTGCTTCCATTTTTGATGCTCTTTTAGCTCGCTTTAAATTCCAGATTCCAATCCCAGAGGTTGGGATTTTCTCATTTGCATTAATATGCTTTCTCCTTAAACATATAAGAGACTGACTAAATTAATGTGTAAATAGTTTTGGGGCACTTGGGGTGGTCCAGGCAGGGACATAATTACTCTTGGGATGGAATATTTTCAGAACATACTCTAATTCAGAATGAATTTACATGCTAATGTGGTAATAGATGGCTAGTGCTGAGTCTAAATCTATCCTAACTACTTGCTTTAGGTTGTTCAGAGACTAAACTGTATATTTATTAATTAATCTTTTATTAATTTAATAAAAGATAGAACTCATGTCCTTGAGCTTACCAGGCAAGCGCTTAGACCACCAAGCTATCTCTCCGGCACCCAGATCCTATGTTTAAAACAACCCAAACCTTTCAGAATTTAGATTTGCATGAAAATAAATCAGGGTTTATTTTGGAAGCAGACACCAATTCAAAGCAAAATTCTATCGTGTCTCAAAGATGGGATGTAAACTACAATTATACTTTCAGATAAAACATGGCAGTCCAATTAACTACGTATACAAGCGCTGAACTTCCCAGATCGCTTTCTTTTTATCCTGCATGGATGACGTCTACCTACAGTGTGCTCTAGTCTGTGGTGTTTCTATCTACCTTTCCATTATCTCCACTTGTGTAACACATGGACTCAATGAAAGCCAGACTCCTTCTCCTTACCTCTAACTTTTTCCTGTGATGTCCAGTTTCCCCAAAACACTTGCTTTCTTTGGGCGCTGAGCATGCTTCACATTTTTCCCATCGCTTGATGCCCATAAATCCACACGCATTTTTCCCTCCAGGCCTTGCTCTCTGCTAGGAGATGACTGTCACGTCAACAAATCCATAAATGTGCATAGCTAGGTGAAGTCCAGACTTTCGCTTATTAATTTAACAAGAACCATCCTATAATGATGTGTGGTTCATTGCTTTCCAGCTTTCTAATTTTGGGCAGGGAATGGGATTCACCTGAAGGTTGCAGTTTAACTAGTATGGAAGTGTCAGTCTTAAACTTTCCTGTACACAAAACTCACGGGGAATGTGGTCCCTTATTAAGCCACAGATTTCAGGCTGACACCCTCAGAGTTACTGGCGGGGTGTGTTTGGTGGGACCCAGGTATTTACTGCTCTGATTGTAACCAGGCAAGGCTGAAGCTTCTGGCATACAGAGAAGCTTCCAGAATCGGTGTTCTGGAGTTAGATTGATGGGATCCAAGTTGATTCTTATATTACAGTGCTGTGGAACACTTTTCTAAGGAAGTGTAGGAAGTTGTATAATGGCCTGTGTCCCAGGTATTTGCTTATTATTATTTTTTTTATTTTGGGGTATACGAAAACTTAGAATTAATTCTGTTTATTTGTACATATTTCTCAGCCAACTACTATTTTAAATTTATAAACACACCCTTACCTGTGAGCAAAATCTCTAATCAATAGTCTATGACTTTCTAGGTATAGACAAGACTGTATTTATTAAAACAGTTCTTAAAAGAGTCAAATGTTTTAATTGTAGTAAATCAATAGTCACAACTTTCACAGGGCAATATTTTAACGTAATCATGAGAGCATATCCTGTGAAATCCTGTCTTGTGTGAAAAAAATATGAAATTCTATTTGCAAAGGAGGGACAAAATTTCACAATGCTAAAATTAGAAAAATGTGGGTAAACACTGCCCATGTCTTGTTGTAGGTACATGGACGGGAAATGTATTTATTGTGGAAAAGACAGAACAACGTCAGCTGATTCCCATAATGAAATGTACTTGTGTGTGATATTATACACTCTAAAATTAATTTTAATTGACAAATAATAATCAGTGGATTTGGTCTGGGGATGTAGTTCGGTGGTCTAAGTGCCTGCCTTGCAATAGCAAGGATCCAGGTTTGATCCCTGGTACAGCATGCCCTGCTGGCCCCGGAACCCTGGATACGTCATGCAGGCCCTGTAACCTTGGGCATGGGGACACATGCCTGTAATCCCAGTGCTGGGGAAGCGGAGAAAGGAGGGTCACTATGAGTCTGAGCTGTGTGGTGAGACCCTGAACCAAATAAATAAATAAATAAATAAACAAATAAACAAATAAATCAAAAACAATCAAATGGCAGTTTCACTTAGTTAGGAGCCACAAGTACAGATACTTTTTTATGAAGCTGGCTGCCAGAGATACGAAAAGTTAATATGATCACTGTGTGGAAATTGAGCCATTAAAATAGAGAAAAGGATAAATATGACTTTTGAAATTCAGTAATAAAAGTGACAATGGCTATAATCCTTGATCGTCTGCAAGGATAAATGGTTCAGAGAAACAAGTTCTAGGATAACATTTGTTTATTGTAATTGGACTTCTGCCTTTATTCCCCTAGCCTTCAAATATAAACTTGATTTTAGAAAAGCTCCAAAGAAGAAATAATGTGAGTTATTACTGCAAAAGTTAGAATACAATCTGACCAGTCCAGGCAAAAGTTCCAAGTGGTACAGGTGACCTGCTGCTGAGACAACACCATTTAAAAGCTAAAATCATAGACAGGAGGAGAAACAGAGATGAATTCATATCAATAAAGGGTGGGATTGCAGGGAATGGCGTGCATTTAAGTAAAACAGAAACTTTCAAGAATTAATACCAAAAGCATGTAAAAAACCACAATGGTCTAGAAGGAGTAAGGGAGACATCTAAATAAGTAGAGGAAATTTGAGTGGCACAAATCATATCATAATCTTCATCCTAATATCGAATAGCTTGGACAGGATGCTCGATAAGAGGAGACTAGAAGAGGGTGAAGCTGTGTGCCCAGCCAGTTGATTCAGCATAAAGGAATTGGCTCTGCTGAAGTATGTAATCTCTATTGTAATTATTAACTCAATGAAAAATTTTGCTTAATCCTCACCAGTTTATGCATATTTTCATTCTAGGGAAGAGGAAATTTTTCATAGTATTAATTCAAACAGATCTATATTATCAAATGTACTCACTTAATGTACAAAAGCATTATACAATTTACTAGACCTTTTAAAAGGAAAGGTAGAAGCTCATGCCCAAGCCTTGAAGCATTTTAAGCTTGGCAACATAAACAGTATATTTGCACAAAAATCTTCAGCAGAACTGTGTGTGGCATTTCAGTAATTGCCCAAAACATAAATGCTTATATCTGGATGATAGCATGCAGGATTTGTACATTTCTTTAATCTTTGTGCATTTCCTGGCTTTGTCTGACTTACACAATAAGGCATTGAATAGGATTACAGCAAATAAAATGAAGGGAAAGGGAGATTACATGAAAAGTAACATAATCTGTTTATTTGTGAGGATTTAGAGGTTGAGAAGGCAAAATCTTTAATATGGTTAATAAAAGTGTGGCCCTCCACCCAGTCAGGATGTGATTTAGAAAGATGACAGGCACAGTTGTCCTGCTACTGAGTTGGTTGTGACAGTGTGCAACTCTGGGCAGAGCAGTAAGGGGCGGGGCAGCAGGGAAGCCAGGTGCACTTGTGCTCACTGGGCTCTTGAACGTTTGCTGAATGTCTGGCAGGAAAACCTCCAGAACTACTTTGAAGAATGAGCCTGGGGGACAATTCCATAGACAAGCCAACTGCTTCCCAATGTCTGCTTGCAATTACTAGCTTAGCGCCTATCCGAATATCAAAGGTTTTACACACTTCCCTCAGGAGGACTGACAGAGCATGTTAATCTGATGTTCATTTTAGGAACACATGGAGTGAAGAGAAAAGTATATTTTCGTCTTCTGATTTCTTAAAGTCAATAGTCCATTTAAAACTTTCTGCATCCCTAAGATAGCAAAATACAAAGGATGCCCTGATCCCTGCCCTAACTACTGTATCCCTCATGGCTGCACAAAAAGGATAATGAATTCTCTGCAGTCTCACATTTAATCTGTGCTAGCTCAGAGTCCCACAGATCTCCCAACAGCTCCTTGACGCCTTGGACCCTCTAGTCCTTAATTCCTTGGGAGCAAAGGAGTATCAAGTGCCAGGGCATGCAACGGGTGCCTGAAACACACGCGAGACATGTGCTTTGGGAGGCAGGGCGTTCAAGTGCTGAGCACGGGATGTCAGACCCTTGCTGGTTGTTTGCTGAGTTTGCACAGCAGGGTGAGCAGGTCTTATTGAATGAAAGATACTGTTTTTGCTTGTTGAATTAAGTATTTTAGGTCAAAACAACTGAATAGTTTCTATAAAACCATGAAATAGGCATACAACGTAAAAGTCTATTTTATGTATTGCAGAAATATACATAAGTACATAGTTATAAATATAAATAGATATGGATACAAATCCATATATATTATGGGGTTGTCTGGGTTTAGTTATATCAACAAATATGAGACAAGGATCAACTTCTCAATGATAGATAATAATATTCAATGATGCATCTTTATAAAAATTTGATACTGTGAATTTTCTTTTCTTTTTTCTTTCTTTCTTTCTTTTTTTTTTTCTTGGTACTGAGAATAGAACTCAGGATCTTGCCTGTGAGATGCAGGCCCTGTACTCATGTCCCTTTTGATTCACGCATCTAAAGTTGCCTTCATGTTAATTTTTTTTTCAAAATAGTAGACGTTCAGTGAATTTCAATATAATATATACAGAAATATCTTGGTGTCATATAAAATTTATATTTACAAATTATGTATATATATGTTTTCTCTCACCCTCTTTATTCACATATTCAACGTCAAATAGCCATGTCTCCTTTTTCTGTTAGGTGATGTTGTTTCCATGTGTAGCACAAAGAATACAGACAATAGGATGCAAAGATGGAGAGGAAAAAATGTCATAATGTGAGTCATTCTAATTATCACATTCATTCATATTTATAGGCAAATAATACTCATGATATTAATGATGTTTATATAAAAATAATAAGTGCTATATGCCAGTCAGGCATTTAGGTCTTTCATAAATGTACAGTTTGAAATCACATCTTCTTTCAAAAAAGAGGTACAGTACTCAAATACTTATGTTCTTCATAAATCATGGGTTTACATTGAACTACTGCACATATTTCACTTTTTTTTTTTTTTTTTTACAAATTCTTCAGTGTATTTTCTCAAGTCAAAAAATACGTATTTTACCATTTTTACCTTTTGGAACAAGCCACCGCACTGCGTTTAACTTTCTTTCAACAGCATCCATAACCGATAATCGTTGTTTGCCTAATCACCTGCAGGCTGGTTGGATCATTTCGGTCATTTTCCTATGCTAAATATTGAACTATGCATTTCATTAAACTATGGTGAATTTCCCACACTGCATTACCTATGACTTAATGTGGGGGAGTCAGATATCAATCTCATAGATAATAATTAACAACAAAGCCATCATCCATGACGTGGTGTCTCAAAATGTTTGCGACTGCTTGCATCTCTCTGTTCCTCTTGACTTGTCTTAAACACAATTTGCAGATGCAACATTGTAAAATGGCTAAGAATTTGGTTGTTGGAGCCAAAGCCACGCTTTACCTGAGGCAAGTTATATAATCTCTGAGTACTTTTGATTACTGGTAAAGTAGAGAGCACTGTCATGGCGCCAGCCAACTGGTGGTGCGGGAATATACTTGCTCATGTGTGAAACACTCAACACAGTTTCAAGCTATATAGCAGCAGAGACACAAACAAAGTAATAAACCATAGTTCCTGGATCCAAGAGTTTTTCATGGTAGGAAGAAAACATAAAACTCCCAAGGAGCAGTTCAAATTAGGACTTTGTAGTGTAGCGAAGATATAGTAACATTATTGTTGTTGTTATCGTTATTATTATTATTATTATTATTATTATTATTACTATTGCATTACTGGAGATGAAATTCAGGACCTTCCTTGCTAGGAAGCCACTTAAGCCACTGAGATATCTCCTTGGACCAAAATAATATTAGTTGAAAATTGACATGCACTTCATCTATTTTTACAAATTAGGTTCATTTGTACATTTCTGTAAACACAAAGCCCTATTCCTGCTTGAGTGTGATTTATTAAAACTAAAGTTATGTATTCTGGTTTTATCTTTTATATAGACAAACATGGTCCAAATAAATCCAGAACTACTTTGAAGAATGAGCCTAGGGGGACAATTCCGTAGGAATGCCAAATGTTGTCCATGTCTGTTTGTAATTACTGGTTTAAAGCTGATGAGAATATCAAAGTTTTTACACATCTCTCCTAGTAGAGCTGATAGGCAAACCAGTATTGACTAGAGCCTTCAGACACTGAAGACATTGACGAGATGATTAAGTCATATGAGAAAGACTAAGGAGATAGATTGGGGTAATCTAAGTGGCTCTCAAGATATAAAGACATTAAGAAACTCTTATAATTAATCTCCTATTAAATATCAAGAAAACTTGGAATGTTACTCATATTCCTACTGCCTCTTTATTTTTTCTGTCTTCAAAATTTTATTCATCATTCCAATTGCTACCATTTTAGTTCACTTAAAACTTTGATCTTGGGTTGAGAGTGTGCTAAATTGTATGCTAAATTATAAGCTTCGTTCACAAGAGGGCCCAGACTTAATCCCCATGAGGGCCGCCAATTAGCTCAGTGGATTAAAGTATCTGCAAGCAGGTGCAGGGGCTGGAGGGTCTACCCCTGGGTCTGCCATGCAGGCCTCGCCCGCGGAGCTCCCTGAGACAGTGATTGAGACTGGGCGTGGTGGCATGCCCCTATAATCCCAGCACTTGGTAGGCTGTAAACAGGAGAATCACTATGAGTCCAATCTACTCATGAGACCCTAAACACTCCGTAGGCCCTTTTCTAAAAAAAAAAAAAATCTCCAAGAACCAAGAAAGCAAACAAACCCTTTGATCTTCTGGAAGTTTTGAATGGCTTAAAGTTGACTTATGAAGTCAATGTTTCTACTTTCATGCAGTCATAATTTCTAGGGTTTGCAAGTTCACTCTGTGTTTGAATGTGCTCCTATTCCATTTCTCTGTACCACTATCAAACTGTTTTATTTAATGAGACTTTAACAGATTTCAATATTTTCCAGAATGAGTTCTTCCTCATCAATAGGATTCCCCACTAATAGTGATTATTCCACTATTATTTTTTATGTTAGAGTAAATATGGATTAGCATACTAAAGCACACATTCATAATGGTGCCTTTACAATATTGAATCTTCCTCTGTATAATCATAGGAAAATTCACCACAAAAAAGCATATTCTGTAATGACATTTTTCAGGCTGAGATTATACAAGCAGAAAAAGATTTTTTTTTAAGACCACTGCATTTTTAAATTCTCCTTGAGTGCTTACATGCAAAAAAGTGTTTCTTAGTGCACAGAAATTATACGAAGTTCTTATATATTTAGGTCAAAACTACCCTTTTTTGCACATGTATGAGTTTTCTACTATATGAGATTTCAATCTTTCAAGAAAAACAAATGTTCAGTCGTTGAACTTGGCATCTAAAGTAGAGGCATGTCATTTTCAAGCTAGGTTTAATACAAATGCTTCTCTGTTGACTTTGTCTACCTGCTTCTAAAATTGGAATATGTAGAACATCAAGAGAGCATTACTAAGAAGAGAAAGTGTTGGGAAGAACACGTTTGTTAACATCTAATGAGAAGGCTCTTTTTTGGGGGCAGTAATGTTTAGCTTCATAGAGGTTTTAATTATGCTAATGAGCATTAGAGCATCTCAATAGGGGTTAGCACTTAACTGCATTTTGATGTAACACCTTAAAATACCACTCCCATATTGCAGAATTAGTGCACCTCGGGTAACAGTTAGAGAAGAGAATCTGGTTTAGCAAAATGCATTTCAGTAAAGCATGATGCAACATTTATTGACCAGCTATTTCTTGTTAAGTACTGAGCTGCTTTTGGAAATGCAGAGATAAGTAAGCTCAGCGCTTTCTCATGGGGCTCAGAGAATGTGATAAAGGTAGGTAGAGAATTCACTTGCGAAGGAACGTTAGAATGCAAACGTGCAAGTACAAAATGATCAAAATACATACATATACATCTACACATACGTACACACGTGTGCATGTACACACATACCTCAGGTACGAATATGAACAAGACATAAAGAATTACTGTAGTACTGGTGACACTTGCCACTTTAATCTTTTAAATTTTCACTGCATGTACAAAACAGTACATATAAAATATAATATTGTGATATAAAAATGTTTTAGAAAATCAGCTTTATAAATATTTCCTAATTTGTGTACTAACGAAAACAAAAGGTAAGATTAAACACATTTGAGGGGCAATCTGATTCAATGTCATAATTTCAATCATGTATTTGCTGCGCATGAGTTCTAATAGAAAGAAAATGTCCCCCTTTCTTGTCTGAGCAAGGCCAGGCACTCATACGTGCCCTAGAATTAGCATGCATTTTCTTCTACCCAAAAATTGACTAAGTGGAGTGTAGCTAATGAATGGCTGAGAATCACCTGCACATTTTAATACATCTTTAATGGAAACTATGTGGGAGAAATAAATGTGCCTGGGATGCAGGCCTACAAAGAGAAAATGCTCTTAAAGATAAATGTTAGACCCCTTAAGTGTGTTTATGGTCATTTTACTCACTGGGGAAACATGTTTCTGAGAGCGTAATGGAAGTTAATGGGAAAATATAAATCAGTATAAATCATCTTTTAACACATAATTTTAGAGCGCTCCATCAAAGGCATAGAACAATCAAATGCTTAATTAATTCATTCAAAAATTCATTTAGTGTTTACTGTAGCCCAGGTAGTGCAAGCAGTAGTAAGTTAACAGGACACAATGCTAGAGATCTATCTCTGATGATATTTGCATCCAAGTATACCTACATTTTGTGTGGGAGGCTCAGAGAAGCCAACAGAAAGCTGACAACAGGCCCAACTTGGGAGTGCTGTGGAAACATTAAAGAAATGAAGTGTACAGGGAAGGACAGTGGAGCAGTGAATGAAGGGGTCCAGACTCATTGTGTGTAAGATGATCAAGCGATTGCGCTGTGTAGGAGAATTCTTGAGCAGAGATGAGAGAGATAGAGAAGGGAGACAGCAGCAGCAACAGCAGCTGAATAGTTCTAGGCCAAGAGAGCCATATTTGAAGAGGGTTTAAGGAATAGTGTTTAATGAGATCAGAGAAAAAGCAGAGGCATCTGATCTTGGTAATGCATTAGGAGCCGTTGCATTACCTGAAGCTCTTACTTGGTGATAATCCAGAAATCATTGGAAAGTTCACAGGTCGAGGAGAACTGTAGTCAGACCTCTCCTGGAGATAGATCCCCCTTCTAGCCACTGCACAGTGCAGTTCCTAGAGAGGCCTACGGCAAAAGTAGAGTGAATGAACAGTTAACCGTGAACTGCAGTAGATGAGGCAATGGGAGATGACAGTTTGGCTAGTGGTAGTAGCAGAGAAGTGGCAGTAAGTGACTACATTCTAGAGATTTTCAAGGGAACATCAGTGTGGTTTGTGATAGACTACATGTGACACATTAGACAAAGTAGAGTAGAAATATTTAGCCAAACTAGAAGGTTAGACTAGTCAGTGCAGTGGGATACCACAAGGAGGATTATGGGGGATTCTTTTGCAGCACATTCCACTTGACAATCTAAATGACTGAAATGAAGAAAATGCAGGGTGGATTTGAAATAGTGCATTCAAGAGGAGGTGCTGCGTAGTGGTAGGTTTTTTGTCCTTAAAGTAGAGATGACACTTATGGCCATGATCCTCTGTGAGGTGATAAGGAAGGGACTGTGGGAGCCACGAGGCACCATCACTCCAGAAAAGGGAGGAGCAGTCACATTCCACATTGTTGAGAGGCTGATGAGTTCATGGATAGATCTGAGAGTGTGAAGGTCATTGGAGGCTCTGGGAAGACACACCCTGATAAAGTGAGAGTGGCAGAAGCTAAAGGAGAGGTACTTTAAAGGTAACGAGAGCGGAAGATTTTTAGAGGGTGAATACAAATAGATCTCCAGGAATTTGGTTCCAAAGATGCTACAGAGAAAGAGGGGAGATCATGAGTAGTGTGTGAGGCCAACAGTATTATTATTGTTGTTGTCGTTTTTATTTGGAGGGAGACGTAACTGCATGACACAATGACAATGGGGACAACAGAGCAGAAAAGTGAAAGGGAGAAGAAGAAAAGCCACCAGGTGACGGGCACACTGATTTCTGTAGGGGTGAGTTGGGCACAGCCCAGTGTGGGAGCCCCACCACAATTAGTGCTCAGCTCACAAATGACATTGATCACCCAAATTCCATGCTTTTGTGCATCAAGGTATAGTTGCCTGCATGAAGGAATAGTGTGTGTGTTTGGAGGGTTGGGCTTAATGTGAGCTGAGGCCAACCCAGGTGGGAGTAACAGAAGAGGAAAAGAGAGGGCTATGGCTTAGATCTGTGAGGCTTTTTAAAACAAATAATGAATGAATGAATTTTTACTTTGTAAGAGAATATAAAATAATGATAATAAAAACTTAGAAGAAATACACAATGTCACTGAATAAAATAATAAGCATTTGACAGTAATTGTTGTATTGCATGGTGTTGATTTCAAATTAGTTGCTTACATTTCCTGATCAATGCATGTAAAATTGGAGGGGGGAGTTATAAGACATTAAGGGAAAAATTAAGCATTAATTGCTTCTTTCCGTAGACCAGCAGAAATAAACACCATAGTTATCCAAGCCATCCTGCACACAGGCATAGAGGTAGCTCTTTCCCCATCACCCTCTCCCGTCCTCCTCATCTCAGTATTTCCTTCTATCCCTTGTAGGAAGCCAAGCAGAAAGGGCCTGGGAGGGCTGTGGTCTCTTTCAGGGGGACACAAGTGGGAGCCTGACGAGGAGCCCACACCTAGCGCAGTGGTGGCGAGGAGCATGCGATGTTTGACTTGCAGTGACCGTGATCTTAGGGGAGAATATTTCAGAGCTCACTTGCTGCTGTTATAATCATCATTTTATTCTACCAGGACTAATAATGAACAACATGAACTTATCCCAATAGTGTGCTTCTCAACAACACTGACCTAGATGTATAGATAGATATACAGGTCCAGCCTTACTTCTGACTCAGTGACCAGAGGACTAATTTTGCAAAGGCCTGTGTGCTCAGACTAAGGAATGGCTGTGTTTGTGTTTCTGATCATAAAATACTGTCTGTAACTTACTGTGCTTAGAGCATTAAGTAAAATTAAAGTACAGAGAAGACACACGCTAAAGACACAGTTTATTTATTACAGTATATAAAATACCAAGACAGAAAAAAATAACATTATATAAATGTTGCATACATATTATACACATAATATATAACATTACACATATATATATATATATATATATATATATATATATATGGGGCAAGTTAAGTTGTTTAACTGAGGGATATGCTTGGGCTGAATTTGCTCAATAAAAATAATAATAACCAGCATGTGTGCTCATGTATTGGTGTCATCTCCCAAACTGTCACTGAGATCTTTCTCTGAAGAGGTGTGACCTCCAGCTACCTGTGCATGTATACTAAATCAGATATTTTGGTTGGAGTGTAGCCCATTGAATAATCTGTAAAATCTCACCCAAATCCACAGCTCTACAACTGTAATATGCGCTGAACAACAGCCATCAAATTGGCAAAGCCCTTTTTCTGCGGTTGCCGTTTCCCTACCTCCTGCCGTAGGACAGCGCACCATGTTTCACGGTTATTCCTGGAAGTGACTTGGCCGGCGGAGCGAATTCATTCACCCTCGACATTTATTTTCTGCTACTTGCCACACTGTTTATGAGGCAGTGGGAATAAACAAAAGATCTGGCCAATGAGGACATCTTTATCTTGGTAGGCACACTCCCAGGGTTTTTTTTATTTTGTATTGTTACATTTAATCTTTACAGCGTAATTGTGAAATGGGATACCATTTTAATGCGAATTCCATAAAGAGGAAAACAGGGTCATAGCTTCAAGTATTTGTGTAAATGACAGAGTCAGATTCAAATTCTTGCTCCCTGGCTCTGAGACCCTGCCCCATAGTTCATTATATTACATTCATGACTAAA
This sequence comes from Octodon degus, assembly GCF_000260255.1. NCBI lineage: Eukaryota > Metazoa > Chordata > Mammalia > Rodentia > Octodontidae > Octodon > Octodon degus. The sequence continues at coordinate 9,127,378 of NW_004524603.1, forward strand.
GAAGACATAGCCTCCTTAAAGGAGCAAGTCACCCAGTGATCTCCTCCCAACTGACAGCCAAATCCATTTGAAGCAGCTTTTGAGTTATAACTGTTCGTTAGCCAAGTGTGTAAAAAGTGTAAGTGCTCACAATTCAGCCTTGCTCATCGGAAGCTGTAGGGACCCCCCTTCATCACACTGACTGTTGTCTCTTCTGTTCCATAAACTTAGTGTTTCTTCTCAGCATTGCTCAGCCTGCAGTCTGGGTGGTCATTGTGCTTCTGGGTGTCCCTGTAGCATCCCACATCAATTTAATGTGCTACAAGCCAGATGATGATTTTCCCTTGTTCCCCATCATTTCCAGTAATTTTAAACAATCCATTGACAACATTCATTGTTTTCATACCCACAAAACAATTTTTAAAATGTTATCACTGAGTGAATGCTTATTTTACATAAACACTTCAGCCACTACCACTTACAACTGTACAAGTTATAGAGTGACTACAAATCAATAGCCAGTAGATGGGGCCTGGGGAGATGGCTTAGTGGAATATGTACTTCCCTGGCAAGCACAATGGCCTGAGTTCAATCCCCAGTTCCAAAAAAAAAAAAAAGCTAGTAGATCAGCAAAGGTCAACTGTACCTTACAAATAGATACAAGAAATCACCAAAAAGCCAGAATTATGTCCTCAAACAACATTAACGTGTCCATCAAAATGAGAGGTAGTTCTGCCACTTGTCAAGTGGCATTATGAGAAAATTTTATAGCTGTAGGGGAACTGTACTTAGGAAGCAGGTATTTGAGAAGATCCGGATGCTTTGGTGACAGGCGGAATATTTGGGAGGGCTGGGAGGTGGCTTGAACAGAACCAATTTTTCAACATAATGGATACATTTCCACCTACTGTTTGACAGTTTATCTCTACCAAAGCCTATTAATGATTGCATAAGATACTCAAATTTACAAACTTTCATTACTTTAGCATGTGGATCCATGTTCACTGGGGGTACGAACTGTAATTTACACAGTTCTGCAGATTAATTTTCTCTTAAGGTATACTGTTCTGGACTACTATAAATTTACGTATTAATAGTAGTATGCATTTTCCAATGTGTTCTCTTTATATGTTGACAAGATACAATAATTATATTAATAATGTCTGCCTGATTATCTTAAGACATTTTGCTGATTTCATAATCTTTTAAAATACTTAAGAATTTAGGGACAAAGCAGATCAAGTTAAATATCATACATGTAATATGTTTCTTGAGGTCACAGGTCTCAAGTTGCTTTTTGAGTGTTGTGAGTTGATCTTTTTATTGAGTTATCCAAGATGATTATTGATGTGAATACACAACAATCTATGCTTCTGGGCTCTGGAGCCAGTCTTCAACAGAAGTTGAGAACTGCTAATAAAATTTCAGAAACTTGGAAATGAGCTATGTCTCACACCTATCATCAAAATTTGCATTTCACTATTATCTATGTCGTTGGATTATTTCCATCCATCATAGCTCTATGGTGGAGACTATACAATGGCATGTCACTGCATGCCTTTCCCCAATTCCAGGTCAGAAATGTCACACTGCTAGTTATTCATCTGCCATGGGGTCAGTATGTTTACAATGTAGAAACAGCCAGATACTACAGATTGGGAATTTTTTTTGTGTGTGCGGAACCAAGGATTGAACTCAGACCCTTGCGCTTGCCAGGGAAGCAATTATTCCACTGAGTCACCTCCCTGGGAATTAAATTTTTTGAGAGAGTCACTCATTAAACATTTCTCAGTGTATAGCTCCCTGACCATGACCTACCCTCTTCATTGGTGGTAACGAGTAGGCCATGAACGAGAACACTAATTGGTAAACAGTCACCTACTTTTCAAGCATGTGAGAACCATCAACTGCTAATGGAAAAATTGGTGTAATATTTTTGTCAATAGCTCATGCCACGAAAGAAATTCACTGTTATATATTTTGCTTGTGAAGTATCTCCTACAAGTCAAATGATGTGTAAGTCACTAAGACCAAAGGGGGAGAGAGTGAAAAATACAAAATGTGAGTTTACCAAAGGATGCTTAAACACTGATAATAGCAGGGTATGTGCATATAACATGAATCAGAATTCAGTGTATATTACAGAACAACAAAACTGAATGCTATAAATAGCTCTAGAAAATCTCAGGAGAAGAAATGTCTAGACTTGCTTGGAAATTCCTGCTTGGCTTCACAAAGGAAGGATCACTTAAGATAAGTTGTGCATTTTTTTTTTAAATTCAGTGTTGGGACAATTTAAGGCAGCAAAGACAAATATATTATTCATAGGACTGTAATAGGGACAAAGAGATCTTAAGGTACACCTGGGCTCCATTCTGAATGCAGCATGGGAAAATGGGAATGGAAGTCACACAGTTGGGTGGGATTAGTGGTTGGAAATGTACAAAGAAGAAATGTAAGGATTTGGGAAGATTCTGGAAGCAATGGCCTCCATTGCTGACTACCGGACAGAGTGACAGGTATGATCACCCACAGGATCACCTGGGAAGTGAAGGAGGATAAAGAACCTGAAGGTCATTAAACAAAGAGGACAGAATTTCTGCCAACACCACGTCAGCAGCATCCTCGTGAGATTAGACCATGTATACAGACGTGGAAATCCAAAAGTTAGGCCTGATTGCCAAAGCGTTCCAGAGGGCATGTGTAGCCTTTCCTTTATGATAGATGTCGTGACAGACAAGACGAGTGAACTTTCAGAAGGAGGAAAAAAGAAAAGATCATTTCAGTTGAGAAATAGCATAAAGCAGCAACACAGAGGGGACAGTGCAGCATACTGCGTGGTTGTGACTTTCTGTAGCATCTCACACATTTGCAGAGCGTCCCTCCTCTGTGTCTCCCTGATCTTTGTTTCGTGAGAAGAACAGGAAGCTCCTCGGCAAAGATGCAGCAGTGGAAGGGAGCATGGTGAGGACAGGCTGAAGGTTCAACTTAGCAAGCATACTATGGCTAAGGTGTTAAACATGTGAATGGCCTTACCCAGCACTGGAGAGTGGAGTTGTGCTTTATTCATTAAACAAATCATTGCATATTTTAGTATTCTTAAAAGAACTGTGTTAGAATGGAGAGTTAAAAAGGAATGGTCACTGCCATTTGGAAACCTGAAGTCCACTTGTAGAGCTAACCATTTGTCAAAACACTGGCAGATGGCGCAATCTCTTCTACCTGTAATGACTGAGAACCAAAGGTAACATGTGAATGAATAGTAAGAATCTCTGAACAAGAAGAGTTGCATTTATAAATGAAAATTAAAAGCTAACTGACCAACATAGGTGAAGTGGTAAGTACCCCTTACCACTGAGAGTCTCATTTCAAAAGCACGAGAAGAGAGCTTCGGCTCAAGAAAAAGAGCTAGGCTGCTTGTTTCAGATGTGAGTGCTTACATTTGTACACATCTTTCATTCAATTCTCCTGATCCTCCTTCCTCTTCACAGGAGAGCCTGAGGACCATTTATGGCCAGCCCAGCCCTAGCTAGATGCCTCACCCAGCTTCTGCTTTCCAAAGTGCTGTCTGATTACCAGTGGCCCAGCTTCATTCTTTGCCAGGGGTGGGAAATAACAGCCAGACTCTCAATGAGACCCTGAGGGTACCGCCAGTCAGGGAAGAAAACTGTCCACACCTATGCACATTCATAAAAAATACTCTTGAATCTGAGTAAGAAAGATGAAGTTGGAGGCTTTGATCTGTGAAGAAGGTAGTTCCGGTTCACACTGAGATGTGCACCTCTCTTCTATAGGGCAGTATCCAACCTCGCCGCACACTTGCATTTAGGAAATGATCTTTTAAAATTGAAAGTGAATTCCTTTATTGGTTCTAATGTGTTTTCAATCATCTTTCTGTGTGACTCTCGCTTTGTGGCTTACTAGAGAGTGTTTGCTCCTGGACACTGTCCTCCTGGGCATCCCAGCTACCACCAAGAGCAGCAGCCCAGAAGGCACATTCTCCAAAGGAACCTGGGGAGCTTCCCAGGCACGGGGATTTTCCATCCTGCTGAGCAGTACTGGAGCTCATTTTCTCTTCCCAGCCTGATTTCACAAGAGCTGGAATTTGATCGGTATAATGGACCAAAGCAGGCTCCTGGGGCTCGGCAATTCTGGGTTTCCTTTTATTGATTAAGCAAATGCATCAGGGAAGAGGAAAATTAACTCTGTTGGTTTTGAAAACTGATAGACTATAATGCTATGGGTTAGAACAGAACTGGAGGAGGAGAATGACAGAAGGGAGGAGAGATGCTCTGTTTTTAATTCTAGGTAGGTTAGGCTTTAGGTGAATTCTGGAAATTTTTGAGTGAAGAACAGCAAAGAAAAGACTAAATCAGGGTCCTGCCCCTTAGCTCAGTTCTTTAAGTGGCTGCTTCAAGTGGCTGCTTCAACAAAGCAGTCAGGCTCAGGTTGCTGTGGTTCAATCCCAACTCAAGCCAGCCAAACCTGCCCTGAAGGCATTCGGAGCAAAAAAAGAAGGTTAAATCAGCATACATAAGAGAGGATAGGACTGGAATATATCTATTCGTATATATCTATATCTTTATATCTACATACATAATTGATTTATACATTTTCCATATATAGGTCATACATATATTCCATATATATATATATATATATATATATACACACACACATATATATATGTTACATATATATGCATATGTAGCATTTTTGTGCTATTGGACACTAATATCACCTATAAGACAGCATTAAATACATAGAAAACCAGATCAAATACAGCTTATGACCAGTTCAGCATAGTGAGAAAGAGGAGAAATATTGAAAAAGGAAGGAAGCAATGTTCCTTCTAACAAATTGGATGTTAAAATCAAATTTAACTTAGAATATGACTTATTGTTCCATATTCTATGGATTGACATTCACATATAACTGCTGATTATGAGGAAGTTTTCTGAAGATTTTACTAGCATAGTGGTAAAACACATATCCAAATTTTTATACCCAGGTATTCTTGATCATTCTCTTAACTAGCTTGTACATATTTACATATGCTGTGTCATTGTTTAAGCTTCCCATTTGCACCTTCTTTGGGCCCATTACAGGTCACAGGGATTAGTTCATAGAATCCTTAGTCTTATTTCTATGGCCAAGGTCTTCATAATGTGAATGCTCTTACCTAGCCCTGGAGAGTGGAGTTGTGCTTTATTCATTAAACAAATAATTCCATAATCTAGTATTCTTAAAAGACCTGTGTTAGAATGGAGAGTTGAAACGGAATGGTCACTGCCATTTGGAAACCTGAAGTCCACTTGTAGAGCTAACCATTTGTCAAAACACTGGCAGACGGCACAATCTCTTCTACTTGTAATGACTAAGAACCAAAGGTATCATGTAAATGAATAGTAAGAATCTCTGAAAAAGAAGAGTTGCATTTATAAATGAAAACTAGAAGCTAACTGACCAACATAGGTGAAGTGGTAAATATCCCTTATAGTTGGAAAAATGTGGGTTGTAAGCTATTCTAGAAGTTGAAGAACAAAGCATGACAAAACAAAAAAATCTGTTCAATATGACTGGAAGAGAGTGAGATTATGGTACATGAAGCCAGAGATAAGGATGAACAATTGAGGCTAATCTCCTGTCCTTCTGGCCCACAGGTTAGCCCACCTTCCCACGGGATAAAGCACAGACCCTGAGCTGTGGTTAAAGTACTGTGAGTGAAGGCGGAAGGCGCCTCCAGAATGGGCTTGTGCAGATTCTTCCTGGGCCATGTCTCTCTGCTTGGGCCACTGTCATGAATGCAGAGGAACCAAGAGAGAGAATTTGGGACCCTGGTATTGTCACACAGAGCAGCAATTTCTGCAAACCATGAGTGCCTATAGATTTTCTTTCTTAATTTTAAAGAGAAAAAGTAAAACAAAATTTCCAAACAGTATAATAAAAGGGTAACAATTGGGAATACAAGGCATATTATTATCTTTAAATTAGTTACTCAGAGTACAAGATATCTACATTTAATTGTTCAAACAATACTAGCACAGAGCTTTCTTTTCAATAAACTGAGAATTAGTACTATAACTATAACTTTATAACTATATAGATGTATTCTTTTCTTTTTTTCTCCATGAACACATAGTTGAACAAGACACATACTTATATACTAGTGTCCCAGTGTATATTTTGCAACCATTTTTATAGCAGCTAGCAATGATCTAATTTGTGTGCCTTATTTTCCATGGAAATCCTCACTTCACCTCACCTTCAGAATGATTTTTTGGGGTGCTGGCTCAGGATGCCTTAAGGGTGGATGTGGTAATGCAGGTGGAGGTGGGGATTAAACATGCGGCATCCTGCATCTGACTGCATTTGCATGAGAAGGCCCTCAAACAACTGAGCTAATGGGCAGGCCCCCCACCTCACTTTCAGTAGTATTCAGAGATCAACGTTGTGGCTCAACATGTGACTTAAAATAAGGAACATTGTATAAATGATTTCAATGCCAAGAAATGGAGTGAGAGGGCTTTTGAATATGAAAGGATAAGGAAATATTGAAGAAATGTTTTGTGACAATTGCATGGTATGCTGAAGAAGAATAAAAGAAAACCAAGGAGAAAAAGGAAGATAAGCAATGAGGTGACCTCTAAGAATCATGTTTAAATAGATTATCATAATTGAATGGTAAAGAGGTCAGATGGTGTAAATATCACGTTAAATGTGAGTAAATCCAGTAACTGAAATATATTTGATGCCACTGAATAATCACAACTTCACATCGTGTTTTTAAGATCTTCAACAGCTTCATGATTGTATATAAAACCTGTTAGTTCCAATGGTGTAATATATTGTTCAGTGGATACATCATGGAATGACAAAAATGATAATTTTACATATTTTGTCTAAATTTATATGTGAAAAGTTAGTTCACGGTATTCCAATGATCAAAGAGTAGGACTTTTAAAATTCCATATTCACAAACTATAATAAATGTTGGACTCTTATAGTTACCCACTCTAAATTTACTAACTTAAATAAATATGCTGGGTCTGGGGAGATAACTTGGCAGCATAAGTACCTACCTGGTGAGCGCAAGGTCCCAGGTTCAATCGCCAGTACTACATGCCAGACCTGGAACTAGGTGTGGTAGTGCACACCTGTAACCCTAGCACTAGGAAGTTTGAGACAGGAGGATCACTACAAGTTCGAACTGTATAGTGAGACCCTGTGTCAATAAATGAATAAATAACATGCTGGGAATATAGCTCAGTGGCACAGTGCCTGCAGGGCAAGTGCAAGGTCATGAGTTTGATTTTCGGTACAAAAAAGAAAAAAGAAAAAAGAAAAGAAAAAAAAAAAGATCCTTAATTTAAAAATTTGGATCCATATAGGACCATATATGTGGCTCTTAGTATATGTTTACTATTTCACAAAAATTCACAATTTTAAACATAATCTTTAATCAGCATGTAATAAATTAAAAACATCAACATCTCTACCAATTGAAATTACTGGATATAGAAGAGAGTGTACAGCTCTATAATTTTGTTTGGATGATGGCAAAAGCTGGAAAAACTGTTGCTGCAATTGATTCATAGCAAGCTGCTATTATTGAATATATATATATTATTGGAAAAAATTATCCCAGCTTACTGTGTTCAGTTGGCATTGTACAGAACTTAACAGCCATGTTGGTCTAGAAACGTTAAACTTTTGTCTTGTCCATTTGTACCAGAGTAATGTATTAGATATGTAAAGTCTTATCTACCTGAGTTTGATTACAGAAACTAATCAAGCATCCTTTAAATAATAAAAAAAAAAAAAGTAGGGCTTCACGAAGGCGATTATTTTCTAACGTGATTAATATTTACAAGCGTACTTTTCTTGCCAGGGTTGTCTACAGACAATTCACCAATGCGCATCTCCCAGCCACAGAGAAGTACGCACACACCCGGACACAAGAGCCTGCAGGAGACACAGATGGCCCGCACCGCACACGGGCGCCGGTGCCCGCGGGATGCGCGCGCTGGGGAGCGGGTGTTCACTGCCAGCGTGCGCCTTTATAGCTCAGGAGTGCCACCTGACACGGGACAAGAGGACGCAGCAATAACAGGACGCTTAGAGCTACCCGCAGCTGGGGAACAACAGCGCCTCTCCCTCGGTCTACAGAGACCATTCCCGTGTCCTCCGGCAGCCCCCGCATCTCAGCATCTCACTGAACTAGCGGCTTTGCATGAGGTTAATAAAAGGTATTTTGTGGGAAGTTGTAAAACTCCCCCATAAAATGCTATGTTAGCAGTGAAAATGAAATTAGGTAATGGAGAAAGCATACATTTCCAACAGAAATAGTGAAGAGGAAACCAATTTAAGAGCAGTTTGGTAACTTTCAGGATCCTCGGGGAGAGATTTCAAAGATCGCCAGCAGTTCAGGGAGGCAAGGAGGGCCTGACAGTAGGAGGGGCTGGTGGAGCTGCCTCTAGCCCACGCAGACGTTATCTACCCAGACTATTACTTATCACTTCATCAGTAAGCGTACAATCTCTTCACAAATCATTGTCAGTGTCACTTTTGCTGTGTGCAAAATCTTATTTTATCAAGTGATGGATCTGTTGTAAATGCACCAATAATAAATGCATCAATCATTCTCAAATGTATCCTGTTAAATACAATCGGACCACAGAACGTGGACATTTTGTGGGCTTTGCCCAATAGATGCGATCTTTGCCCGTAAAGTTTTGCATGTTCGGGTTACGCGGTGGCCACCGTGTGATTCTTTCTGCTTTCTTTTTGCAGTCATCAGAATTGATGCCACGCAGTCTGCAAGCAGACGCAGGGGTTTGGGATTCGATCCCTGGGCCTGCCGTACTGGCCCTGCCCCTGGGGCGGCTGAGACGGCGATTGAGCCTGGACGTGGTGGTGCACACCTGTAACCCCAGCTCTTGGGAGGCTGTAAACAGGCGGATCAATACGGGTCCGATCTAGTAGTGAGACCCTGAACACCTGGTAGACCTTTCCCTAAAATACAAAAAAAGAAATTAAAAAACAAAAAAGAAAAGAAAGAATTGATACCACGTAAAAGATTTGTAAGCACATAACTGACAAGAAAGCCATTCCAGCTTCACTTCCTTCTTTTCAGTCCCTCATTCTCTCTTTCCTCCCTTCTTTTCCTTCCCGCCTTTTATCCTTAAAGGCAGCTAAAACTACAGCCTCTAAAAGGAAACTCAATTCTAAGTGCTATTGAAAGCCAGCTCTTTGGTAAAAAGTATCACACAAATAGAGTTCATAATATCTTCAGGGTATTTTTCTGAATTTAGTTTGAAAGTATTATGTCATTTATAACAAAAAGCAAATGTGTATGAAGCATATGGAATGACATTATTTAAAAGTAGTGCTACGAGAAATTGATACTTACATAAATTGCCTTATTCTTAACAATGGAGAAATAAATGTGAATATAAAACAAAGCATATTAATCTTGCCATTTTAGTGTTTCATAAGAACTTATTTAAATGTGTATTTTGCACTTACTTTGTCATCTTTTGCTTATTTGGTTTCTCTCACTTGTATTAGAAATAGCTCTGATGGTTTGTTAAGCTGCATAACCCAAACTTTGTCTGAAATGCTCTCCTCCAAGTATCTGTAATTCATTTCTATTTTTTGTTTGCTTCTCATTCTCAACTTTATTGATTCCTCAACTCTCAGACATCTCACCTCTTCCCTCAGTAGCTACTGGGGCCTGACTTAACCATTGTCAAGTAATTTCACCTGCAATTTGAAGTGACACAACTCTCTTTTGCGCCTGACTTCTTTTCTTTTGGGACTTGTTCTCCTACCTTCCCTTCTACGGTCTTCTTCTCTACTGTTCCTTTTTGCTGCTTGCTCTCAATCTAAATTCTCAGGTTTTTATTTTTTCAGCGTTCAATGCCAGTGCCTCCAAATTACATCCCCAATTGCCTTTGTCATTTGCACCTCCCCACCAGAGCAAAGATTCTACCTGTCCTCGTGCAGAAGGTACCATCTGCATGCTTTGGATTGCATAGGCCCTGGTGTGTTTATCATACTTCAGTATCATCCTACAACTGAAATATGTCCAAACCACAGAGAGAGAGAGAGAGAGAGAGAGAGAGAGAGAGAGAGAGAGAGAGAGAGAGAGAGAGAGAGAGAGCGCTACTAGTATCCATAATGGTCATTCAGTGATTTTTTGCACCCAGAACCAAAAATCAAATTCAGAACCTTACTTCTGCCAGACAGGTGCTTAAGCTTCTGAGCTACATCCCAGGCTGAATTTTGGAAGTATGCGAGGCTGAAGATATTTAAGGGATACTCAGCAAAGTAAAACTAATAAAAGTAAGGAAGACCCATCTCTTTCCTTTTGAGAGACAGTGAAAGCCCATCCCATGTCATCTTCTCACATTATTTTTCTTGATAAGATACATAAGCAGGATGCTTTCAGAATTAGACTTTTCATTGCTTGGAAAGTTTGAGGTCACAGTACATCCATATTTCTGTACTCTAACTCTGGACAAGGCTTTTCCGAGTCATTGCTTTGATAGAAACCTGGATCACAAATAAGCACCTGTGATTCCAAGGGTCTGCCCTTGTGCCTTTCAAATTGAGCTCTCAGTTATAAATCATTGTTTACCTTCTCTCCCTGCAGCAGCTGAATGTATGTGACATGTCACTTATGATCAGCAGCTACACGTTCTCCAGGCTGACTGCCTATGACTTCAGGGTGTCTTCTAAGGCTACCTACAGTGAATTTAAATGATAGCAAAACTTCTATTCTAACTCAGAGCACTCCGAAGTATCCTCCCTGGAAAACCCTTATGTTGGGGTTTGCCAAGAATTGGAGTCAATGGGATGCTTTTATAATTATTAGTGTTAATTGTGAGATTGGTTTACATAGTAGAGGCCGCCTGGCTTCACAAGGGCTGCCTAAAGGCTACTAAGCTGGGACCCCAAGGGCTATTAGCCTAGGAAGATGGAAGCCTCAGAAGAAAAGCGTAGAGCTGCAGCCCAGGAGAATCCCTGGGTCATCTGGTGCTGGTCTGTACTGAAAGGCTAAGAAATCTGAATCTCAAGTCCATAGGAAATGACAAAAATAAGAAAGTTTACTGGTTCAAAAGCAGTTGATTTTGCAGCCCCTGGGAACTTATACTTCCGCTGCTTTCTGTGGCCTCTGGGATAAGCCAAGGCCTTTGCACTTGGCCATACTCAACCCTTTTGTTCCTGTTTATCTTTGAGACGGATTTTGTCTAAATCACTAAATTGCCCCTGTGTGCTTGAGCTCGTGTTGCTCCCGACTAGCCTCTCGGAGTGCTGTCTAAGATTACCGCGTGCACCAGCATACCCAGCTTCTTCTGCTGGTTGTTTCTACCCAGGCCTTCCAGATCCTTGGACATAGCAGCCTATGTCCAGGCTGGGGCTCTACACTCAGCTTGCTAATGTGCACGTTTACTGTCTCTGGAAACATGTTCAGACACATCCAGAAGTGGGCTCACCAATTTGCTTGGGGCCTTTTAGTTCCATGAAGTTGATCCTCAAGATTAACCTAACTGTCAGACTTAACCAGGTGCTTCTATTCAATACAGTAACAGAAACAGAGAAATATGCGCTTGTTCACAGGTCACGCAAGAGAATAAAAGAACTGCAAGAATGCAATCACAAAGGCTTTGGAGGTTATCCCTGAATTTGCAGAACGATTTCTTTCTCACCGGCTCCAGCAGCAGAGGAGAAAACACTGGGAACTCCCAGGTGAGGTTAGACAAAGCTACCATTACTGACCAATCCTGTTACAGCCTGATTTCTTGGGACAATAGCATACTATTCAACAGCAGCAGCTGCAATAGTTTTATAAACCAATAAACAGCACTCTACTCCTAGCTGCAAAGAATCTTCTCTCAAACTAAGACAAAAATTGGAGAATTCAAACAAACTGTCTAATAAAAGGCAGGCATCATTTTCTTGTATACTACTAGAATATGACCTGGGTTTGTGAATGCCTCTGTTGGCTAACACTCTGTCAGCAAGCACAAGCACTTGGCAAAATTTGGCTCACATTCACAAACTCTGCACTGGGTGACACTGAACCTTATGGGGAAATTTGATTTGGTTCACAACCAATTTGCTCGTAGACTAGAATAGTGCAAAAATTAACTTGGTGAATGGAAGGGCTATTGCCATGATAGTATACTCTACTTTGCATTGAACTTTGAGACCTCGAAACTATTTTTAAAAGATTATGTTGAATAAAAGAACCTGGGTTTTGTGACCCGAATTTTCTACTTTTCTTCTGAAAATAGGTCATTTTCAATCTTCTATCACTAGTGAAAATAACACTATTTTCATGAGAAACCTAATTCTAAATTTAGTTTAGGTAATATTGAAAAGCTTAGTTATACCTATTACAATGTTGTTACCTTAATCTTTTCATAACATTAAAACATTACATAACACTGTAATACGAAATGTTTTAAAAATACACCTGCAAGGCGTGAATTTTGACCTTGCTATTATCTCGCAGAGAAAGGCATGAAAGGTGCTTTTACTTTTCCACCGAACATGCTGTGGAAAAAGGCCAGCTCCCTCCCTCTTGATACTCACATTTTTGTTAGGTCTTTGGGAAGTTCAAGACATGCTACACTTGAAGGACAATTCAATTGAAGGAAAATGAAATATATTTTCTCCAACTCACTGATCGGTGTATTTTGTGGCATTTATTAAACCCAGACAATGCATTTCTCGGCAATAAGTCTGTCCTTGGAAGCTTTAAAGTCCCATCAGGGCTAGCATTTCCTCTCAGTCATGATTTAGTCATACTGTTTTGAATCATGTCATATTTGGCAGTTGGCTCCATTAGCTGAATTAATATTTTCAATTTTCTCTAATGATCTTTTACTTCCTGGGATGATTTTTAGTACTTTTAGGTGGGAATCTCATTTGGCTAACTGTATACAGACACTCAGCTACTCCGCATTTATTAACTATCTCCTACAATTTTGGGGACATTGATCTAGGCAGTGGAAATAAAACTATGATAGAAATACAAAACTCTTCCGCCTCTGACGAGATTATACTGTAATCACCCTTTTTGCTCCATTTGCAACTATAGCACTTCCTAAATAGAATCTGAACTGAAAGTAGTTAGGTACCGATTTAATAAGCCAAGTATCAAATCGTATAGTAATGTAGCTACTGGCCAGAAAAGAGGACAGACGGGAGTGAACAGAAAGAAGTTTGGGCATTCCTTCAGAAAAAAAAAAAGACCCATTCTATATTGCAATTTTTTAAATTTTGATATCTTATCAAAGTTCCTACTAGTCCTATTGAGTCATTGTAACTTTGCACTCTTAGTTGGGTATAAATATGCATTTTTGGGTTATTTGAATGATCACATAATTATATGAAATATTTTAATTTGAACAGTGTAGCAATTAATACAGAGAACGTCCTATAGAGGTATAGCCCTCGCTCAAGTCCTTCTGCAAAATGTAAGTATAAAATATAAATTAAGATATAAAGATCCATGAAAATCAACAACAAAAAAGGTCATCACTATGTGATGATGACTAAAAAAAAAAAAATCACATAATTGTTATTATTTAAGTGAAGTCTGAAATTGAATGTCCTGGGTAAAATATCTCTGATAAACATACATGGATACAACATTTTTGGTGTAGATTAGTAAATCAGAAAAGCTAATCATTAGTGTTTCTTCTTGCAAAGAAAAGTCATACTTTCTTTGCTTTTCTGACTGCCTTTTGAAAGCACAGAGGAACAGATATGCTTTGGGGTCACTCTGAGTCTTTTGTCATGAATGAACCTAAATTTGCCAAAATTTAACCAAGAGCAGCAGCTAAGAGTTGAGAAATAGGGTCCCAAAGAGATTTAAGACAATGCTGGTAAATATGAGAAAAGCATTCTCTGCAATGTTAGACAGATTGCGAAACCTGAAAGTAAACTATCATTTTTGTCATAGTAAATTATATTGCAATACATAATGATGAGATACCAGAAATCACATCTCTATGTTTGACTCAGTGCCATTCCTATCTTTGATTGCTTGCGAGATCCCCATGAGGGGGTGGAGTCACACCCAGCTAGAGCATGTGCACACGATCAGTTTTATTCTCTTCTTGGGGCCAAACTCGCAGAATGATCAATGAAGAACTGCATGGGTGTTCCCATGAGTGAGTCTCCGGCTCAGAGCCAACAGCAAGAGGAGCACCCATCTGACTGATTTGGAGGCTTAAGTGATGGTTAACAGTCTGTTCAATTTGCGGAGCTTTCCGGAGGAAGGCAAAGTCTGTTTCACATGATGTTAATGTCTACGTGGGCCAGCCCTTGGGCACCCAGCAAGTTCTGAGGTGTCTCACGTTATAACGTTCTCATTAGTCAAAAGTCTATGGATTGCCACCATCGCCAATACAAACTGTCTTCAAGATCTCTAGAGATTTTTATGCATGTCTAGGAATCCTGTTATATTTTTCCTCTGTGTAGCTCAGCAGGGAATGAGATTTTGAAGAGTGGTTTTTTTGAGATTTGGTATAAATAACCCTTGTTTAGAAAATGTTTCACACAGAAATCTTGAGAGGAAAGATGGTAGGAACTGTGGTCACAAGGAAAATGTTTCAAGATGTGAAATTTTTCTGTTAGATCAAACATGTAATGGAATCCTCTGGAAAAACTAGTTTTATACCAAGATATTCAGCATAACTTCTCCAGCCAGAATACTTATTTAGTAGGGAAGTGAATAAGAATAAAGGAACACAGGGGCTGGGGAGATGGCCCAGTGGAATAAGTGCTTCCCTGGCAAGCACAAGGGCCTGAGTTCAATCCCCAGTCCTGCCAAAATAAATGAATGAATGAATGAATGAATGAATGAATGAAGGAACACAGTTTGACTACTATTTTAGAGACCTGAGTCTCAAGGGTTTTACATCTGTTGCACATAGTTTGAAGAATATTTGAAGTAATTTTTCTTTATTTTAATGTATTTTAGTACAGAATCTAGAGGGTCGCACTACACAGATTGGACTCGGAGTGATCCTCTTGTTTTCAGCCTCCCAAGCACTGGGACTGCAGGTGTGCACCCCCACACCCAGTCTCAAACACAGACTCAGCTCGCTCCAGGGGAAGGGCCAGCATAGCATGATGGGTATCAAACACAGGTCCTTGTGGCTGCCTAAGCAGGCCCTTTAATCTGCTGCACTATCTGGTTGGTCCTGAAGTAATTTTTCCTATCAGAGTAACACAAAGTATACTCTTAGAAGTGGAAATAGTTGAAAGCAGAATGTGTGGAGAAGAGCTGAAAAATCTGACCCCATTCTCATAGTCGAGGTCAATAGCAAGCAAAAATATCTCACCACTATAAATATGCTGCATAGTGCAAAGAGTGTGAGTTTCAAAGTTTATAATTCAGGAGTAAAGTATTTTGGGATGGATGATATCATGGACAATTTTATTTCTTTATGTAAAAGTAAAGAATACACTACACTACACTACACTACACTACACTACACAGTTGTAATGATCCTCCTGTTTCAGCCTCCTCAGTGCTGGGATTACAGGCATGCACCACCACACCCCATCTGGGTGGCTGGCTCAGTGTGCCTGGGGCCCAGGCCAGCATGGTATATGGCATTTGGGATTGCACCCGGATCCCTGTGCTTGCCTAAGCATGTGCCCAGTCCACTGAACTATCCCACTGGCCCTGACAGCTTTACTTATGTAACTCAAAACTTTCACCTTTATAAAATAGGATTTGAAGTATGTTTACTAAACAAACACATAGAACATGCCTACTCATATAAGCTTTCAATGAATGCTAGTAGTAACAACAACAAAATTTAAGCACATTGGATGAATTACAAACTTCCTTGTTCTCTTCAAAATAGCTGACTGTAACTTAAGCCAATGAAACAAATCACCTGCAAAGTGAGTCCCACAAGACTCTCATGAAGCTTGGTGAACATATTTTTCTGAAGAAGATCATCACGTGTGCGTGTCTAAGAGGCAAGAACAAGATCCAAGCCACAAACACTGTGTAATGAAAAATTAAATATTCAGTGCTTCAAATTTTTGGAGAGCAAAAATTTAATACAGCCTCACTAATTAACACTTGGGGAAGTAGAAATTTAATAATGGCTCTGGGCAAAACTATTTCACTCAATTAAGATTGTATAGTTTAAATCTGAGTTGTTGGGTTTACTATCTACTGCCTGGAAAAATACGTTA
>NW_004524603.1:9143692-9167084 GCF_000260255.1 Octodon degus
TAATGAAATCAGACACCAGTGATAAAAAATATTAAAATAATATATTTTCTGGCTCATAAAGAAGAAACTGCAGAGGATACTGATGTAGCAAGAACTCTGACCCAGCGATAGCCCTGCTAATGGCCACACCCAGGTTCTGTGCACCCTCCAGCCTTCATCCTGCACAAGCCTAAGTCAGACAACAAGACCACCCATATTTACCTTGATCTTTCAAATCTATGGAAAAATAAAAGTATCCATTTTGTTTTAAATCATTTAAATTTTTTGTGTATTTTGAGCCCTGGTCTCACTCGTCTGCTAAGGTGACCAGGCTGAGCTACAACTTGCATTTCTCCTGCCTCGGTCTCTCAGAGTGCTGGGTGACGGGCGTGAGCCACGGTGCCTGGATGTTCACGTTGATTATACCTGAAAAACTGAATGAAATATTAATATATTCACAGGTTTACTGTGTATTTCAAGGGAGTAAAGGAAACTATAGGATCTAAATAGATATTTGACAGTTTTATTTTTATATTAATTTTTGTTGTTGTTTTTTTATGTAGAAAAGTACTTTAAAAATTCCGTCTGTACTAAAGTGCCTGCTTAGGCAGAGTGCTGGGACTGGGGTTCGATCCCCAGTGTTCCGTGCTGGCCCCATCTCTAGGATGTGCTGAGATGGCGATTGAGACTGGTGTGGTGGTGTGTACCTGTGATCTCGGTGCTTGGGAGGCTGGAAAAGCTGGAGGATAACTATGAGTCCATTTCACGCAGTGAGATCCTGCAGACCCTGTACTAAACACAATAAAACAAATTATTTTTGTGATTCATTAAGTTGCCTGAAGTGGTCTTGAACTGGACCTAGAGGCACGTGGCATTGAACTCAGTCTATCCTTTTTTATGTTGAAATATTTTCTTTTCAGTCAGCTGCATATTTTAAGAGAGAAACATTTAAAATCTAATTAGATGAGGTTGTGTATCTTTTTTGAATCTATGTCTTGGATTCTTCACAATTACTGTGTTTATTATGTTAACCTCATTCATTCACTAAATACTCGAGACTATCATTATCCATTCCAATAAATCTAAACTAATCATAATACTTTATAGAATTATCACTAGAGCTATGGAAAATGAGGAAAAGAGGGAAAAGTGCTTATGATTGGTGCTTCTAAGACCTCCAGTGCTTCTTTTCCTAAAAAGAAAAAAAAAAAAAAAAGGAAAAAATCTTTCCAACTTTCTGGCAGGAGGGATGTCACCAGTCTTATCCGTATTTATATAACAGAAGGGTAAGAGAGTGTCCCACATGTCACAATCTAGGAGCATGAGACTCCTGAATTTTAAAGAGAAGTGGATGCAGCATCCACACAGCTTCTGACCTGTTTGGAAGCTCAAGCCAAGCACCATGTGGCTGTCACCCAAAGCACTGGATCTGTCCCTCGGTCTCTTCTGAGGACTGTGGAAGATATGTTACATTTGAATAGTTACGTGGTACCCATGTGAATCATCTGGAAATATTTATCACTGAGTATGTAGGATATGAACATTGTTGGGAAAATTCTATTTTAATATGAACTTTGCTTTAAAAAGTACTTACTAATGTTGAAAGTCCATTAAAAATTCAAGAGAGAAACCTGGGGGGCAGGAAGGGGAGAGGACAGATCTTATCATCTTGTCACATGGGAGTCACATGGTCCTGTGTATCCATGCAGTCTCTGTCCTCTAGGCCCTTCCAGTAACTTAACAAGGTTGCAAATTCAGTGACAGTCTATACTTTTTCACTGTCATGGTCTCCCACTGCAAATTACAAGCAGATGTTTGTTTCTTTCATGCCAGATGCCAACATGAGAGCAGGTGGTGAAGCCTATTTATTTGTACACAGAATATTCTGCAGCCTTGAATCACAATTAAGGTGTGGCTTCCCTTTCTGTCCAACTCATCACCTATTGTTTTCCTTTTCTGTAACCCTTTCGAATAAGAATATGTGAAGGGTTTCACTCATTATTGATACTTGTGGGTTAAAATGCTGGAAACAAACTGTCAAAATTATCTGCCATGTGGTCGCTACGAAGTTACAATCTTTGTCTATTTTTCCTCACATTTAGAAAAGTTTTATTGCCTTAGAGACAGGTAATAAAATATTCTTGTATTTTTCTCAAACTTTGTTACTGAGAGTAACATATTTCAATCTCAAAAGGTGACAATGGAGTGTTTGCATAAGTATTAAAATTCCCTAAAAAAAAAAAGTCAACACTCATATCTTCTTTGAATCATGAAAATAAAGGTTAAATGAGTGCAGTCCACTGACTAGGATCTGGAATTAGATTATTTATGATTGTCCTGAAAATAATTGCTCAGCAAAAATAACAAATATTTACACAAAAGTCTTCACCATTTAAAAACAAAATGTTTTCCTGAGATCCCCAGTCTACATTTTTGTTTGTTTGTTTGTTTGTTTGTTTTTGGAACCGGGGATTGAACTCAGGCCCTTCCGCTTGCCAGTGCTTATTCTACTGAGCTATCTCTCTGGGCTTATCCCAGTCTATGTTAAAACTTATTTGTCAGGGCTAGGGAGATGGCTCAGTGGAATAAGCACTTGCCTGGCAAGCGCAAGGGTCTGAGTTCAATCCCTGGTTCAGCAAAACAAAACAAAGCAAAACAAAACAAAAACCCTATTTGTCTTTTGCTTTGGTGACACTTGTTCTTTTAGGATCTCAGGAAAGAATTTTGTTTTTAAACAGTCATGCCTGGTGAGTAAATATTTGCTATTTTTGCTGAATAATTGAAACACTATTAGATGGGTCTATTTTGAAGTCTTTTACAGTGATTCACATACATGCAACTTGTGCTTGGGATCTTGTTCCTTCTGAGACAATGCTCTTATCTTCCCTCCTGGTTGCTCTGTGCCCATGGCAAACAAGTAGGAGCTGCCTACATCTACATATTGTCTTTTAAACCAAAAAGACAAGGAAATGCATGGTCTTTGAGTTTACCTTCAGGATGATACTATGTACTGCTGCTGTAGTGCAGATTGCTGAGTAATTCAATGAATAATCACCTAATTTTCCAGTTTATCTATATTCACAAGTATCCATAGATGATTTTTTCAATTTTTTTTATGCATTTAGTACAGGGGATACAACATCTATAGGGTCTCACTACGTAGATCAGACTCGTAGTGATTCTCCTGTCTTCAGCCTCCCCAGAGCTAGGATTACAGGAACGTGCCACCATGCCCAGTCTCATAGTTAATTTGTTAAATTATTTTTTTTAACTTTTCTCCTATGACCACCTCTTTTTTAGTTTTCTACCTTCCAATATACCCCAGCATGCCAACTTCTTTTCATAAAGAACATACATCTACAGAATAAGAGGATTTCTCTCGAAGACAATGCATACAATAGGAAAAAGTGTATTATATCTCAGGGAAGGTGGCATACACACAAAACCACCCTAATCATTTTATTTACTTTTCATTGGCAACTTCCTACAATGCAATCTCAGATGTTTTCATCATAGTCTGGATAACCATAATGATAACATATTACCTATAAAGTTGTTTTGGAAAAAAAAAATTCCCTATTTTTTGAGAATGTGCTGAGGTCCCCTTGTCTACCCTGTCCTTAGGGAGAGTGCTGTTTCCCTATCATAGACAAATATTTTCACTCCCTCATTTGATGAGTAAAATATTTTCTTAGGCTTAATTCATATTTCAGAGTCAGTTACCAGTAGCTTAGCTCATTATACAAAGTCAAATGAAAAAGGTCTCTATGGCTTATGTAAACTCAGATACTTATCAGACTAAACCGATAGTGGAAAAAGTGGGGTATTTAATAGTAAAACTTAGAGGCTACTGGTGTCCATCATGCTACCATTACTGGAGATTTACAATGTCCTTTTTTCTGGATATCACTAGAGTTTGCCAAAGCAAACACACACATACAGAGCAAGTGTGCTGCCCCCTGTGATGTGGGAATTCCCAAGGTAAGGAATGTAGAGTCAACAAGCCTCTGGACCACTTCATGACCACTGACATTATTATTTTGAGTGCACCATGAATTAAATCTTCTTCAAAGCAGATGTTTAGTTAAAAGACTAAGTTCCATGAGGCAAGCTTGCGATAAGAATACTCAGATTGCTTTTCTAGCCTTTATATAATCTCTCCTTGCATTTTTTTTATTACAAGATAGGAAAATATATGTCTTGATTAATTAAAATAGTTATTGAAACTTCTAGACCATCACTAAATGTTTAAATTTGTTTTCAAATTAGCTTCAATCTAAACATGCTTAAATTGTTTGATCAAATCCTGATGAGTTATTTAAAAAATTGCTTCTGTATTTTGGGAAGAAATTCTTATTTATTCCAAAAGATTTTCTTTTTTTTCAAATTATATTCTCTATATATTAATGTTTAATTACCAATATATTTTATTTTTATTTTTAAATAACATAAAATAGAGATATAAAGAAAAAAACAGCATTAGAAATGATACAAGATTTTACTAAATAAAGTAATAGAAATTCAGCAGTGATTGCTGTATTACACCATACAATCTTCAAATTGGTTGCTCATATTACCAGATATAAATGTGTAATTATTTGTTTAAAAAAAAGAAGTTATAAGGAATTAAAAGAGGAAAAGAAGAAAAAAAATGAAAGTTAAAAATAATTAAGCATTAACCGCTCCTTTTAAAAGACCAGCAGAAATTGACAATACAATTATCCAAACTATTCTGCATATATACCCAAATACATCCTTTCCCCTAAGCATAAATCATCCTGATAGAGAAATCATATTTTGCTATTTTTATTACTGATGTCAAAACATGTCTTTTCCTACATGCTGTGTCAATTTTCAGAGTCCACACAGATAAACTAGATTTCGAACATGTGACATAGAGGGGCAATTTATTTTCATCTTTACTGTTCCTATTTAAAATAGGAACAGGAAAAATTTAAATGTGTTCATTTATTATTCAAATTATCATCCATTATAGACATGGTGCCACCATAGAATATTCAAATATGTACTTGAGTCATTCTCATGAACAGTTCTTGAACACTGCCTTGTCAGGCAGGAACTTTATAGCAATACAGATAAGGCGACACATGATTGCCTCTTCCAGAAAACTCACCTGACCATGTATCTGTCTTGCTGTATGTGTATGGCAACTTTATTTTCAGGAGCTAGGGGGATCATTCTTAATTAGCATCCCAAAAGCCTTTGCCCTTCTCTGTGAACTACAAATGGGACAATGAGTTCTGGGATACGCTATCTAGAATTGTCTGGGTTCTAGTGAGCTTGTGGATATAAAATATTGTGGTATTTTCCAAAAAAGAACCTACGATGCCATAGGTTTGCTGAAGTAAGAACCCGTGATTCTGGAATAACTTATTGTACTGAAAAATAAGGGCTCAAATTTAATAAATGTCAATGAATAACACATTAGCATCTAGTTTCCCATTTTTAAAAAGCACAATAAAGTGTGATGTGTTAAATATTTGTAAGTGGCCTGGTGTAAACAGAAAATCCCATAGAGAAGCTATGACCAGTGATTTTTATGTAATTTTACTACATCATAAGAAACACAGAGGGTGTACCGGCCTGTACCCCCACCAACAGTAGAGAAGGGTTCCTTTTCCTCCCAGCCCCTCCAGAATTTGTTATTGGTTGATTTCTTGATGTTAGCCGTTCTTTCTGGGGTGAGCAATTCTTTTGGGGGTGTGACAGAATCTTAGTGCTATTTTAACTTGCATCTCTTAAATGACCAGTGATGCACAACTTCTTGTCATATATTAATTTGTCATTTGTATTTCTTTATCTGAAAAGTGTGTGGTTCACAGTTTTCATCTCAGATGTCTGTTTTTGGATTTGGTTTCATAATTTAGAGGATGTGAGTTTTTTCAGTTTTTTATATGTTCTGGGTAGGAGTCCTTTGTCTTAGGGACAATAGGCTAAAATTGTTTTCCATTGTGTGGATTGTCTTTTGCACTCTGTTGATAATTTCTTTTGATGTGAGAAAGCTTTTCAAAAAGATGAGATCCCAGTTGTTGATTCTTTCAAGTATTTCCCATGCAGCTTGGGTTTTGTTTGTGAACTCTCTCCCTACACCCATGTCTTTAAGATTTCTACCTACTTTTTCAGCAGTAGATTTAGTGTTTCTCTTTTAATATTTAGGTCTTTGCTCTATTTTAACTACTGCAGAAATCGGTAAGGATATTCCTCAAAGATCTAGGAGTAGAGGTCCCATTCAATCCAGCTAGTTCCCTTTGGGGTATTTCCCCAGAAGAATTAAAAACAATATACCACAGTGATACACATGCGCACCCATGTGTTTAGTAGCATGATTTGTAAAGCTAAATCTTGGAAACAATCAGAATGTACACCAACTGAACAAGGGATGAAAAACATGTTGCTTCTTTAAATAATGGTGTACTATCCAGCCTTCAGGATAATCATGAGAGATTTGTGGGTAAATGGAAGCAACTTGAGGCCCTACTCATTAGTGAAATAAATCAGAATCACACGGGTCAGTATTACAATGTCTCCCTGCTGTGAGAAAATAAAAGAGGACATAAGGTCTAAACTGTACACTAAAACTTGTGAAATGAGAAGAAATTGTCTAAAAGGGAAAAGGAGCTAGGATGGGGCAAAGAGGAAAGGAAGGAAGGAAAAGGGAGAAAAATGCAGTTTAGCTACACAGTTAGTGCCTTCCTTTTAGTTCCTTGAAAAGGAAGGTTCTGGATACTATGGATTGGAGAATTTTTTATTCCCATGTTTTGTACTCTGAATAACTACTTGGAAAATGATGATATACAATGTGCTGTTGTATTTCTCTTATTATTGTGTTGTTTTACTTTTTTTCATAAAGTAAAAAATTAAATTAAAGAACTACCATGTAAAAGAAAGTCAGGAGCTAGTTTTAGTGACTTGGAAGACTCTTCAGCAGTAAGAACCAGTTCTGGGTCTACTTCACAACTGTGCTTCTCACCTGATTTGTCCAAGTATCAGAAAATACGCCAAGCTAGGTCAATATTTATGTTCCAGTTAGGTTAAAGCATATTTTTCATGAAATGAAGTATTTGAAATCATTTCTACTTTTCCATATTTTCAAATTTTAAAAAACTTCACTCTATAAAATGTAAAATTATTATTATTTTCTTTTTATGTATTTGGTTGTTGCAGGATCTCACTATGTAGCTCGGACTTGTGGTGACCCTCCTGCTTTCAGTCTCCCCACCACTAGGAACACAGCCGTGCGCCACTGCGCCCAGACTCTAGCCAGCTCAGCCCACCCTGGGGGCGTGGCCAGTGCTTGTGGTGCAGGAGATGGAACCGTGGCCCCTCTGCTTTCCTTAGAAGGCGCTTTAGTCCTCTGAGCTATCTCGCCATCCCCTAAAATATACAATTATAGTCTCTCACAATTTCATCAGTTAAGTTTCGGTCACGCAGCACTAATATGACTCTGAACATTGAAAGTTTCAGCTTAGTGAATTTTCTCATGTGACCTTGATATTAGATTAGTCTCACAAAGAACTGAAATGTGGTACTTTATTTCAAAATAAACTGAGCTAAACTTTCTCAGAAAATAATACATTATATGATTCTTTTTAACCGAAAGCATAAAGATAGTAGCTTCTTAGAGTACAGTCCAATAATTAAATCAACATATCTCTTACCACTATATTTTCAAATGCAATTAAACTGGTGGCCAAATCCAAATCTCTTCACTTAGGAAATTTGCTTTAGAAATTATTTCAGAAAGTAAGAAAGCAATCAATTGACTGTTCTTTTTATTGGATACATGGCACTTTAACATAAAAAAGAAAGAGTAAAACAATTCTTGTGTGACTTTCCAAATTTTTTGAGAAAGAAGAGTACAACATGCCAAGATTGAACGAATTCCTTTATTAGATTAGCGATGCAGGAAAAGTGCCCTAAAATTCTTCACATTTTCTTGTTTTTCAAGTGTCAGGTGTCTGTAGAAAATTGTCCCACAAGACAGAGCATGAACCTTTTATAAATTTCAGTCCTGTCTCACAGTTCCACCATTTGCTCAGAGCTATGTGATGTAATCATTTCCTATCCCTTTGACTAGGAGAGAAAGGACGAAGGTAGCTGTCAGTAGCTTAGCATGAGTTTCCTATGAACCGCAATAAAACCCACTTCATAAAAGGAAAATCAAGCATATGCATGCGCTGGGAAGGCATTTTGCTTCTTGATTTTAATGCAAAATCCCAAAGCATTCTTATATTGTTAGGATCTTAAAATAACTTTGCAAGGAAAGGATTATATAAAGTGACTGGCAAATTTCTCAGCTCTTGCTGGTAGAATATTTCAAAATAGCATCTCTTCCACTACAAGCCTACAAATGGAAGGAGTCGGTGTTCGATAAACGTCACTTTGAAATGCACTTTTGTTCTCTTGTGAAATAGTAAACTAAGTACTGTTTCGTGGAAAGTGAAAGATAAAATCTTCATTAGAAACATCAGAGGTCATCTTCCCTCTGGAGAATTCCAGGTGTGAATTGGATAGAATTTACTGCTAGGAGCTCAGGCTCCTGATGGATGTTGTCCTCTCAAGGGAGATAACAGCTGTCAGCTGAAGGACTGTGGAGTCACGCCTTCGTGGGGCAGCTATGGGTCGCGCTGCTGCTGAGGACCCATGCTGGGACACGGAGCCTGCCCTGGTGGGTACCCCAACCCTGCCCGCCCCAGGCTCTGAGGCTGAGAGGAGAGAAGCTGTCATTACAGCAACGCTGTGTAATCTACCAGCGAATATGCATGAGCATCCAATTTGCCAGGATTCAGGGAAAATAAGTGTTTTGATGAGGAAGACTGAAATAACAAGAAGGGAGGAGAAAGAAAATGGGATAAATATACCATAATCCTTGATTACTCTGCAAATATAGCAGGCATGAGAGGATATCTTTTCCTTCAAGCTTGCAGATTTATTTCCTTTCCTATTCTAAGCGTGACATGGGCCGCCGAGAAGGGAGTCAAAGCCACTCAAGTAGTTTATTTTAAATAGAAAATGAGCAGTTCATGGATAGGTTTTTAAAAACAACTTTAAAAGCACTTTTATGCCTACATTTTAAAAGAGATTTGAACTTTTTGCAAAATTAACAAATCTTTCAATCTACCAATAGCAGGGGGTTTTGGTGTCTAGTCTATGTCAATGAATAGCTTCTCCTTGATTTTTAGTAAGTTTTTATTAGTACAGGGTTGAGTACATAATGACTGCATTTGTTGTGGGGAGCTGGCTCAGGTACATAGCACATCGTAATTCCATTTTTACTTGTTGCCTCCCTCTCCCATCCCTCCCTGAGACCTCTAACTCTCATTTCCCTCTACATTTGCAAAAGATCTCCCTATTCCTAACGTCTCTCTTTTCTGTTCCTCTTTATAAGGGTTTCTTACCTAAGAGAACAAAAGTAAGTCCCAGCAGCACCAGCTCCCTCCTATTAATACCATCCCAGGTCTGGGGAGATGACTCAGTAGAATAAATGCTTGCCTGACAAATGCAAGTGCCTGAGTTCAATCCCTAGTTCTAAAAAAAAAAAGAAAGAAAAGGAAAAGAAAAAAGAAAAAAAGAAACAACAAAAAATCCCTTTATTTGTAGTGCTACTAAATTGGCTTGGAGCTTTGCTATGCTTTCCCCTGAAAGGTCTTACATTATTTAATATTAAATATGAACCTGACTATGAATGGATCTCCAGATGAATTGAATGAAATTCCTGGAAAGGGCTCTTCATTTTTTTTTTCTTTTTAATTGAATTTCTTTACATTCCAAGAATGGATTGTTTAGAACTGCATACACTGTGCATGAACAAATACACTTGTACAATTTGTCACAGGTGGCTCCCTGGGTGTGGATTCTACCTTAGGACTATGTCTTGTCTTCAATAGGGTGTGTACCTCTGTCTCTGTGGGTGTGGATGTGCACTAAGCTTCACCAATATCTGAGTGGACAATTAGTGTTGAAGACAATGATACAGAGTCAAAAGGAAAGGCTCTGGTGTGCTGTGCTGGCCCCGCCCCCAGGGCATGCTGAGATGGAGATTGAGAATGGGCATGGTGGCGCACGCCTGTAATCCCAGCCTTGGGAGGTTGAAAACAGGGGGATCACTAGGAGTCAGATATACACAGTGAGACTCTGTAGACCCTGTCCTAAAATTAGAAAAAAAGAAAGAAAAAGAAAAAAGAAAAGAAAAGAAATAGAAAGAAAAGAAAAAGAAAAAGCTGAGGGCAAAACTCTAGGCTGGATGTCAGAGGGTCTAACTTCAGGCTTTAGGTTAACTGTTAGCTCTGTGATCTTGAACAATTGCTAGATACTGGGTTTCTTAGCTATAAACTGTATATATTCCTTATGAGATTCTTAGGAAAATAAAATGCAATATTATCTGTAAATATATTTTGCAACTACTGTGTGCTCTATGTACATTATTTCCTGTAAAAGTAACTGATGCAGTCTTGGTACATTCATTCCTTTGTAGTTCAGTTTTCTCAATAGTAAAGTATAAAAATTGGATTAAATTCTCTCTCCAGGATTACTGTGAATTCCAAAGTTAAATTTTATTTCAATCATAAATAAGTAATGGATAGAGGTGTTGGTCTTGTGAAGATAAAACAAACAAACAAACAAAAAAGGCAAAGGGTACAGCATAGAGGGGTATCAGGACTGGGTCTGCAGTATGCAAGAAATGGCAAGTGACCATCAGAAGAAGAAGCCAAAATAGAAGAAAAGAGCTATGAACATGAACCATCAGAATCAAGCGTGTCATGTGGATTGAGGATGGAAAACAAATACCACATTACTAGACTTCATCAATGCAGTTATTCAGGAAGAATTGTAATATAATTTAGGGCTCGAAAATAACCATGACCATCTGAGCCTTAGGCTTATTGGCTCGTCAATCTCTTTGTGTGTCTTTGATTATCTTTTATTAGATTTAGACGTTCTCTCTTTTCCAACTTTATTTTTGTTTTGGTATATTGCATTTTCAAATCCTGCCATTTGTCTTCATGTGCACAGAACATGGGGAGGTTCACCTGACAACTTGCCACACCTGAGTGCCATTAAGCGTGGCTTCTATGTATTAACAAACACACACAATCACAGCCCTGAGAAGAGGGGTCAGGCAGTGGAGCGTAGCACCGTAAGTAGGAGTGAGAAAACTAGGCACATACATCCGATTTCTGACTTTAATGAAGTAGAGAGAAATGAATGTTTTCAAAGAAGCACAAAATTTAGGTAAAGGAAGATAACTATTGTTTTCTTCTTCTGTTCAGACTGCCTAGGAATCCACCAGAGATCCGATATGCATTATGACATTGTCTTAGTTACTCTTCTCTGGTTGCTGGGACAAATACCCGACACTCAAAATGAAGGAAGGAAAGGTTTATTTAGCTCACAGTTATTGGAGGTTTCAGTCCATACTCAGCTGGGTCCAACACAGAGCAGCACAGAGCAGAAAGCAACCTTTCATGGCGGCGGCAAAGAGCAACAGAGCAAGGGAGGAGTAGCAGCAGCTCAAGCAGCCAGCTTCTCTTCCCACCTTACATTGTAATGCAAATGACCTGCCCCAGGGTAGGGGAAGTACTCACACCTATGGGTACTTCCCAGTACTTACCCACCTATGGGTAATCCCAGCAGTACTAAAACCCATAATCCCAGCCTTGGATCACACATAATCCCAGTGGATCATAAGTTAACACAAACTCTAGAAGTCCTCACCCCATGACTACATGAGGCTTTGGGGGGACAACTAGACACAAACCATAACAGACATGATAAGCCTAAAATTGGTGCTGTTCCAAAAGTAGAAATACATTATTCTAACATATGAACCATATAAAATATATAAACAGATATTAAAGATAATGTATATTTATATATTACGATATTGTGTATTATACAAATAGGTAAAATAAATCTTGACATAAATACATGACTATGTTGCATCATTTCTATCTGTAATCTAAGAAAGGCTGATACCCATATAGTTAAGGAAATAAGTGTTGAGAGAAATCATACTTGCTGTAAGTAGAGTTAAAAAAGAGGCCAACCACAGGAGCCCTGATTCTTATTTGCTAAACAAATACTGCTTCTCTAAGACAGCAAGAATTCCATCAGTAGACCTGCTTTTGTCTGTGGAGCTGATTTCTGTATTCTGCAGGAGATTTATGTCCCGGAAAATTGTATTTTCCCTTTATATTTTTATATACAATCTAGATGTAATTTATATATAATATATAATTATACATTACATAAAATACATAATTTATATTTTAAAATATAATTTATATTAGATAAAACTTCTACAAGCTAGTTATAATTTCTTTTGTTTAGTTAACTAAATATTTCTGTTCCCTTGATCTCTGGTTGATCTGTAGAGTTCATAGAATATGAGTACTCAGTTAAATAATAAAGATGGACATTATTGATGAACTGTAAGAACCCAGGCAATATCTTTGTCCCAGGATATAAGGCAGGACCACAAGACAGTATATACATGATAAATATATCTAAATAAATAAGAAGGAGAGTGTTTCATTTATAGACTCCTAAAAATTCATCCGCAGCTTATGGAGAGTTAGGCATGTGGATTTATGGCTGAAAAAGAAGATTTTTTAGGGTATAAAGAAGCATAACATCTAGAAAGTTCTCTCAAAATTAATTGCTTCGAATGACTCTAAAGAAATTGCTTTACCTGTCCCCAAGGGGCTAGCAGACACCATAAGAACAAGAAGTTTACTTAAATTCTGTGAACCAAACAGGACCCTAGCTGCACTATATTATTCCCAGGCACAAGGGAAGCCAAGACTATTAAGCATCTGTCCAGGTACCAGCAGCTGGTAGTAAATAAATATTGATTGGGTAATATTTCTACAGCAATTTCTACACCATGCTCTCTGGAGGGTCCCAAGAAAGTGGACAACACAGTTTGCATCTCAGGAATCAGGGCATAGCCAGTGTTAACGATGCCATAACTTGGGGCTTAGTTCTCAAACGAGAAAGTTAAAAGAAAAGTTTAGGGTGTACAGGTTCTTACATTGTGTTTGATCATACTGCTTTTACTTGGCCTTGAAGGATGGTAAAGGGAGGGGCTCATGTTCTATGCGTGAAGAATTGCAATAGTTGCCAAACTGGTGACACTGGCCATATTCGAAGTGTAGAATGAAATACAGTGACTCTATACTGGGTGGGATGGTTCTGAACACTAAGAAAGGACTTCAGTCCACTTGGCCATATTTGTTTTGGTGGCAAATGAATGTGAGTCTGAAACTTAACTACAAATTCGGTCACATTCATTTCACCACGTGGTTTGATCCCTGGCACCCCACTCCACATCAGCCCCTCCCCAAGGGCAGGCTGATTCCATCACAAAAAAATAAAAAAATTTAAAAATGAAAACAGAAAGTAGTAATAGTAGTGGTAATAGTAACAACAAGAACAACAACAACAGTAGCAATAATGTCAGTCCCATCCTCAGTAAATTAGATACTAGCTTTAATTGATACATTGAATGACATACTCTTTGAAGGTAAAATAGAAAGCCTAGAAATTCAAATTCAGTTTTAGCTATAGAATTAGCACAAATTATCTTACAACACTGTAGATCTCTTTTTGTCTCTCAACCATGACCTTGAGAGATAACAAACATATGATTTCACTGAGGTTTAAGGGACATGAACAATTACATTAAAAATCATAGAAAAATGGGCTGTGGAGATAATTTATTGGTCTAAGCACCTGCCTGGCAAGCACCAGGTACCACACGACATGAAAAGCCCAGACTGCCCAGCGCCACTGTGCCAGTCACCAAAACCGGGCATGGTGGTGCACACCTGCAATCCCAACCCTGGGGAGGCTGAGACAGAAGGATCACTGTGCATCTGAGCTGCACAGCAAGATCCTGTACCAAGTAAATAATTAATTAATTAATTAATTTTTAAAAAAATCATAGAAACAAAGGATATGTGGAAGTGCCTGCCTGCCATCCCAGCATGAGGGAGGCTGCTGAGGCAGGAGGACCACTCCAAGTAAGAGGCCAGCGTGGGAACATAGTGAGTTTCAGGCCAGCCTGAATTACATGTCTCGAAACAAACAAGCAAAAGATACAAATAATGATGAATCATGGCTATCTTTGAGTGTCGAAAGAAAGCCGAAAGAAAGCCTTGTCTTAACAAATGTAACCAATATTTCTAAGTCAGAACATTACCACTAAAATATCTACAGTGTATTGTTCTTTTGTGCATATCACGTTGTTCTTTGTATAAACTCTGTTTACCACGTTCATCCCATCAGCTTCTCTTATATGTACATTTTCTACATATATATTGTCTAAAATGGAAAATGTAAAATTTTAATTGCTTAGGACAATATTTGGCTAATGGAAGGTGTGAATTTATTTTTTAAAGCTAAGCCTGTCAAAAACAATGAAAAATACCCACAGAAGTGTAAGGAAATGCATTTTATTAATATCATTTTCCCAAATAGGAAACCTGATTAAGAACTACAAAAACATATATTGTGATGTGAAATTATTTTATATCAATTTTGTGAAAACCAGAAAACTTCCATGCTTATTCAGCCCTTCTGTGTAAGTTGTCATTGGAAATAAAATGACATGTACAAGCAGGTTAATGAGAAATGTAAGCTTCAGGAATGTGTTTGGAAAAATAGCTTTTGTTAATATTTTTCTAGCAGTTTTACCTTAATCATTTTCACTATTAGTATTGTGGTCCCATGTTATAAAAGATGACACAGTAATTTGTTTCTGAGAAGAATCTCTCTATTTTGACGTGAGTACCACGCCTTCATAGTCCCTCCAACGGAAGCTTGCCAGCTGAGTTCAGTTCCAGCTGGATAGATTAAATTCCACCTTAAAGGATGTTTAAACGGCACCCTAAAGCCTTACAGACATACAAGAAAAGGGGTTACCTCTGCTGTCTTCTCTAGAAGTTTCTATTATTAAGGATAATTCAGAAGGGAAATTTGGAAGGCAGTGTTAGCAATTATCACGGGAGGCACGCTTACTTTATTATTTAACATTAAAGCATAGACCAGCATTCAAACAGTTTTCTCTCTTTTGCATTATATGAAGAAAAAGCCAAATAAGAGGAAGTGGGGAGATCATTTTCAGATGGGAAGGGAAATGAGAGATGAAGGGAGAAGGGATGGAGATGAAAGAAAAAAAAAATGGAATCAGCTTTTGCAAATGGAAAGTGAACTGAGAAACGAAAGAAGCAGATAGTGAGAGATGGGTTCAGGGACAACAGCGGAATGAGGAGGTTATGAGCATGTGCCAGCTCTCCCTGATGAGGGTCATTGCTGTGTGCATTGACTAATGAAAAATAAGTGAAAAAGAAAAACCAACAGAGTGTTGGTTTTATGCAGTAGAACCAATGGCATTGCAATTGTGTTCTCCCTAAATGCCATATGTAATTAAGGTTGCGTGCTCATTCACTAGGCACTGTTCTGGTGACGCAAACATGCGTGAGCCAGTATGTCCAAGTTCCCAGAGTGGACTCCAACAGGTAGAGACTGATCAGTAATCAAATAATGACAGTAGAGTAGGTTGAGCTGCAGGCAATGGCTGTGTCCAGGGCTCAGTTGAAATCCAGCACTGGAGGTAGCTCCCCTATCCTCCATTTAATAAACAAGGCAAAGGGAGGTCGAGTGTTTGGGATTAAAGATGTCACTCATGGATTTCTTGCTACAGGAATGGACAGATTCCCACATCTGCTCAGCTCATGCAGAAGCGCCAGCTCTGGTCCTCTATGAAGGCAACACAATGCCAAAATACATTCAGGAGGGTCAGCTATAATATATCTTTGGCTCATAGTTGGGAAAGATTTCTGTAAAACTATCTCAGAATGAACCTGAAGAACATTGAAGAAGTAACTAGTTACATAAGGAATGCTTATAAGAAACCGTTGACCAAATGTATAGACCTCTCTAGAAAGGATTTGGCTTTTGAAGGTCTCTAGCAATTGAGAGGAATTCGTCTAATTTGATTTGTATTTGCATAAAGTCACTAGAACTGAAAGACGCCATCCAAGAAGATGGCTTGTTTAGTATGTTTTCCACTTGTGCACACCTTGACACAGTGGAAGCAGCACAGCATCAAATGCCAATCTAATTAGCTTGCAAAGGAATTTAGTAACCAGCAAGCGGATTTATATAATGCCATGATCCTGCCTGGAATCACACTCAGGGTCTGCAACTGTTTTATGAGAAAGTGGTAACATTGCTCTAAGCAAATGAAAGGGCTCTCGCTGATGAAGTGAGGTTATTGCTCACTTTAAACACTGAAGAAGAAAAGACGGAAGTTAGAATTGGCAAGGAAGGATTAAGTGACAAATGTGGAGATGTATGAATGCATGTGGGTGTAGGAGAAAGAGGAGACATTTGCACGACATCTATTTAATGTAGTTATGTGATTATTTTGTACGTAATTTAGATGACAACTTAATAGCATTTATCAAATGTACAAAACTCATTTACCCAAAGTAGAATGAAATGATCTTTAACATAGCAGAAAACAAAGACAATGGATGGCTAACAATAGACTAAAATATACATAAAATGTGGGTGAATTAAATATCAAACATGATATTTAAGAAAATATTCTACTTCCCCTGAGTTTTCTATGGCAAAACATAGAATGTATTTACATAGCAAACAAAGGCATTAGAAATTTTTTTTGGGGGGGTGTTATTTTGTTCCTTGTCTTTTCCGGTTGATAGCAATCTTAATGAGAGCCCGAAATGATATTCACTTATGAGGTACAGAGGGATATTTCGATATACGCCTACAACGTGAAATAACTGACTGTAGCTAATTAATATATCTATCTCCTCAGTTGCCAATTATTCCTGCAGTCAGATAGTTGAAAAGCACATTCTACTAGTTTGGAATATAATATATATTATTATTGGCTGCAGTCACCCATCTTGTCATATGATAGATCTCCAAGTTCATTACTTTTCTCAATCAGAAATGTTGGTGGCTTGTTATTTAAATTTCTTCATTAGCCCCATGGCACAGCTAGCAGGCATCTAGAAAAGCACAAACAGCACACGGGTCCCACCTGAGACTCAACCCAGGAGCAGCTCCCAGGTGATGCGGAGGAAAGTGTCTGTTCTCCATGAAAGCCAGAGACCGAAGAACAGATTCTGTGTGACAGAGCGCACCTGTGTAACAAATCCAGAGCACTCACCCTGTGTACAGAGCAGAATGAAGGTTGCCAGGGACCAGGAAAAGGCTGAAAGGGATGAACGGAGCAGTGCTACAGGGAGAGGGCAAAGGATTTTTTTGTTTTGTTTGATACAAGATAAAATCTTAGAGGTCTACTACTCCATATTGTGCTTTTAGTTAGAATAATAATATCGTGTTGCACGCTTAAAATTTTTCCAGAACTGTAGGCCATAAGTTACACATTCTATCTACATTCTATTGAAAACAATCGTCACTAGAAAGGGCAGAAGGGACCTTGGAGGTCAAGGGGAGGCTTAACAGATTTTGGTGATGGATTCATGGCTATAATCTATTTTAAAATACATCAAGTTTGATACTTCAAATGTTTGCAGTTAAAAAAACAGATCTGATATAACTTAATAAAGTGGTAAAAGAGAATAAGAAGGAGGAGGAGGAGGAGAGAAAGGAGGAGGAGAAAAGAGAGGAGGATACACCCAGATCTAGTTATAATTCTTCTACTGGATATGGAGTAACCTTCAAAAATCCATTACAGCCATGTGGTGTTGATGTGACTTTTATTAACAAGATAAGTTTCACTAGTGACGTGGTCAACACAGACTCGAAAAAATATAGTGTGAAATCTGTGTCCCTTGTCATCAGCATTGCAGCAGTCCTGTGTGGTCCTCTGTCACCTTCCTTCTTCACTGCGGTGCCTCCAGCCATGAAATCTATGAGGTACTGGGATTAGCCCCTTGTGAAAAAATGCTCGGGCCAGTTTTCCACCGGGTGGTAAGGAAATCCTCCAAGTCCACAATGGCGTTGTCTGTCTAATGAAGATCTTAGGCATGCCGTTTGCATCCAAAGGAGGAAAGGTGGGAGTTGATGGAGTGCTCAAGGTAGATTTTACACCACTCTCTGGGTGATTGACATAAAATATGTAGAAGCACAGTAGCCTTTGACTTTTGTGATATGCTCTTATTTGAGCATGAGACAGTGGTGTCACTGGGAATGGATGGAGCATGACCATTGTCTCTACCACACATTAGCAGGGAAGGTCAAATCAAGGACATCAACTGTGGACTACCGTCTGGCCCAGATGAGTTGGCCACATGAATCATATTTCTCCTCAGATTTGCCTATTATATTACAAATGGGTTGCTAGTTATGTATTAAAGAAGAATCAAGTCACAGCAAGGCTCCTAGAACGAGTATTATGACATTTTGGTCCAAGTCACAATCTACTATAATTTGAGCTATAGACAATTTCCCATAAAATTTTCATTTCCTGAGAATTACAGAAAATATGACCTTGGGTATTTTTCAGCACAAAAGTCAATAATTCTAGAAATTTTATTAAAAACACAAATCCCTGGCTGTATTATAAAGAAAACAGTATTAATTAGAAAGGCACATTCTTTTCTGGAATAATGTTATGAAATATAATGAGATTCATGTACCTCCCCTCCTTACTTTGATTCTAATAACCAGAACCAAACATGATATTAAAATTAATCTTATTATTATAAACACATCTTTCAGAGTTCTTGCTTAGGAAGGAAACAATACATAATTTCCTGCCTTTGCTTTCCAGGTATTTTTTTTTATTCCCTTCTTATTTTCTTAGAAGTTTTTCCTCCATTCAGCATCTAAATATCAGGAGTGAATCTGCCCTATAATTCTCCTTTTAGAGCTTCATGGTACCGTAACAAGAGAAGTCAATATGTAATGCCAATCAATAGATCAATCAGAAATAATCTCCCTTATGCTTAGGAATATTTCAGCCTCTGAATAGAGCAATGCCACATTCTTACTCCAAATATTAATATGTATACAATTGGAAGAGGGTTATTTCTTTGTTTAATCAAGCAGAATAGTCTGAAAGAACGTGGCTTTCAGTAAAAGATCCCTGGAGGTTATTGCTCCTGTATTTCTCTTCCATGTGGGATTAACCGTACTGGAAAGCTAATCCCTTTCACCGAGGAAAGGAAGATTTACAAAATAGTGCTAGCTCATCAGAGGTCCCCTTCCGCCAACTTTCTCAGGCTGCCCTCTCTGGCTCTGTAAATATTACACTTTGCTTCTTAAATAAATCACAGCGACCATTCTTACGGGGAATGTTTATTTTGAGAAAACACTGGTTCTAGCGAGATGACTAGAATTTGCAATGATCTTGACTTCTCTGTGTGAATTTTTATCACTGG
This sequence comes from Octodon degus, assembly GCF_000260255.1. Lineage (NCBI taxonomy): Eukaryota > Metazoa > Chordata > Mammalia > Rodentia > Octodontidae > Octodon > Octodon degus. The sequence goes on from NW_004524603.1 coordinate 9,163,078, forward strand.
ATCTTCTTAAATGCCTTAGGAATTTTGTTTGACTGCTTTGATTACGAAAGGCATTATGTTCAGAAGGATAAAGAAGTAAAAAGAATAAAAAAGAAGAAACGTTGGCACTTATAAAGCTTCAATGTTAACACAAGCACACTTCCATATTACTCAATGCACTATTTTATTTATTTATTTATTTATTTATTTGGCGGAACCAGGGATTGAACTCAGGCCCTTGCGCTTGCCAGGGAAGTGCTTATTCTGCTGAGCCATCTCCCCAGCCCTTCCTCTGTGTGTGTGTGTGTGTGTGTGTGTGTGTGTGCGTGCACTATTTTTTTAGTTTTTAATTTTGTTTTATTTTTAGGGAAGGGTCTTTAGCCTGTTCAGGGTTTCACTACTACATTGGACTAGTAGTGATCCGCCTGTTTACAGCCTCCCAAGAACTGAGATTATGGGCATGCGTCACCATGCCCAATCTCAATTGTGGACTCAGCTGGCCTCAATGGGACCAGCACAGCAGGCCCAGGGATCAAACCCGCCCCTGCGTCTGCTTGCGGGCACTTTTACCTGCTGAGCTATTTGGCCGGCCCTTTGATGCACTATTTTATGGCTTCTTCTCTCTGAACTGTGACGTAATCATTGTTTGTCTCATTTGATCAATGAACATGCTAAAATTAGCCACATAATTACCTCAAAGTCAGAAAGCTAATAGGAGTAAGAACTAGAAACTGAAGCTGTTTCTGCCCAGCTTGAAGTCCCCTGTATCCTCTAGTGTCTGCTGTTGACTCGACCTCTACTTTATGCTTATTTATTTGTGCTTTGGAAAATCCAAAGAGAAGCTCTTGGAATCCAACCACAGTCGTGGATAATGAAGTCTTTACATATTTCTGTTCAGCGCAGCTTAGAAACAATGATAGGTAGGGAAAAAAATGGCTCTTTATGTTATACTGGGCACCAGTTTTGAGCTTTACATACATTAATCATTTAGTGCTTGGCACACTTCTAGAAGTAATTACATTTCCCACCCCCTGTGCTAAAGAAGGGTGTGTGAAAAAGAGATGGGACAAATCCCTCAAGATCACTCAGTAAGGAAGGGCCAGACTGAGATGTCTACTCAGTCTTCCGCTGCCGCAGCCCAAGCCTTTAAGCCGCATTGTTGACTGCCCCTTGCCAGCACTGGTATTTGCTCAAGCCATCCACTTTGGAGGAAGAGTAGAGTACACATAATGCTACAATATAGTTTTTAAAAATGAATAAATACCTTTTAATTCCCTCTTAAAATGTACAGTCTTCTTCTTGGCTGCTTTTGCTGTGAATTAGCTGTTTAAAAATACTGGCTTTTTTTTCAGTCTGATAGATTTTAGATAGAATTGTATGTAGAATCCAGCACCTGATTTAATTAATGTTATGCTAAAGCAAAGAAAACGTTTATTTTGAAGACACAGAAAGAGATGGCTGCAAGGTGGGGCTGAGAACTGCAAAGCAAGCGGCGCTGCACACCTTTAGCGTCTGTGCTCCTCGGGGGAAAGCGAGGGTCGGGAAGAGGGAAGGGCTCAGGACAGAGCTCTCAGCTCCTAATTCACAGCAGGATAGCTTTGCACCAAAGGAGGAGACCCGGCATCTGAGTGATGAGAAAATACATTATAGAAAGACAAGATTTGAGTATAGGTGCTATTTCTTCTCCGGCAAATAAATTAACCTTCCCTGATCCCTATTTTCTTCATTTAGAAATGGGCAGAAATGCCATCGAATAGATTTCAGGGTAAAGCTGAGAAAAGGAAGCTGAGGGAAATGCCATTCACGGGCACGCAGGTGCTCTAGTGATGCATTTTCTCAGGTACTCACCCTGGCTAATTTCTCTTCTGTCACAAAGCTCTTGCTGGCTTTCAAGCCAACTTCCCTCGGGGACTCCCTCCGTGCGGTGGTGGCCACCTGTGTGGCAGCTGTCTGGGGCCAGGTCCTTGCAAGTCCCATTTAGAGAGAATAAAACCGGAAGGCGGTGGTGGCCCATCCCGAATGCAGCGTGCGCTGCTCTGTGGGAAGACAACGAAGACGGACACAGACGCCCTCGGGAGCGAGGGATTTAAAATCTTTTACCTCTCTACTCCTAGGCACAAAACTGGACAAAATATGAAAGTGTGAGGATGATTTTAGAGACAAGAAAATGTGAGGCATCGAGAAATATCTGTGGGAAGTGAAATACAAAGGATGAAACATCATTTTGTAAAAGAAATATTTATCTTTTATAAATGTGAAGGATGAAGAGAGTCACCAATAAAAGCCCGTGAGTACGCATTTCATTGATTTGGGAGCAAAATGTCCTTTAAGAAGTTGTATTTCAAAATCAGCACAAATATTGCCCAAGCTTTGGGGGTGAGAAATAATTCTCACACCAAGGACAAACTACTATTGTTAGAACCCATAAAAATGAGTATTTCGTAAGGCTTCAAATCTCCTTTTTTCAAATTGAAAGCATTGGCGAAGCTATGGGCCAAGACGGAAGGTTGAAGTTATTCAAGCATCAAAGTACTGCCTAAAATCGTGCAGGCCCAGCTCCAGGGGTTTGCAGAGGTTTGCTCGCCTTCAATTCAACGTTAGTCCCGCCTCCATCCCCTTAACGCCAGGGAGAGGAACGAGTGCTGATACAGATATTGAGCTGAGAAGTGAAGTCTCAAAGGAAAACTGTTCTAGTGACTTTTTGTGGGCACGTGTGTGTGTGTGTGTGCACATTGTGCATTTATTTAAACCAAATAGCTACAGCTGTGTTCATGGCAGTAAAGGTGAATAAATCGCACACATTTTCGTTCACCTAATTAAAGCTGCCCCTACTGAAATGTACACAGCTCATTAAAAGAGAAGCGATAAGATTGTCAGCTCTGGGAGTGATACAAATTCACGGTGATGTGGGAATACCTTATTTATTTGTTTTCAAACGAGACCTCAGCATTTTCATAGGGACCCATCGAAATGTTCCCAGTGTGAAATCCTAACTTTTAACTATGCAAGACCTGATGTGATGTCATATTCCCATAATGCCAGAACTTTGGAGGCTGAGGCAGAAGCATTGCAAGTTTAATCCCAGAAGAAGCAACTTAATGAGACTTTTGTTTCCAGTAAAGAGTTAAAAAAGAAAAGAACTAGGGATTTATCTCAATGTAAGGAATCAGGCTTACCACAAAAGTTTATATGTTAATTTTTTTATACTATCTTAAATTGCACTAACTTATATTGACTTCCAATGTCAAATAAGCTATCGGTTTAATTTTTATGAATATTAATTCTTTCCTTAAGGAGAATGAAAATTGAACTCCTATATCTAAATACACAAAATAGTTTTTTCATCTCAATAAATTCCTTCAAAGTATGAAACACGTGCATATAAACATGATGAAATCTATAAAAAGCCTTCACTTCCTTAGTTGAGTAAAATCCTCATATGATATCCAAGTACATAGCACTGCACTATAAATGAGGAGCATTCGATACAAATGAAAACACTGATGGAAACTAACTAGTGTTGATGGCGACAATCTCGCTTTGGTGTTCACAGCACTCAGAAAAGTAGTCAAATCATATGAATATATAAATTAGGAAATAAGAACTGTTTTTCCGCAGACTTCTTACAGGCTGCAGCCCAAGGATGATGACAAATATGTGCTCTAGCTTTTGAAATGCATTAGAAGAGATGTTAGACTTTATCCACAAACTGCAGACATAATTCAATCCAGTCCCATCTTTGACAAACATGTATTATCCACGATACTGACACTTCTCTGGTGCAAGAGATGCATCGGCTATAGATGACACTAAAATGTGTCTCTCAAGTGGGTAGTAAATAGGAACATAAGTGGGGAGCATCAGAAATGTGGAAAGGGAACAGTGTAGCAAGATAAGTCTTCCCTAGCAAGGGATTTTTTGGGGAAAGACATGAAAAGGGCAAGGGATCCAGACCCATACTCATCTTTTTAAGTTTAGGTTGTTTTTTTTTTAAATTTTATTTGTGTGTGTGTGTGTGTGTGTGTGTG
>NW_004524603.1:9167184-9169243 GCF_000260255.1 Octodon degus
GCCTGAAATGAACCCAACCATCAATCACAGAATATAACACAATTAAGACATAGCCCTAGCCATTAAGAAGTTATATTATAAGTATCTTTTATTTTTATTTTTTTAAATTTTATTTATGTGTGTGTGTGTGTGTGTGTGTGTGTGGCCAGCTCAGCCCACCAGGGGGCGGGGCTGGCTTGCATGTGGTGCTGGGGGATTGAACCGCAGTCCCTGTGCTTTGCCAAGCTTGTTCCAAGTAGGTGCTTTAGACCACTGAGCCATCTCACCAGCCCCCCCATACTCATCTTAAGAAAGGAAAGGCTGTGTTGCAGGGGACGTTGGAAGAACCAGGTGCCACACGTTTGAAAAATGGCATGGATCCTCCACAGTGGAGACCAGAGGCTTATGGTCCAAATTATAAAGGTAGCCAGGTCCAGAGACCATGTAGCATCTCTGATCATTAAGTGGGAGAAAAGGCCAGTAGAGGGGTTTGAAGTGAGAAGGCTCATGATCTAAATTGGTTTTCCTGGGTTTTTTCCTTCTGAGAGGCTATATTGTGGTCAGGGACAAGCACAGGGATTTAGTACTAGGGCTTCTGTAATAATCCAGATGGTAAAAGAGAATAAGAGCTTAAATGTATAGAAGTGTATAGAGGTCAGTGTATACAAGTGTTCAAACCCAGACATACCTGAAATATCTCTGTCTGTCTGTCTGTCTGTCTGTCTGTCTGTCTGTCTATCTATCTTCTTTGTATTTTACAGAGGAAAAAATACAATAAAAACAATGAGACAAAATTTCAAATCAAGATAATAGGAAATTAGAAATGGTTAATATGTTGTGTATTGTTATGTTCAAAGTAGTTGCTCAGATGCAAGATACAGGTATGCAAGACACTCAAACAATAGAAGCACAAACTGTTCTCTTTAGTGAATCAAAAGAAAATTTTTGTATATATATATATATATATATATATATATATATATATATATTGACTTGAGGATAGAATTAGTGCTTTAGCTCTAAGGCAAAGTGAGCATGTATTATTTGTCTCAAAATAGTGTAAGAGAGGAATTTTCATGTTTGCACTATAATAAAATGATGGAACTCTCAAGCGATGGATTAGCTAATTCCCCTGGGTTGATTTTTATTCCCCATAAGCATGAGTCAGAACATCGAATTGTACTTCTTAATTACAGGCAAAGAGTATGTGGCATCAAGCAATAATTTTTTGGAGGAGTGAAAGCAGAGTCAGAGGTAGCACTGGGATTTGGATCTGCACATTGAAATAGTGAAATCATACTAAAGCCATTAAGTCAAAAGATGTTATAGGGAAGGATGTAAATGAAATTTGACCTAAATTGGCAGAAGAACAACTTTACTACATTATTTTTTTGAAAACTCTTTTATATTCAGCGAAGTTAAGCAATTATATTTCAGTATGGTAAAAAAGTATAATGAAGATGTAATAATAGTTATAACCCTGCTTAAGGCACTCCAGAGCTGCTGCATGGCCTTTGGAATGGCCCGAATTCAAGAGGATTGTAAGCCATCCATGGCCTCTGGACTTTGCTCTTTATTTTCACTAATGTATGTACATATTTATTTTAATTACATCAGTAACCTAGCTGAAGCAGAGGAGAATGGTTTCTCTGAGTCCTCGTATCAAAGACATTAAAATATTGCATAAAAGTTGCCTAGCTCAGAAGCTATTGGGCAATCTCTTCCTTGGAACAGATGGGAAAACTGAGGTGAAAGGAAACTACATGGAGAGAGGAGAGCCAAAGCTTCATTCACCATCGTACTCTGGTCCCTTGAAAACCCTGCCTGGTGGTGTGGATTGTGTCTAGCTGTCCCTCCAAAGCCTAATGCATTCATGGGGCAGCAGGCTGCCAGATGTTGTGATTAATTCTTGACCCAGGGCTGGTGAGATGGCTCAGTGGTCTAAAGCACCTACTTAGAACAAGCTAAGCTGAGCAAAGCACAGGGACCATGGTTCAATCCCCCAGCACCACATGCCAGCCAGCCCCCTGGTGGGCTGAGCTGGCCACACACACAAAATAAATAAATAAATAAATAAATA
>NW_004524603.1:9169752-9171336 GCF_000260255.1 Octodon degus
AGAGAGAGAGAGAGAAAGAGAGAGAGATACAGAAAATGAGAATGAATCATACATCAAGAGAGCCAGAGCCAGAGCCAGAGGCAGTATCAGTGAACAGGGACTCTTTGAAAATGAGTCCCTCAGTTTCTGATTGGAAATACATGTTAAAGCAGATTCTTTGTAGATCTTTACCCAGTTTATTTGTACTCATTTTTTCCATCTGATCAGCTTGTTCCTTCCTACGGTAATTTTTTTACACCATAGTGAAGAATTTGAGATGTTCATGTGACAAAGATTATGTCCCTGTATGAACACATCTTCCCATAACAGTGTCTGTCACACACCAATTTTTCTCCTACTTTTAGACCCGCTCCTCCCTGTCTGTATTCTAAACTCTGCAGTGCATCACTTTTTCTAGGAAGGATGTTTGGACTGTTTTACTTTCATGGTCTACAAAAAAGACTTTAAACTCTCTAAGTTAGTCAGTCCTAAATATCTTCTCATTAACTATTTTATTTTGTGAATACTCCCTATGTCAAGATCTGTGATGGTAACTAGAAGCAGGAAAAATTAAAAACGGTTTTAAAGAAGACCTTATTGTAGCATCCACGAATAGGTGGGGTCCACAGTAATGTGCAAATAGCGTGACCACACCAGGTTCAGTCATCATACAGAGGAGGAAGAGATTATTCTTGATAAGGGAGAATAATGAAATACACACACAGACACACAGACAGACAGACAGACAGACAGACACACACACCCATGTTATTTAGGTAGCAATGTTTCAAAACTAATCATTCTTTATGTTTTCATGAGCAGTTTTCCAAACCCTTGAGTTATCAGAATCACTTGGGGCACTTGACTAAAATTATCGACTAATGTATTCCACTTGGATAGAGTTGGACTCAGTAACTCTGAATCCTGGAGTCTGCTGACCCTAGAGTCTGTATTTAAAGGCAGCCATCTTAATACTGGCTATGGACACTGAGTGTGGTCATCAGCAGTGTCCCTGTCAAACTGCACCAAGCTGGTTTTCCTGCCTGTAGAGTGAAGATTGGCGGTTTTCAGATGCACATTTCCATTCATCAAGATGATTTGCACCTCAGTGCTGCATGGGGAGGTGGGAACCGCAAGGACAGACCTCCCAGAACTCACCTACTCAAGTCACCCTCTTATTTTTACATATCCTCCCTTCTCACATACCACCGACCTGGTTCAAACTTTTCCATTTTTATGTCTGACAGGTTGGAAGGGATTGTTTTTGACAGAAGCTGTTTAAACGCCATGCTTTCCTTTGTGATCTTTTTGATGTGGATCCAATCCTTTGAACCCTAGAACACTGGGCTAATAACAGCATGAAGAGTAAATCAATAGCACTGGCTTAAGGTCATCCTTGACCTGTGAGAGAGTTGACTCTACTGTGGCTGTGATGTCCTTGGTGGGGGGATCGCTCTGCGGCTGCCCTCTGCTTACACAGCCTTCTACCTCACAGGGCGCGGGTTTCCTGCAAATGACTGCCTTATTCATTGATTCATTTCTAATGTCTCACTGTATTCTTTTTTGGAAAAGAGGATTACGCTGTGTCCTCCAGTTAGCAGGGTA
>NW_004524603.1:9172251-9181222 GCF_000260255.1 Octodon degus
CATTAAATCCCATATAAAATAGGTTAAAGATTAAAGAAAATGACTGGCATCATGGCACATGCCTTTAATCCCAGCATTCTAGAGGCTGAGACAGAAGGATAACCTTGAATTTAAGGCTGGTCTACACTACGTAGTGAGACAATGCCAGAAGCAGCGGAAGCGGAAGCGGAAGCCAATGACGACGAGGACAAGGACGAAGACAAAGACAAAGATGAAGACGAAGACATCTTGAGACCATCAAAGGCTTCGCAGAGAACATTGAAAAAAATGTGTGATATTAGTGTTCATATTCATTTAGCGAATTTGAAAAATAAAGCACAGGCTGTAAAAGTTTTTTTGAAAAGGGAAAATGAGACCACATCAAACTACAAGTCTTCTGCACTGCAAAGATGACTATCAGCAAATTGAAAAGACTTCCCACAGGAGGAATTATTTACAAATAATATATCCAATAAGGGATCAATTTTCAAACTATATAAGAAAACCTATAACTCAATAAACAATAAACACCCAATCAAAACACTGGCTAAGGACCTGAATAGACATTTCTGTAGGAAGACATAACTGGATGAAAGATATAGTAAGGGCTGATCACCACCCTCGTCAGGCATTCAGGGAAATGCAAGTCCAGGCTACAGGGAGGCATGTCCTTTTTCCTCCCAGGATGCTGGACAGCAGAAGAGTGAAAGAGGCTCCTCAGTGAGAACGTAGAGAAGGGGAAGCCCTGCACATCGCTGGAGGGAAAGCAACATGGGGCGACCACGACTGCAGAAAGCACAGGTGTTGCTCAAAAAGTGAAAGATGGAGCAACCACGTGATGCAACAATTCCACCTTCAGGGTTTTACCAGAAAGAACTGACATTGGCGAGTTGAAGAGATCCGAGAAGCCCCGTGTTATCAGTTCTCATAACCCAGGTACGGATACAGCTTACATGACCACAAATGGATAAGGAAGATGTGTGACACAAGCAGCGGGGTCTCATCAGCTCTGGAATGAAGAAACGTTGTAATGCGCAACACCATATTAACACACATGAGCTAAACCTAGCCACAGAAGCGCGAAACAGAATACTTCACTTCCAGGAGGTACCTACTGCAGTCACAGAGCGGAATGGTGATTTTGCACTTGAGGGAGGTGTTGCTAATCCACCTGCTACATATTTCAGTTGAATAAGATAAATAAACTATGGAGATGTGCTGTGTAAATGTGCCTTGGCAGTGAACAATTATGCATTATATACTTTAAAACCTTTATGGGGGCCGGCCTGATAGCTCAGTGGACTAAAGCACCTGCTTAGGCAGAGTGCTGCGGCCAGGATTCAATCCTCTCGACCTGCTGTGCCAGCCCCACCCCCAGGGCGTGCTGAAGCGCTTGGGAAGCTGAAAACAGGAGAATCACTACGAGTCCAATCTACATAGTGAGATCCTATAGACCCCGTCCTAAATACAGGAGAAAAAAAAAAAAAAAAAACAAAACAAAACTTGATGGGTCTGGATTTTATTTGGTGTTCTTACCAAAATAAAATGAAGTTTGAAAGATAAGTCAAACCAAACTATCTTAAAACATGTGCAAAAAGAAAACATATGATAAAAAGGAAAACTTTAAAATCACACAAATGTACCTTTACAATTGATGGATTCATTAGCTTAAAAGAATAGAAAACACAGTAGTCATAAATGAAATACTCCAGCATCAAATTCTTGCGTGAATCAGGGGTATTTGACTGACTTTGTCAGATACAAAAGTTACATTTTTACATACATATGTCTTGCTTTAACTTGGTCTTAACCTTTCAGCAGAAAAGTATAAGCATGAGGCATAAACAATAATGCCATATTAATATGTCGAGCTGTAAAAGGCTGAGCTGTAGAAGGCTCAGGTCAACAACTTCAGACAATTGCCAGTTCTGCTGATAACCTACTACTATTATGGACTATTGGACTATATTGGGCTATTTTGCTGAATTCAACTACCTACAATATTGAAGTGGCATCAAATATTATGAAAAGCTCCTTTAAAGACTTCTCCAAATACAGCTTCTCTAACAGCAATGGAACACCCATCATTCACAAAATAAACAAAACAAAAAAGGAGATATAAATGAAGGACCATTCTGTAGTGAAAAAATATAAATGTAGGTATATACAAAATAGTTAGGATAGTTATATAGTCATCTTCTATTAGTTCAGTGAGAATAAAGGGCTGTACTGATGTTTAGACAAGATATAATGTCTGCATCTTGTCCTCTGAATAACTACCTACTATGAAGACAACAATATGCAATGTAGTAATTATTGTAACTGTCCTACTAATCTGTTTTGAAACTGTTTCATTGCTACTTTTTCTCATTAAAATGAATAAAACATTTTTAAAAAAGAGTAAAAAAGAAATGTAATTGAAAGTAGAATAAGTTCTGGTCAACCAAAACATCCTGTAAAATTTGAAATTCCCAGTGCCAGACACAGTTGATGGTGGGCAGGCTGGGATTCAGAGTATGCTACATTCTGCTGAGGAAATGGGCCTCCTGTCTGCTTCCTGTTCCTCATAGATGCATAAATAGGGACACCTGTTGCTATCAGTGTGACCTATATGTGGCAAGTACAGAGAGCAAATCTAGCCTAATGGTGGGCATCAGCAGGAGAAGCCAGGTGGCTGCGTCAGAATGAGTTTATTCCCTTGCCTTGCTCCACAACATGTGGTTTGAACTAGTAGAAGATCTAAAACTTAGGTTGGAAGTCCAAAGCCTGTAATTCCTGTTTTGCCCCTATAATCCCTTCAGTGGCTTGGTTCCACTGTACTTTCAAATATTCCCAGTTCTTTCTCGTGTAATTTATCTTCCTCCTTGGCAGGTCTTACTAATGCCACATTTTGCCTTTGAAAAAGTCGAATACCACGTGCAAATAATCCAAACATACTGGTTCTATCATTTTATCAGATTACTCTCCCAACTGGAGATAGTATTTTCTATGAAATCAATTTCTGAAATATTAACTCTTGTCAAGGCAATCAGGTATATCTCAGAATCCCTCAATAACAGCTTCCTCCCTAAATTATGTACATATACAATACAATACAATACAATACAATACAACCTCTCTCTCTCTCTCTCTCTCTCTCTCTCTCTCTCTCTCTCTCTCATACACACACACACACACACACACACACACATCTTACACTCTTCAGTTCAACTTGCAATATTTTAACCTCCAATCTCACTTCATTCTGGTTCCAAAGCCATGTCTTTTTGAAGACCATATTCTCTTAGTTACACAAAACCATCCTTGAATCCCACAGATCCCCAAAAACACAAAATAAGTTCTGAGGGCTGGGGAGATAGCTTCACAGTCTAAGTGCTTGCCTGGAAAGCGTAAGGACCTGGGTTCGGTCCCTGGCACCCCAGCAATCCCAGCGCTGGGGTAGCTCACACAGGAGGGTCACTCCGAGTAAGAGCCTGGTAGTGAGACCCTGTACTAAATAAATAAATATAAATTGAAATTTAAAGTATCAGCTCTGATTGTGCTAGGTGGAGCATCCCCCAGCTTGCTGTCTTCAGTGCTGCTTGATGCGCGGTACCTCTTCAGCGACACTACCCTAGGCACACTGGATATGCTGTTACAGCTCTTGTGGTCTGTGAACTGAGCATACTTAGTCCAATCTTTGTTCCTTGGAATTCTGTCTCTAAATATTTCCCCAACCAATATTTTGTGACTTCAACTCAGGATAAAAGAAATCTCTGAAATAAAACACCAAGTCTGAGGGTGCTGGCCTTCACCTTCCTCCCAGCCATCACCCCCAAGCTCTTAACCAGCCATCCTGCACTCGCTTCTACCTGATTTCCTCTTTTTCTGTGAGAAACCACCTATCCATGCTTCACATCGATGCTCTCTCCTTTTCTTGAAATTTCCTTTCTCTTCATGATCAATTCTTTTTGGCCCACTTATTCATTCTAGTTCCTGCAATTTATCTAAGTTTCTGAAAATTAACAAAAGTCCCTCTATTCCTAATATGCTGCTCTTGTTCTTCCACTGTCCCGTGTGACTTTTTCTACCTCATCTGTCCAGGGGCCTGCAGTTGTGACCTCGAGCCAAATGTCTGCTGTTGCCCTTACAGAACTTAGCTCAGTCCCTGGGAAAATAATGTAATCTGATTCCCGCTGACTTTCAGGTAGTGCTCCTCTTGCACGGAAATTGTCCTTTTCTTGTACTATAGTAGAGACTCTTAGCTTTCCCTTCAGCTTTAAAACCTAATCAAGGAGAGGTTAAGTAGGAGAAAATGTTTTCAAGATGTAAGGGAAATGCAGGCATTCTTTACTTTTATAAGACAGAAGGAAAGAGCCAGTCAGCAGACAGACAGACAGACAGACAGACAGACAGACAGACAGAGCTACAGAAAGACAGAGACAGAAACAGATCAACAGAGATAGAGACAGAGAGACAGAGGCAGAGGTAGAAGCAGAGGCAGAGGCAGACTGAGTTGGAGGCAAAATGATTAGATGACCAATCAAAATGATGCTGTCATTCATCACCTTCTACTCAAGGAAGAACAATTATTTCAGGCAGAGTATACTACAGTAAAGATCTGTGGCTGGAGTTGTCATGAACTGGGCAAGTTGTTCAATACCTGCTGCCCATTATCATAGCCAAGGGGGAAGTAGGGCCTTAGTGTCATCAGTCTCATCTATGTATGAAGAAAATGTGTCGCTTAAATTTATCCCAGTTTTGAATATTAGCAACTAATTCTGTTGCAGCATCTGTTTTATAAGTAGGAAAGCATAGCTGTACTACCTGCATCTAGCCAGCCAGCCAGCCACACAGTTGCGATCTCTAAATAATTAAAAGCCAACAATGGCTGCATCATAAAATTTGTATTGATGAAGTTAAAGTTAGTACCAGAATGCAAAATAAAATTCATTGGAATAAGAATTCCCAAAGGAAGACTTTGCGAAGTTCTATTAGTTACTTTTCTGTCTGCTGATACAAAATACCCAACACCCAAAGCTCACAGATTTTACACAGTCCACATGCAGCTGGCTCCAAAGCAGGGAGGTACCTGGAAGACAGGAATCACAGGGGGAAACAGTTCATGGTGGGCAGGAGGTAGCAAAGCAATGGCGTAGCAGGGAAATAAGTCCCTGTAAGCTCAGCAGTACTTTATCCCTCTTTTGTATTCTGTCTAGGCCAGGGGGCTCAGGGCAGGTGCCCAAGCAATCAGTGGAGTAATTGAGTAATTTTACACCCTCAGTCCCAGCATCACACACTCTAGTTCCAAGCACTTCTCAAAAAGCTACACTTGTGACTACATGAAGCTTTGGGAGAACATCTGGACATAAGCCATAACAGAAGCCTTAGAGACTAAAGGAATGAATGAATGAGTGAATGAGTGAATGAATGAATGAATGAATGAATGAATGAGAGAGAATCTAAAGACAAAGGGAACAGTCTGCAAGATCATCAAATTGGGCAATTGAAGAAAAGGCTTTGATTTGTCTGGGAATAGTGGTAGAAACTGAAGTCTTAGAAATACTCTGAATATTTTGATATTAATTAAGCTCATGCTAAAAAATCAGTGAAGAGGATTTATAGGATCATAAATTTGATTTCGCTCATACCATGGTTGTGATCCTGCTTGATTTCTTAACTGGGAAAACAAGGGAACTGAGGAAGCCACAGCCGAAGAGCTGTCAGAGTTGTGTGTCTTTCATCTCACGGTGACACCCCTTGCTCTTGTATCTGTCATCCTTCATATTTCTAGGGCTGGATTCCACTTGCATGATGTAAAAAGAGAGTTAAACTACAGTGGTAGAAAAACAATGCATGCAGGGGGGAGGGGACACACTGAAAGAACGCACTGAAAGGACTAGCTTGGGTTGTGAGCAGTGTGGATATGGTTTGGATAAAAATTGCCTCTGAGAAGGCCAGGAGACCACAGGGCCCCGACTCCATCAACTGATGAGCCCATCAGAGAGTCAAAGCTGGATGTGCTGTGAGGCGGAGGGGCTTGGATTTTGGAGGTGTCTGCTGGAGGGGTGACAAGGAAGAGTGTGTTGGTACTCCTTCCTCTCCCTCTGGCTCTTCTGTGAACTGCCATCTGGCTGTCACAGAGTGAGAGCTTTTTCTCTAGCATGTCCTTCGGTTGTGACCTGTCTACCTCAGAGCCAGAGGGCCATGGACCCAAATCTCAGATGCTGTTCATCTGTTCATTTATTTTCCTCAGGTATCTGGTCACAGGGACAAGGAAGCCCACTAATCAAGGTATCTTGGTTCAGGTGAAGGTTCCCTGAGTGTTGGCCCACATCAGAACCCATCAAATTGTACATTTTCTGTGTACGGATGTCTGTTAATTAATTAATAATTCAAAAAAGAAGAAATATCTTGGAGAAAAGTGACATACTTTAACCTACTAATTCTCATGTTTAGCTGCACATTAAAACTTCCAGGAAAACTTTAATTTTCTTTTCTTTTCCTTTCTTTCTTTCTTTCTTTCTTTCTTTCTTTCTTTTTTTTTTGGCGCATTCTGGGAAAAGGTCTACAGGGTGTTCAGGGTTTCACTAATAGATAGGAATCATAGTGATCTGCCTGTTTACAACCTCCCAAGAGCTGTGCCACCATGCCCAGGCTCAATTGCCATCTCAGAGTGTCCCAGGGGCGGAGCCAGCATGGCAGGCCTGGGGATTGAACTCCTGGCCCCTGTGCCTGCTTGCAGGCACTTTAATCCACTGAGCTGTTTGGCTGACCCTTCTTTGTTTCAAATATATATATATTTACGATGTAAAATATATTTTGAAATATGCATTAAAAAGCCAAACTAATTTACATATTTCTTACTTCATATACAGTACTTGTAACTTTTTATTGTTTTGTGCTAAGAACACTTCAAATCTACCTTTGGTCATTTTCTATTGTAAATTATGTTATTAACTGCGGACGTTATGATGTGTGACAGATCCTCTGAATTTTTCTTCTTTGTTTGACTGAATTTTGGTAGGATCAATATCTTCCGTCCCCCCTACAACTCCCCAAGGCCCCGGAAACTTTCATTCTAGTCTCTGCCTCCATGGACAGCCTTCAGAAGTTATTGTCAGCTAGCTCCCAACCATGAGCAATTTCAATTTATTATATGTAATGAGAAATACCCTAGGAACAAATCCTCTATTTACCTCAACTGCTTAACTGACATCACTTTTCCTCCTGGCCTTCTCCACTCTCTTTTCATGATTCACTACTGCTTGTGGTAGCCTTCTAGCTGTCAACAACCTACTCCACTACAGTCAAAGGTAGGTTTATAAGATTGCTGCCCAGAGGATGTATGCAGATGGAACTGAGACGCATCTCCGGAGGGACCATGCAGGATGTCCCTTCAGATCTGGAAGCTGTAGTAAGTGTCCAAATGTGAAGCTCTTTACAGGAAGAGACTTTTCAGAACTGCCCACTTAAGAACTGTAGTCTGCCATGCTTCTGGTATGGCACATTGGTCTCAACGAACTGGTGTGAATGGGGCTTAGGCCAGACCATTTGGGATCATGGCTTGGTTTGGCATCACTTACTTGTTTTCCATGTTCCAGTGGGGTCTGTTTAGTAGATTGTGGCTTCAGCTTCTATTCACAGCATTACCCTCAGAAGCCAGCCACCAGCAGGACTGTTTTTTTGCTTTATCATCTTAAACTAGTAGAGCACATGTCTGCCAGAGCTCTCCATCGAAACTCATTTCCAAGCAACAAGACACCAGAACAGAAAAGCTGAACATGTTTAATTTCCTTGAGAGACACTGCCTGACTTTCCATGGCTTCCTGCCACTTTCTTGGTAAGTACACTTCATCTCATTGTTAGGGACCCAAGTCACCTGAGGGAATGTTTATTTCCATGGCAGATTAAAATAATAATTTCTGCCTGGGGGTGACTGCAATTTTCTATTACACTGAATTCATGGTGAGCTTTTCTTCCTAATCACATAAAATTAACAAAACTGGAAATTCAAAAATATTTTGGCATCACGGCCTTCAGGGATTGTATACTTAGGACACAGAGAGTAAGGGCTTTTCTGGTGACAAGGTCATTGGAAGATTCCTATCCTCTTGCTGGCACTTGTGCCCCTTGTCTCTGCTGGTGACAAGGCAAGCACCCACTTGCATGGTTGCTTTTGTGACAGCAACATCTTCCCTAGACATTTATCTTTTGCAAATGTCCATCACTCTGTTTTGTTGTGGTTGCTAATAACCTCGCTCTCAGATGCTCAGAACAAGTGCTACAAACACAGAATATCAACTAAATGGGAAAATGTATGGCCTAGGGAAGCCTATGTGGGTAGGAAACACTCCTACAGAGTCAGAATTAAGTGCTGAAGACTGCCTGTGAACGCTGCTGTGATAAAACACGTATTTATTTAGTTGGAGACCTTCTGAATTATACAGTATTTAATATTTTAAAACATAATGAGTTTCCCCCAAATATCTTTCCAAAGTCAATTATCTTTAAGTGTTAAGTGAAAATCCCAATATATTCTTCCTTATTAAACCTGCAAGAAAAATGTGCAATGAGGTAATTTGGTTGGGAGAGCAACAATATTTGGGAAGTCCTTGCTGAGATTTGTATTATATTGTGATTTCAAAATACTTCTTGCAAAATGCTGGGCAGGGTAGTTATTGGATCTGTTGTCTCGCTCTCCTGACAGAAACAGCTTTGAAATACAAGAAGGTACACGGTAGGAAGCTAAAGGTAGTAACAGGTTGATTCTGTCTGCTTGGAGAAAAGTATAATTCTAAGCAGGACAGTGACATTATCTTTGAATAACTGCGTTTTCCTGGACTCAGAGGAACTGCCAACAGAAATCCAAACAACCGAGATGTGATTTCAATTCCATGCCACCTTGAGACTGGATATCTAAGATCTCCTGGGGTCAAGCAAGAACTAGTAAATTACTAGACAGCAAGGTATTCAAAACAAAGAACATATTTGTACTAGGGACATACCCCAG
>NW_004524603.1:9189927-9193102 GCF_000260255.1 Octodon degus
TTATTGAGAGTATTAAAATTTGTTGTAATTTTGAGAAGAAATCAAAGTAGAACATACCTTCATGTCTATATACATTATAAATAACTATTTTGCCTCAATTTAAGTCATTAATTTTGTGTCACGTTCTTAATTTATTTCCAGATTGCTTTTTCCCAGTTTCAACTTTTCTGTCTATAAAATATGAGTTTACACCACAGCAGCCCCTCCCCTGGGCACACTGAGCCGGTCACCGAGACCGGGTGTGGTGGTGCATGCCTGTTATTCCAAAGCTTGGGAGGCTGAAAACAGGAAGATCACTATGAATCTGAGCTGCATAGTGAGACCCTGTACCAAATAAATTTTTAAAAATACAAACTATGAGTTTGTTTCATTCTATTTTTTTCTAACTGAAAACATCCAATACTATATCAAAATTCTTCCTATAATTTTGTCTAAGTAGATTACAATTTATTTCATTATGTTCACTTGATAACAAGGTGATACTTTTTCACATTTTTTTATATCTTATTACATTTGCAATAAGTTTATCTTATTTAAGGGTGGTATACATAACTAAAATGCTGATTATCTATAACAATCTAAGCAAACATGCTACTCTCAGGTTTCAATGGTCATGCTAACATGAACATTTGTAATGTAATGTCATCACTTTAAAAAAAAATGTATTTAGTACAGAGTCCACAGAGTCTTACTACACAGATTGGACTTGGAGTGATCCTCCTGTTTTTCAGTCTCCCAAGCACCGGGATTACAGGTGTACACCACCAGACCCATTCTCCATTGCCATGTCAGCATGCCCCAGGGCAGGGCATGCTGAGCACGCTAGAGATTGAACCCTGGTTCCTGCATTTGCCTAAGCATGCACTTTAATCTGCTAAGTTATCTGGCTGGCCCTTCAATGTCATCACTTTTTATTTCATTTTATTTGTTTTTGTATTGAGGACAGGGTGTACAAGGTGTACAGGGTCTCACTGCGTAGATAGGACTCACAGTGATCCTCCTGTTTACAGCCGCCCAAGTGCTGGGAAAACAGGCACAAACCATCATGCCCAGTTTCAACTGACATCACAGCGCACCCCGGGGTAGGGGCCAGCGCACATTTAATTTTATTTTTAAGAATATAAAATAATGATTAAAAATAGTGTTAGAAATGATACAAGGGCTGGCCAAATAGCTCAGCAGATTAAAGTGCCTACAAGCAGGCACAGGGGCTGGAGTTCGATCCGCAGGCCTGCCATGTCAGTCCCACCCAGACTTAGTTAAAGAAAAAAAGGGAAAACAATAACAAAGACGTTATAGGAAATTCCAGAGGGAAAAAAATGAGATTAAAAAGAAAAAAATTAAGCACTACCTGCTGCTTTCAAAGGAACATGAATAAACACTAAGAACCAACATCATGCAATGTATTAATTATTGAAACTGTCCTACTAATAGGTTTTGAAACTGTCTCATTGCTATTTGTTTCTCAACAAAATTATTTAAAAAATGGAACAACAGAAATCTACAATACAACTTTTTGGTATTTATGGATTAATTTTCAGAAGAGGAGTCTGAAGAAAGTGTGGTCCTGAGCTCCCTTGGGAAAGGAAGGCCAGCAGCCTCTTGTATCACCTGCAATTAAGGTTAAATGGAAAAAAGTTTTTGGAGAAACACTAGCTCCTCATGTAGGACAACAGGAACCTACCAGAGGGGCTAGCAAATATGACAAAATTACAGTTTAAGAAAACTGAGGCTTTCAAAGGGTATCTAAGGAAGTTATGTACGATGTGAAAAAGTATGTATTAAGAATGACTCAACCCTATGTCCCATCTTACATAAATATATCTGTTAATCGGAGCAACAGATTTGATGATAAAAATAGATAATATATCAATCACTCTTAATCAGCCATTCTTGTTTTGAAAACCTGCCCTTCTCATATATTTGCCGAGAACTTTATTTATTTTGTTTTGTTTTGTTTTGTTTTGTTTTGTTTTGTTTTGTTTTGTTTTGTTTGTGGTACTGTGGATTGTACTCAGGACCCTGCACTTGCCAGGCAAGCACTTATTCTACTGAGCTATCTCCCCGGCCCGTGAACTTTCTTAAGAAAGGTCTTGCACACACTACTTACTCTTGGTGATCCTATGGCTATCTTTGTTTAGTTTTCTGTTCACTGACGCATAATAGCCTCGCTACTTTCTAGAGCTATTGTAGTATCTCTTAGCTGTGCCTGACTTTAAAGAGGAAACACAGTTCCCTCTGTTGCTAATCTAGATTACTTCAAGGAGCACAATAAGAATATGGATTGTCTCTGTCCCATTATTTGTTTTTGATACTGAGCAGGAGAGGGCTAGATGCTCATTTATTGACAGCGTTTTCTTCTGTGGCTATGTCGTAGATTTCAATCATATATACTAGGCGCTATCACACTAAATGGTTATGTGCCTTAGTTCATTTACTGTCATAGCTGTTAGTACAACGCTCTAAACATGGAAATGTAAAGGTAAGAAAAAGTGAATTGAATTGTTTTCAATAATGAGAAACTTAGAAAGCCTCCCATCAATGCTTGCCTGGAGCCCACCTTTTGACCTATGTTCTCTGACTTTGCTACACAAATTTTGTTAATGTGGCCCCTTTCCACATAAGGTTTTCATTGTCTCTTCATACCAGGAGGGGTTTTCTAGTATGTTTGCTACCAATACTCTTTTTTTTAAAAAATGTATTTGGTACACGGTCTCACTACACAGCTCGGACTCATAGTGATCCTCGTGTTTTCAGCCTCACCAGCACAGGGATTTCATGGGTGCGTCACCATGCCGGGTCTTGGTGGCCGGCTCTGCACACCCGTGGGTAGGGCCAGTGTGGCATGTGGTGCCAGAGCTTGAATCCCAGTCCCTGTGCTTGCCAAAGCAGGTGCTTAGTCAGCTGAGCTATCTCACCCACCCTATGTCATGCAGATACTCTTAAAAGGAATAAAAAAAAGGACCTAGCATACTATAAGAGGATTTTTGATGTCTTACTCAATAAAGGCCTGAAAAAAATACCAATAGAAAGAATAAGTTGAACATTTATTTAAATTTTCATCATTAACTACCCTAGATAAAAAATCGTAAATGCAGAAAAAGTAATATGGATATTTAAATATGCCTAAAGCACCTTTCCCCTCTCTCTCTCTCTCTCTCTCTCTCTCTCTCTC
>NW_004524603.1:9193202-9201844 GCF_000260255.1 Octodon degus
AGAAAGAATAAGTTGAACATTTATTTAAATTTTCATCATTAACTACCCTAGATAAAAAATCGTAAATGCAGAAAAAGTAATATGGATATTTAAATTCTTCTTCTTCTTCTTCTTCCTCTCTCTCTCTCTCTCCCTCCCTCCCTCCCTCCCTCCCTCTCTCTCTCTTTCTGCTTTTCTGTCTCTCTAATTGTCTCTATCTCTCTTTCTCTCTATCTCTCTCTCTGGAGCTAGAAATTGACCTTAGAGTTTCATGCATGCTGAACCACTGAAGGACTCAAATGAAAGCTTTGGTTAAGATAAAGATCTGTGCTGATACTACATATGATTTTAAGTGATTCTATTTGAATCTCATCGAAATATTACTTGAAAGTTTAATTTTAAATGATTGAATGACATTTACCATTATCGACTACGTAGTTCTAACATCCTAACAACATTATCCACTCGTTTAATACTATGTTCTGTGAACTGTTATTAACATTTAAAGAAAAAATGATCAAAGTTAAATCATTTCTTTCATTGATCCTCACATGGGCTTCTGTTCTATAGCCTTTCTAGACACTACAGTTTCTTGATGGAAGTAACATCCAATCCTCTGATGTCACATAAAGAAAATTAATGTGAAAACATTAATTTCCAATCTCACTTTACTCTGGGTCTGTATTCACCACCTACAGGTACCATCTTTAGGAAGCTAAATTCCATAGCTCAACATTGAGCTTGACACTAGGTTCTTGCATTTGTTTTCAGTCTCATATCCGAGAGCTGGTTCTATCTGTATTGATTTCCTCTGCATTCCAAGAAAATGGGAAAGTGCCTGGTATATAGCAGGTAGTCAATAAAAATTTACAGGACAAATGAACAAACCTTGTTTTCTCAGTGCATCTTCTAATGGGATACACATTAAGTGATTATTTAAAACTTGTAAATACTAAGCTATCCTTTTGGTAGCCTTGCATTGCCTTGTGTCATCTAGTTAATATTACTCCAGGGGTCTTATCTGTTGTGAAGCAATGGGAGTTGTGCAGTCCTGCTAGTAATTAGACCAGGAGAATCACAGCAAATTCTCTGATGCTCCGCACACCAGAGTTCGGCAGCTGTGCACCACAGGCTGGTTTCTAGATCCACAGACTCTGCCAGGCAGCTCAGGCATGGTGGGGCTGTGATACTCATATTGTATTAAGAATCATCTGTGATGTTCTCACAGGTGACAAAATCCCTTAACAACACACTTCTCAGGTGCCATTCTGCTTGTTAAGCAGCACACGTCTATAATCCAGTTTTGTAAAGGAATACACAGAGTTGGATTTTCTAAATTATATTCTGTGAAAGATTTCTCAATTTAAAACTTATACTATGTTAATGATGTACAATGACAGGGTCTTTGCATGTATGTAATGAGTTTTGGAATCACTAAATGTTAATAAGTCCCAGTTCTGGAAATTTAACATGAACAAGTTGAATATCTATCATGTTTTTTTTAAAATGTATATTATTTCTAACATCTTATCTATTATTTTTCTATATGCTTTAAATTTAAAAATTATGATTCCTCCCATTAGTCTACACTCTACAGTTCCAGTAACCAGTTGGACTTAGTGGCACACACATTGGTGTGGTGGCACAGCTGTGTAAGGAAGGGTTGTTCTGAAAGGGGGTAGAGGTCGGCAGCCCAGGAATCCAGAGTTAACGTCATGCGAGCGAGGCCTCAGCCAGTGGTGCAGTCGGGAATGTAGCTTTTTTCCCACCTTTCTCAGGACCACATGTGCCTTTGAAATGGCTTTGGAACTCCCCAACCAACGTTTGTAGACAAATCTGTGGCACTATGTACCTATTTTCCTTTACAAAATGAGCCCATACCTATCACACTAAAATAAACTGGAACGACAGGAAAAAAAAGGTCATTCAAACTCTTTTCTCTGGAATCCACTGCACTTAGCCAAGCACCTACTGCTTTACTTCACCTTGGGATGTGTAGTGGAGACAGCGCTGTGTTGAATTTGGCTCAGAAAACACACTTTTAAGGCTGATGGATGATACTGGCGGCATCTACCAGCTTCTCTCCGAGGTGTATGTGCTAGCATTAGTATAAAGCATCAACATTACTTCAGAGTTTTCTTTATGAACAAGGATGAAAACCATCTTTAAAAAAATCAGTGACTTTCAGTTTGGTTAAATGAAATCTAGGACCTTTATAATTTGTGCATTAATAATCCACAAACCTAGGAAATTAATTTGTGCATTAATAATCCAAGATTAACAGTGATATGCTTACCCACCTCCATTTTACTGAATAATAATCCAATTATAATGCACTTACTTACCCACCAATTCTTCGCATTATTTTCTTCTCACCTAAAAGAAAAGCCATAATGCACTAGCCCTGCGCCTTCTTTTCTCTAGAGCTCATGGCAACCTTTTCATTTTTTCTGAGGTGTTATGCATTTCACAGCAAAGCAGCCCCAACTATAAGAAGACTAGATGTGTACCGACTCAGGTAAAATAGTTTTATAACCACAAAGGATAGGAATCTTTCAAGTGCTCGTTGAGAGGCCAGGAGGGCTTCGAACAGGGTCTTCCCAGGGACAAAACTCATAACCATATTGTCTCAAAGGAATCCTATTTCGTGTGATTTTCCTCTCGTTTATTTTTCAACTATCATCACTGCATACGTGTTCCACCCTATATTTTATCATATTCCCCTTGCTCCTGCAGGCATGGCTTGTTGAAATAAGATACAATGAGGTACACATTCACTAGTGACCCCCTTTGCTTTCCTTTTCTTTGTCAAGGGATGGAGCCAGAAGGAGAGCGACAGCTGAAGAGCAACAGGAAATGGTAGCATTAGCGTTTTGTGTGGAGTGATGTAAACCGCTAGATGATGACCACGATGAGGACAAGGAGGAGGAGAAGGAGGACGAGGAGGAGAAGGATGAGGGGGAAGACCAGGGGGAGGAGGAGGGAGAGGGGGAACGGAAGGAGAGAGGGAGGAGGAAGAGCAGGAGTAGGAGGAGGAGGGGGAGGAGCAGAGGTCAGATGCAACTGTGTTCATTTGACACCAGGGAGAATCTCTCTCCATTCTATGACCAGATGGTGAAAACCTGTGAGTGATGGAGACCCTGAAGTACGCTACCTTCCAAATATGCTGCCTCCACACAAGGGCGCATGCGTGGACCGAGGTGAAAAATAGTCATGATGATGTCTACCTCGAGACTCTTCTCAATGAGAAATGATGGGCCTAGATACTTCTTACCCATTTTTAAACTCTCCAAAATGACTTGAGATAAGATAAATAGCAGATATGTTTTCCAGATATAAGTAAAAATGATGGGATTAGAGATTCTTAGCAACTTTTTAAGTGCTCTGGTTTTTTTTTTTTTTATAGGTCTCATATGGGCCGTAGACATAGTGAATCTATGTTTCAACCAGGCGTTTGACAGACCTGTGCAACATTCTTGTGAGTAGCAGGAAAGAAAAAAAAAAGTTTAGAGGGATTTCAATGATTTTAATGAGTGTGCTCTGGGATTTTGATTTATTCGTCATGTCCATGCAGAACTTCCTTTTCTGGGAATGTGAGAGGGAGTTTTAGTGGGACTTTTCCTGACTAGATTTTTAATCAAGAATTTGAATAAGGACACATACTGAACAGGTAAAATTACATTTTGTGGGGAAAATATATAGCACTATGATTACATTAGAAAATGATTTACACAAATACAGAATTTGGTATATTGATGGTGTGATCATTTGTCATGCTAAAAATAAATTGTTTAGTAATTTAGCTGAGAAAGATCATATTAAGCCAATTGTTTTCATAACTGAAATAATGCTTAATCCTTTGGTAACTGGGTTAATAGTCAATGGCTATCTAGAGCAAAACAAAACAACAAAAAACCTCCACTAGTGCCACCTAGTCTTTGTTGCACTGTATATATAGTATTCTATTTAGCTTTTAAATGCTTATTTCTTTAAGTACATATCCAAAAATACATTGATAAGAGGCAGTCACGGCTGGGTGTGGTAGAACATATCTGTAATCCCAGCACACAGGAGGCTGAAGCTGGAGGATTGCTGGGAGTTCAAGGCCAACCTGGGCTACAAAGTGAGCTCTAGGCCAGTGTGAACTCCATAGTGAAACTCTGTCTCAAAAAGGAGGAGAAGGAAGAGGAAGAAGAGAATGGGGAAGGCAAGGAAGAAAAAAAGCAAGGAGAGAAGAGGAGGAAATAATAAAACTAACAAAAATTTTTGAAATATTATTATGAACAGGATTATTATTACATCCAAGGAGAAAAATGCTACAAGGAGTTACACTGTATCCTAAGTGAAGGCTTTTAAAATTGTAATGATAAAGACAGGTTGCTCTTTACCTCTGGGAAGATTTTATATACACATAATTGTCAGTGATTTTGACAGAAAGGGTTATCGATCCTACGCAGTGCCAAAAACTCTACTAAGGAATTGACAATTCAATGGAAATTCCACTACTAATAGATAAGTTTGTAGCCATTTAATACGTGTGTTGAAGATAATGCCTAAAATATTTTTTTTTTGTGAAACCACTTAATTGATTCTAGGTCAGATGGGAAGATTTCGATATGTTTTCTTTCTGTAATTTTCTTTCCATTGTACTATCTTAAATGCTTTCTTGGCATTTCAGATTCTTACTGTAACATGGCAGTCATTGCTGGTTGGCTTTGGCATTTCTGTCTGTGGTTGTGGTTTAGTGATAAAATGCTTTCTAGCTTGTATGAAATCCTGAGTTCAACCTTCAGTACTATAAAAACAAACAAACCCAAAACTGAGGAAGAAAGGAACGGGAAACAATTCTGTATTGATCTCCATTCCTAGGCTGGGTAGCTCAAAAACTTATTATCTTAAAAATACAATAACTGGTTTCAATGAACTTTTCTGCTGTTTCCTTTGGGGCTGCCTGATCCAGTTTTCCAAACACTAGTCACATGTGCCCAGTAATGACACCTGCATGGCTAATAGAATTTAGAGCTTTGACACATTGTAATTTGCTATTTCTATTTGGATATCTAAAGTCTGAGTTGCAATAACTACATTTTAATAAAATTTGATCATTTTGTCTCCAGCACAGCAAGGTATTTTATGAACAACAGGTGCTTCAATAATCTCTCTGCATAGAAATTCATAATCTCAGGCAATGCTGTTCTATGTTATTTCTCAGAAATGGAAAAACTAAAACATTAGATGTGGCAATTTATCTTTCACAAGCAGCTCATTAAATTGCTCTTTCTTTTAAGGTAGAATGACAACTTTTGGAATATGAGAAGAGAATGGCTAGAGAAATTTACCAGGAAATATTAGGGGAAATAAAGTTACAGTTATTTTCTCTTTCATTGTAGACTACTAAAAAGGAGGGCTATGAGAGATGCACTGATTTATTATTTATTGCTAAAAGCAATGAAATTTGTTATCATTTATTTTATAATTACTGAGAGGTCCCTTACAAAGTTCTTTTACACTAAAGATGTCCCAGAGAGAATGAACATCTTTGAAGTCTTTCAGAATATTTTTTATTTAATATTTTCTCAGTCAGCACAGGATTTGGAAACAGATAATTGAGTTTCAAATTTTAGCTTTTTTACATTAATTTTATTGAGAAAGAAGTAGCAATGAGACAGTTTCAAAGCCGGTTAGTAGGACAGTTGCAATAATTAATACACTGCATATTGTTGTCTTTATAGTAGTTGTCCATAGTACAAGACGCAGACGTGATATCTTGCATAAAAAGTATTTGTTCAAAACTTTCTTCTCAGTGAGCTAAGAGAAAGTATTTTAGCAGGTCTATTTTATCCTTATGAGTCTGGGTTTTCTAACTTGAGCAATGACCTATGATGGTAAAAGATCAATTAAAATATGTATTGAATCTAAATGTTTGATGCTTCAAGTCTTGTCCAGGGAATATAAAATAATTTTGTTCTTTAACATAGTAAGCTAGGTATTTTCTATTGTTGGACAATGTTTGTTTTGTATTGCTAATTTTCTTTTGGAATTCTCTCACTTTCAAGCAGTGGCTACTGTAGTTAAACTTCTACTAGAAAAGGGTACAGGAGAGTAAGCTAAGAAGCCTTGCAAATATTTCAGAATTGATTTTGGAAATTCTGGGCTAGCAAACAGCCTCAATGAAAGATACTTTGTACGTAGCTAGCAGTTGATGCCACAACCGACTGTCAGCAAACAGCATCCTGCAGACCAAATTCAGATGACCACCTGATTTTTAAGTAAAGTTTTATGGGAACCCAGCCACACTCGTTCATTTTATGTACCTGCTCCTGCTTTTGTGATACATCAGCAGAGTCCAGCAATAGTGATGTGAATTCTATATCAAGAAAAGGGTCAAGTGTTCATTATTTGTCTTTATACAAAACAAGAAGGCCATCAACAGTCATGGCAAACCATGGAGCTGGCCAAGAGCAATAATTAGCAGAGAACCAGGAATTCTACCTTTTGCCTTTGGTCCTACCTTTCACTCTTCCTGAACTAAGAAGATGTGAAGTATCAAAGAAGTAAAATTTTACGAAGGAAGGGTAAAATTCCACCTAAGTTTTTGAGACTCTGTGGAAGGAGACTGTTTATGCCAATCATACAAGTGCTTTGCAAACAGGAACCACACATCACTCCTAGGGTCAGCAAAGTTCTTTTTTTTTTTTCTAAGAGTATAAAATGGTAAAAAAAAAATAAAAAAAAATTAGAGGCTGGGAGATGGCTCAGTAGAATAAGCGCTTTCCTGGCAAGCACAAGGGCCTGAGTTCACTTCCTAGTTCTGAAAAAAAAAAAAAAAAAAAAGAAGCAATACAAAATTTCATTAAACAAAACAATAGGAATTCAACAATGGTTGTTGTACTGCATAATGTTATCTCCCAAGAAATCAGGTATTACAAGGATGCACATAAATTAGTTATTTGGGTTACCAGACATAAACCTGCAAAGTTGGTTTAAAAAAAACTTATAAGAAATTAAAAAGAGGGCCAGGGAAATAGCTCAGCAGAATAAGCACTTGCCTAGCAAGCACAAGGGCCTGAGTTCAATCCCTGGTTTCCCCCCCAAAAAAAGAAAAAAAAATTGAAAAATAAATGATAAAAAAAAATTAAGTATTCACTGCTCCTTTCAATAGACCAGCAGAAATCAGTGATACAAGTATCCAAAATATCCTGCACAGGCACATAAATATATCTTTTTCCTTCTTTCCTTTATCCTTTTCCTCATCCCTGTTGCGATGTTTAGTTTTTGAAACTAAATTAAGGGGTCGACTGGAGCAACAGCACTTCCTGAAGACCCCCAGAGTGGAGTTTCTTTCCTACTGATGCTTTTTCCAAATTCCACCCATGGTTCCATGATAAATTTGTCCATTTTGTAGTCCGTTGTATCTCGCCACTTCACTGGGGGAATAAATACTATAACTGTACCCAATCGCGATGGCTTCTAGAATTAAATTTCAGTGCCTATATCATAGGGAAACAAGATCAGAGACAACCAGCATTACTGTAGAAATAGCTAAATCTCTTTCACCTGCAGTTTGTGGCTTGTGAAAAGCTGTGGTATAAAAGAGTCCAGAAGAATACCCTGTTCTCAGAGAAACTCGAATTTGTGCACTGCGCTATCCTTCCTTCAGGGTCTGTGTCAGTCTCAGCAGCCACTGGGACAAGTCCAGGTTCATTAAACTTAATTCAGAACACATGTGACAAATGCCCCACAGTAACGGTGTCAATTTTCTCTGTCAATCTATACATTCCGCATTTAAAAATAATATCTATATCACCTCAAGGCATGAGTATGCATACAATACAATAATGTTTGTATACCAAGTTATAAAAGGAAGATGAAAATCAATTAATTTTGCTAAAGTTGATGATACAATTGACATTTTGATTACTAATTACTTTATGTTTTTATTATTCACAAAAGATTACTTACTAGACATCATAGAAACTAGCAAAAAAGAATATTGTGCTTATGTTCGTTTGCATATCCATGTCTAATTATTGGGTGCTGGGTTTAATATTTATTTCATACGCTGTGAGTCTCTGATAGAGACAGCTAGAATATTTAATACGTTTTCTATTTATATTTATATATAGATTTTAGTAGCTTCAACTAGAAGGGATTTTTCTGCCATGAAATTATTTTAGCCCCAGAGAATCTGCAAAGGTAGTCATGGAAGATAGTAATGAAGATATATAAAGCCAACTTAATATTTAATTCACAGGGCTCCATGATTACTGAATTTATAAACCAAAGAACTTATTTCCTATGCCCGAGGAGAAGCTAGCTTTTCAGACCTCCAAGTATTCTGTCAGGGGTTTCAGTACAAGTCCTCCCCTGTGCATTTATTTACTTGGTGCTTGCATTTAACGTCTTTGCTGTATTTCTCCATTGATTACCATTTCCCCTCACTTCTGAAAGCTAACATCCTATTAGTGCTGTGAACTACATGGCAGGTTCTTTCTTTTCTTCCAAACTGATCAGCAGGACAGTTTCAATAATAAATACATTGCAAATTGTTGTCTCAGTGGTGACTCATGGTACAAGATACAGACATGACATCCTGCCCACAAACACTATTAGAACAAATCTTCTTATTCATTGAATTAAGAGAATGTAGCTGTACATCTATC
>NW_004524603.1:9203559-9219865 GCF_000260255.1 Octodon degus
AAAAAATAGTTTTATTCAAAAGTAAGCAATTTTCCACAGGTTAAGCATTTGCTAACTTATTTTCTAAATGCTGGGCTCATGGAAGATTTAGGTGATTCAGGACAAAGTTTAATGTTTTCATGAATATACTGAAAATCAATAGTAAGCATAAGAGTGAATTGCCTATTGAAAAATTCACAGGATGTATAACTTTTCTAGTTAAGCTCTGAATTACATAGCCGAAGTTTCTATTGGTTTAAGTTATTCTAATTCTCCTGAGTTTAATTTTGAATTAAAGTCAAATGCATGGTGTAATTACCAAATAGCACTGGAGTCCAGCAGGTGTTCCAACATTTCTTTAAGTCTGCTCTACTCAAACCTAAAAATGAAAATCTGCAAAGCAATGACATTAAGCTCCGTGACAAATTGAATATCTATTTGAATGTTGTATGGTATTTACTTTTCATTAAATATCTTATTTGTAAAATTAAAATTTTACTAAAACCGGACAGTGGTTTAAAAAATAAAAATGCCTAAAGCGATCATGTTTTAGTACTGCAATGGTAATGCTTTATCATTTTAATGGACATTCACAGAGCATAAATATTGTAAAAGTTGGCGACTTGAGGACCAGAAACTTAATAGTAGATGTCAGCATATACATTGATTGCTGGGATTTTCAAGTGTTTTTTTGTGATGCTTAGGTAATTCACAGAACAGTCCATATAATGGGCTATTGAGCAGCTGTTAAAATAAGTTTCCACATGTTTGAAACTGCCAAAGCACACTAAATTAGCCCAGGGGTCTCCATCTGTGTTCCTGCTCCCCTGTTCTCTGCTGCTTTTCACTCACAACTGGAAGAATTGGGGAGTGCCTGGCATGGCCTCTGCTTCTAGTTTGTTTGTTTGTTTTGTATTTAGGGCAGGAACTACAGGGTCAACATGTCTATAGGATCTCACTACGTAGATTGGACTCATAGTGATCCACCTGGGTTCAGCTTCCCAAGACCTGGGATTACAGGCATGTGCCATCATGCCCAGTCTCAATAGCCTTCTCAGTGCACCTTGGGGGCGGGGGTGGGGGCAGCTCAGCAAGCTGGGGAATCGAACCCCGGCTGCTGCTGCTTCCAGCGTTGCTCATTAACCCATCCTTTCCCACAAAATGGCCAACGTGATCTTAAGAAACAGAACAAATTGTACAACGTGACTACTTGTACCTGCTTATGACTTCTGGCTCCTTTGAGGATTAAATCTAGAGGTGTCCTTAAACCCCTCTACCATCTGCGCCATGACCACTCTATCCACATAATAGTCGGTTTTTTTAATAATATGCATCAATGTACAAAGGAAGATAAAGGACAGTATATACTTGATGGGTTTCATTGTGCAGAGGATTTGAGGGAGGAGTTTTCTTTCTGGGTAATGTTGGAATTTCATTCAGACAACAAATACTATCAAAACAACGAAGTTTGGCAAGGGAAGAGGAATACAGGTGTTGGGTTTGTACCAGGGAGGCTTTATAGGATGTATTTTCAGTCTATAATAGTTTATTCTGAATGTTTGGGATTGAGCCAGATAACATTTTTGAGGGAAGAATTAGGAGAAATACTAGATTTAATACCTATTACTACATGTTCAGCAAGAGAAGGAACTCACACCACTCCTTCCCAGAACAAAGGACTCACATACTATCTACCTTGAACATTTCAAAGTAAGGGTTTCCACCAAGTACCTGTTCCCACCATCCCCAATCTACCGTCTGAGGACCTCAGCAGTACAGAAACTGCTCAGCAAAGAATTCTCTTTGAATAACTAAAGCTGATTCGTACAGTACAGTTTTCATTTATGGAAGACAGGCCGCTGGAACCATCTGCCAATTTCTAGGGTTCTATTCTGAGGTAAAAATATGTGCACTGAAGCATAAAAGAGAAGGTATGCAATTCTTTGTTCTTTCATGGGTGCAGACGCAGAAGCTTGACTGTACTTTTTCATTTTTATTGGTGATCACATTGAGCTTTCCACCCCTATATTTCCTCTAAGAAATAATAAAGGCTGTGAACAATGTGCCTGTCTTTGTTCCAGAACATAGGCAACCATGACACGTCTGCCCTGCAGGTCAAAATCACCATGGAGACGAGAGGGGTCAGATAACAAGAATGTCCCGCTGATGTTAGAATTTACATCGTCTATCATAGAAAATGTTTTGGGTTATCCTAGGTGTCTTGTACACTTACAAGGAGTGACTGACAAGATGAATGTTTAAAATTTAATTTATAAGGACTCGTCAGATAGCTCAGTGGACCAAAGTGCCTGCGTAAACAGGTGAAGGGACTGGTGTTTGATCTCCACAGTGCTGTGCCTACCCTACCCACGGGCAGCACTGAGATGTGGATTGAGACTAGGTGTGATGGTGCGCACCTGTAATCCCAGTGCTTGGGAGGCTGAAAACAGGTGGATCACTACAAGTCTGACCTGTGTAGTGAGACCCTGTAGATCCAGTACTAAATACAAAAAAAAAAAAAAAAGCAAGTCACTCTAACATTAAACAAACTTCACCCCTCATTCATGCCACTTTCTGCAGGAGTTCTGGAAGTCCTCTTTCCTCAAGGTCTTTACAGGATATGATAAAATAGATGGTGAGTTCTGCTGTCACATCTCACCCAGCTGAAACACAGATTCCTTCAATACATTACAGGTTGTCTTCACCTGTCTTAAGCACCAGATCTGGCACCATGTAACTTCTGGCTAAGCCCCAAAGTTGAAATAACCACAGAAGATAAATATTTGATTCAGGAAATCCAGGCAGTCATGAGTAGCTTAAGCAGAATAGGTATAGCGATTTCTGGGGCATACTAAGCTAGGAATCACTAGAGATCCATGATGTTGGGGTGAAGAGAATTGTGCAGAAGTGACCACAGGACATCTTTGCATTATCTGGACAGTAAGACAGGTAGCACAGATCCCACCTAACACTCCACCACTTGAAGAGATTGAATCCAGTGTCAGTTTCTTGCAGAACCCATGATTTTCTGGCTCTGGCAGTAGAGTCTACAAGTTCCCAGAGGCATAAGATTTTAAATACTAGGTTTTCAGAAAAACTTATTCTGACTAGCAGTCAACAATATTTTTGTTCCTCCAAAGAGTTTCCTTTCCTATTAAGGTTTGCTTTGTGACTAGGGAAAGCAGAAGAGAAACAGAGCTTCCTTTGCATGGAAAGTTATCATGCCTGGAGTATTTGCACAGGCCCCATCTGCCCTTCAGTTTAGAAAATGTCCAAGATTTATTTCTTAATTTATGTCAGACAGTGCTACGGTGCTTGTTCAAAGTCTTATGACACAATTCATCAATTAGATAAAATTAGATGACCTATGACATATGATGAATGAATTATGCGCTCTTTGAAAGGTGCTTAATATTGACTTTTCAGTACTTCAGCATGATATGAAATTATATATTATGAAATTAAAGAAAAATCCAACAATTTTCTATAGCATCTACTACCAGAGCAGAGTTTTACAAAACCAAATGCTATCCCTCTTGACATTTTATCTCTTCTATCTTTGCCTTTTCCTTGTTTGTCAATTTTATTTCCCCTAAATTTTACTAATGACCTTTGAGAACAGTTCTCAATCAGGAAGGTAATTTCAGATATAATCATGATCAAAACCATTCCTGTGTTATCATTAATTAGCCTACCCACCCATTCATTGGGAGAAATTTCCCAAAATATTCTAAATATAAGTCCTATGCAAATTACCCTTTCTTCTTTCTCTTTTGGGGTCAGTTGAAAGGAAATATGTCTCAATAATCACTATGGTTCACTGCAAATGTGTGTTCGGGAGGGGGTAAAAAAATAAAAAGAAAGAAAGCAGGCTGATATTGATTATGAGTCCTTAAAAGCTACAGCTGTTGTGGAGGAACCACTTAGCATGTAAAATTGCAGTGGTTTCAGTTCTGGAAAATATAATTTGAAGAATGTCCACAATACACAGTAGTGTCTTCTTTTCCTGTAATGTGTAATAATGAGGTAATTTGGACGGCACTAGGACAAGAGTAATCAACTTGAATTTCCACCTGATTCGGCAAAATAGATTCTGGCATCATTTGCTATTCTGCGAAGATTTCGTGTATCTTTCATTTACTTACATAGAGAATAGTTCGCTTCAATCTCTGCCATTTCCATCATGTGGTTTTATTAGTGTTGAGATGGTCAGGATATGTTGTTCTCTCATACATCATAATGTGACAGTCATTTTTGAAATAAGGAAACAAGGAAGGATTCTTAAAAGAACCAGAAGATACATACAAAAGCAAATTCAGTTTTTACTATGGCAAACTTAAACATAAGCATTTAAGAAATATATAACCCATGCTTTGATGTTTGAAATCATTGATCACTGAGTTTGTAGAAACACCAGGGGGCCAGGGAGATGGCTCAGTGGAATAAGTGCTTCCCTGGCAAGCACAAGGGCCTGAGTTCAATTCCCAGTCCCGAAAAAAAAAAAAAAAATAGAAACACCAACAGGTTGACTTTCTATATAGGAAACTATAAAATTATTACAAAAATACCATACTTTTTGCATAGCACATTTTTGAGGGTCAACATGTACTTGTAGAATGTATTTTTGTAAGAACAATATTAGATTGTTTGTAGCTATATTTAAAGTGTAATGACAGTGGTTCTTTGGTCATAACCTTTGCTATGAGTTTTTCATATGTTTTATGATTTTGATGATTTATAAGTACAACTGATTTATAGATTCTGATTTTTTGAATTACTTCACATTATTTTTAAATGAATATGGTTTCCTGCTTTGAATTATTCCAATGCCACAATAAAGTGTGATTATATGACATTCTACTCATCTTGAAAGGAAGAAAAACATCATTTGATTCACTGCTACCGTGCAATTGTATTTATTTGGCTATCATCAAGTAGGATACGTGAAAAAAAGATCTGTGATAACAAGAATGCATTTAGCTCTAAGAACAAAACCTTTCTTCAGTGGCTTTCCTCTCCTGTAAGTTTTGCTTAGGTATGAAATAGATCCATAGGGAGCCTGGCCCTTAGCTCAGTTCTTTAAGTGGCTGCTTCAACAAAGCAATCAGGCTCAGGTTGCTGTGGTTCGATCCTCACAACTCAAGCCAGCCAAACCTTCCCTGAGGTCATCTGGCACCAAAAAAAAAAAAAAAAAAAAAAAAAATTCCTTCTGAAATAGATCCATAGTAGCTAAAATAGCATCCCATTTTCTAATTCTACATGTTTCTATAGAACCTGTTAAACACAACATTAAGGTACTGATAAGTATACCTGAAGATCATGAAATTGATGACTAAAACATCTTGAAAATGGCGATTCTTTTCAATGCCTTACACAAATTAAGGTTTGCTTTTGAATTACTAGAGATTGAATGGCTTGAACACTGAGCTACATTACAGTTCTCTTTATTTTGTATTATCCTAGCTTTTAAATTTGGGGGAGGGAGTCTTACTGAGTTCTGCAGGCAGCAGTTGATTGTAATTCCTTGTTTAGAGTGTGGGGCTCACAGGTATGTGCCTCCAAGCCTGCTTTGTCACACAGTCCCTAGAAGTGATCCACATTTAAGACCTGAATTAAACCATAGAGATCACAATCTAATATAATCTCACTTGCTAGATGATAGCAATGAGGACAGGAATTCAAACTTAATGCCTAAGAGGCCACAATATTAATCAGCAATTCTCTGGAGACCTGCTAAAATCTTGTTCCTTTTCACAACCATGACAGCCAGGAACACCCGTAGGCCAGTAGGTAGCAGAGGGGAAGAAAACATTTAGAGCTCCAAAGAGCCCTATCACAGAGAACTGTCACTATCTGTCCCATCAACCCATCTTTTTACAAACCTGCCTTCACAGAGCTTTTCTGTATTGGATCTGAGTGAGCCCTCCATGCAAACATCACTGCCCTTGGGGCATTTTCCTGAGCA
This sequence comes from Octodon degus, assembly GCF_000260255.1. Classification (NCBI taxonomy): domain Eukaryota; kingdom Metazoa; phylum Chordata; class Mammalia; order Rodentia; family Octodontidae; genus Octodon; species Octodon degus. Next base: position 9,209,504 of record NW_004524603.1, read on the forward strand.
CTCAGAGGCAATTGTTTAATGTCTCCTGTCATTGGCAGAGTGATTCTAGCTGGTACTAAATGGAAGCTGAACAAATTATTTTAAAGGGAAACCGGAGAATGAGCTCTTCATACAAAGTTTTGGAAACTGACATATTCTGAGGATACAATGAGCAGTGTGTGTGTGTGTGTGTGTGTGTGTGTGTGTGTGTGTGTTTGTGTGTAGAGTTGTGAAATGACACAGAAGAAAGGCAACAGCCCTCACTTCTCACCAATGGTTGACCAAAAGATGCTGCTCAGCCAGGAAGAGAAGTGGTAAGGCTGTCATGAAAAGCATATGCCGATACAGATAAAAAGCACTCAACAAGGGAAAGATGTGCTATTTCGAAACATTTAAAAAATTGTGTCTAGCTTGCCTGACAACTAAAATCACCTAGCAGAACTTTGATCCATGTGTACAACAAAGAAGACAGATTTAACAGTCTTAAATGAGGAAGTTCACTAAATGAGCAAACAGCAATAACAAAATGACATCTTTGACCAGGTGAAGGGACACATGATGTTCTTTAACAGGCATAGTGTTCAGGAACAACCACCAGAAAAACAACTAAAGATACCTGGAAAGAACCAAAACGATGACTCATGCACAGCTCACAAACCCAAACTAAAACAAATAAAATGAATCGAAACCCTAACAACCCTAACACTAACTCTAATCCTAATCCTACCCCTAACCCTAAATCAGACTATAAGACAAGGACAAATATGTTGGTTTTAAAGCAGCTAGAAAATAATAACTGAGTATGTGAGTTACCTTCAATGAGCATCAAACCACTCATCTTGTCATCATGGAGACCAATAAACAATGTGATAAAATTCAGAGCAGTGAAAGAGTCTGCCAGCCAAGAATTTTATAACAAGCTAAACTAAAGAAATAAGAGCTGAAATAATTAATTACTAGCTAATATTCTTTATAAGAAACAGAAGAGTCCTTTAGTCATAAAAGAAGAGTAAAATCTACATGAAGAATGAACAGTAGAAAATCATATTTTTGTGCATAGCAAGATATAAATAAAAATTTGTTTGTGCTACTCTTTCCTTATTCCTGGCTTCAAAGATTAAATTGCATATCAGTACTTACAAAGCTTGTCATTGAGCTTATACTATACAATATGTAACACAGGATCATAATACAATATAAAGTAGAAAATTAAAGTAATTACAGTATAGCTATTTTCTGCAAAATCAAAATTAATTCAAGCTCAATTGCTTTAACTTAGGATGCTCATTGTGATTCCAGGGAAATCATTACAAATGTAGTTCAAAAAATAAAGTAATAGAACTATGAAAGGAATTAAAATGATATATTAGAACATATTTATTTAACACAAAAGAAAGCAGTAGTAGAAAAACAGAGAAACCAGATGTACATGAGACAGATATGAAGCAGGAAAATGAGAGACAAAATAAACATTGATTATACTATGTACCAATGCTCAAAACCTTCTAATTAAACAGAGATTTAGAGAGTTGGATTAAGAACATAACCAAATATATGCTGTCTACAATAAATACATTTTAGCCCTACAGAAAAAAATTGTTTGAAAGTAAACATATAGAAAAGGTAATAATTCAAATAAAAATCAAAGCTAACCAGTAAGAGATCCTATGCTAATATTATCCAAAAAAGTTATAAAACCAAAAATATTATTAGACATAATAAAGGACATTTCATAATGATAAAAGGAATGACCAATCTAGAAGACATTACAACTATAAGTCAATATGATTCATTTCTGACAGAATTGAAATGAGAGAAAAGATAAAAAAGTTAAAATTTAAATATTTCCATTGAGAAAAATGGAGAAAAAGAAACAATTCCACTTAAGTTAATATGAATAATCTCAAATTGTAAAGAGGACTTACTTTAAGAATATTAGCAGTCAACTAGACCTAATAGATTTCCGTAAGACCTGACTAACACAGGGCACCAATTATTCTCAAGTGTACATAGAACATTTTCTGTAAAACAGTGTATATGAAACTATGAAACAGTCCTCAGTGCATCTCAAATGGCTGAAGTCATCAACACTGTAGTCTCTGGCCACAGTGGCATGGAACGAAACATGAATACAGAAGAAATAGAAAGAGAAAACCAAAGTGGAAAACCAACAAAACAGGAAGTTGGTTCTTTGAAAAGATCAACCAAATTGGCAATCTGTTCAGACAGAACTGTATTAGTAGTTTCTCATGACTATTCTAACAAATTAGCACAAGCTAAGCAGCTTAAAACAACTGGGAACTTATTCTCCAGGGTGCTAGAGGTTGTCAGTTGAGATATTTGCATGTCTGTTCTCCCTTTGCAATGTGTGAGGGGGAATCTTTCTTTGCTTTCTCCTGCTTCTGGTAGCTCTAGATCTTCCTCTTGCTGTGACTGTCTGTATCTTAGCCTGGTCTTCTCTTCTGTGCTTTCTCCTCTGTCTCTCTGAACTCCATCATCTTTCTCTTATAAAGATGTTTTCTGGATATGGGATATACCTGGATAAGCCAGGTTGATGTCATTGCACAATCCATAACTGAATTACATCTGTAATGACCCAAATTAATAAAATCAATTAATCAGAATCAAAATCAAATAATAAAATCAGAATCAGAATCAAATTAATAAAATCAAAATTAACAACATATCACCAGAACATTAGTAGACATCAGTAGTAGCATTTTTATTAGACATTAAAAATTAGAAAGCAATAACAAAGTGGCTATATGCCAATAATCAATAAAACCTAGCAAAACGCATGATTTCCTAGGAAGTCACAAATTAAGTAAAATGCAAAATCTAAGTGTATGTTTACAAAATAAAGAGACTGAGTTAGTAATTTTGAAAAATTTCTCACAAAGGGAATTCCAAGCTAGTTTCACTGGACAAGTGATAAAAACAAAATTGAAGGAACAATTAACACAAAAGAAAACTCAACACTAGTGAGTCACAATATTTGCAAAATACATACTACAAGGGACATTTCCTGACTCATGATAAAGATTTATATTACTCTGATACCCAAATCAGATGAAGGCATCACAAGAATTAAAAACTGAGATCAATGTGTATTATTAGTATGCATCAAATATCTTCAACAGAAAGACTAGTAAACTGAATCCACTAACAACACATACTTAAGTTTATACACTGGAACCAAATCTAGCCAAATCATGATACCCAAGAAACACAAATAAGCTAGATAGCTACCAAATGATGAGTGGATGGGTAAAACGATATGCAGTGTCTAAGCAAAATAAAATACTATTCAGCCATGAAAGGAATTAATTTTGTTATTTCTGAAAATGTAGATGGAACTGAAGGTCTTTGTGTCACATAAAATAAGCTAGGGACAGAAAGACACGAAGCACATCATTTCAGTCTTTCATGGAAGTTTTAAAAGTTCATTGTAATATATATAACATATATTACATATATGTAACATATATGTAATATATATGTATATTGCATATACACACAAAAGTTAGAATGATACATTTTAATTCATCTTGATAGACTAATCAAAGAAAATTGATAAAGCACAATTAATGTCTCTAAAACAGACTGTGGTATAGAACCAGACAACAAGGATTTATATGCAAAGAGAAGGGTAGAGACTTGCCTGAGATATGAAAGATTTCTTTTGAATGTGTGTTTTGGTAAAGTGTGGAGTCATGCTTTGTATCTTCTGATCCTCTGGCTCAGCAGATCATGTTTGGCTGGATTAGCACACTAGTGCTCTTGACAAGAAAGAATGTTCTAAGACTCATCAGAGGCATACATGTTCTGGGTGATTCTTGTGGGCTTTCTCTCTCTGCATTTATAGATGCACCATTTCCTGACACAAAATCAGTTCTTGCTTTCCAGAAAGTGTAAGATACTGTGAGCAGCACCCTGATCTAAATTAGCTCTGGAGGCCCCGTCCCCAGGTCACGCTGAGATGGCCATTGAGACTGGGTGTGGTGGGGCTTGCCTATAATCCCAGCTCATGGGAGGTTGTAAACAGGTGGACCACTATGAGTCCAATCTAGTAATGAGATCTTGAACACCCTGTAGACCCTTACCTAAAATCCAATAAATAAATAAATAAATAAATAAATTAGCTTTGGGTGGGCTGGAGCAATGTTCATCCTACAGACATTTGGTTTATTAATTAGGGCTTTTTGTACACAGCCTATGAAAGTGGACAAGAGACAGGCCAAGGCTGAAATGAGCATTGTAATTATTCATAGTAAACATAATGGGAAAGGGATATCTCTAGAGTCCTTTTGGATCCCATTCCAGGGTTTAGGAATAAGCGTGCTGCCAGTTCACCTGTAATACACTCAATATAGGAGACTCGTAACTCCCGAGCAATGAAATGTCCTTCAACAGTGAGGAGTGAAGTCATGAAGCAAAGCAAGAAGAGTTTTATTGGAAATGAAGGGAGAAGAGTAGCTGTGGATTTCCAGAAGGGGTCCTTCCTGAATGGTGTAGCCACTGAGGCCCCTTCGTCATCAGTAATTGGCATAGCAACCTCACAGCACGAGTACAATGGAGGCCAAACTACAATCAATCCATAGGATGACTAGTGTAGTTGCTTAGCTAATACTAAAGCAAATAGAAAAATGAGTCAAGTAGCAGGGCAGTAATTGGCATAGCAACCTCACAGCATGAGTACAGTGGAGGCCAAACTACAATCAATCCATAGGATTACTAGTGTAGTTGCTTAGCTAATACTAAAGCAAATAGAAAAAATGAGTCAAGTAGCCGGGATATACGGAGAGAACAAAGGTATTTTGGAGGAGGGATGGATTGAGATGCCCTGCTCACCTACCTGGGCAACTGAGGTCTATCTGGACTCTACTGAACCAGAAGGTGCTAATTCGAATACAATCTCAGGCCCCTGCTTATCCCCAAGGCGGTCAAATAGCCCTGGCCATTGTGCCTTCATGCTGAGGCCTTCCCTTTGTCAGAGGCACTCCAGCCCCAATTCTGATGTCTTTAATTTTCCCCAGCTTTCCCTAAAGGCCCAATACCCATCTGTATATTCATTTCTATTATATTTTGCTGCCTATATGATGCTTACCTCATAACAAATATTTTTCACAAGATACAGGATGTCTGGATGCAAAGTATCATCATCCCGGGCTCTGCCAGTGAAATGAGAAGGTCTTGAGAATAGGAATTTAAACTAGCACAGCCTCCTGTGGAGGAAATTTTGATGTTTTCCCATAAGACGTGATTATGAGCCTGCTGGGTAGGTTCCAAATCCCCCATCACATCCCTAAAAATCCACTTTTTTCACAGGAGGGTACCTGTGGTCTAAGCAGAGTAAGGAAGACATCTTTTCTCTTCAGTACATTCCAGGTCCTCCTTTTAGAGACCATCTGGGTCCATGACCCAAGGATGAAGCTCTTCCAGACAATTTCTATGTGTTAGAATTTTCTACGTGTAAATTTCCTTACTTCTTTACCAAGACAGAGTAGATCTCTTTTTGTTTTAGTTTTTACTTTCATTTTTTCTGTTCACCTAATTAGTTTCTTTATTCCAACTTTAGTATAGCATATTCCATTTACTCTACATGCCATTAATATACATTGTATTTATTGAATAAATGGAAGATATGAAGGAAATATCAACCAGGAAGTTGAAAAATCATACATCATAAATTCCTCCATAAAAATCAATTTGACAAGATGTATTCATTTTATTCAAGGGGAACAGAAACACACCAGAAACTCAGGGACATTGATGGAGGAGGACGGTATAGGGCAAATAATCATTATACAGCAAATTCAGACAGATTTCTGTGAAATGAAAAGCCAGAAAGCCTGAAGTGGGGCTAAAATATTTGAGTTTTTACCCCAAAAGGGAAATTCTGGTTCCTGAAAGCAATAAGGATACCAACATAAATCTTATTTATTAATACATAGTAAATAACAGTTGGATATTTCAACTGTGAACACACATTATCTTGAATGCTTTGATAAAAGACTATAATAACTGCAAATAGCTATAAATAATGTTTTATTCTGACAACCAGAATTTTTATTGTAAGAAATAGGATATTTAATTAAATACAGATTTATGTCAATATACAAGATCTTTTTTTTTAGGGAACAGAAGATTAAATAGAGTTTAGAAACAGAGGAAACGAAACACTATTCTGATAGCACATTAAAGACAGTGGGTTGAGCAGATAGTTCAGTAGGATAAGTGCTTGCCTGGCAAGCGCAAGGGCCTGAGTTCAATGAGTTCAATCCCCGGTTCTGCCTAAATAAATAAATAAATAAATAAAAGAAAAGAAAAGAAAAGAAAGACAGTGGGAGTTCCAGTTAGAAGGTACAGGTACAACAGGAAGACAGAGAGCAAGAAGCCATTCACTGTGAACTTCAATTTCCCCAATAATAAAGTGAACACCATCAAACCTGCTTCCCGGGGTCTTAAGGAGAAGAAAGAAGATTAAATGTGTAGTGCACCTGTGCGTCGTTGGTATTCCCCCCCAAAGGTTAATGCCCACTTACAATTCAAATGGGACATTTCTGAATTTTCCCCTTAGAAATGCAATTAGGTTAATTGTAACTCAAGGACCTGGGGATCTATTAACAGGTATTCTGTACTCGGATAGCATTTCTCTACAGGGTGTGACGCAGTTAGCTAGGCAGCCTACTTCCATCCCAGTGTTATCTGCGTGGCTAATACGCTCATTTAGCTTCTACACCCAAATATCATTTCCTAACAGAGGTTCAGTCCATGTAGCACATGAAATCTGGGAGGTCTCTGGAAGACGGAAGCTTTGTTTCTGCTCCTGACATAGAAAAGAAAAAGCTTTGGGGACTGAAGTAAAAGAAATCCAAGATAATAAAGACCTTTAGATAAACCGTCTGGTCTGGGAGACAGAAATCTCGGAAAAAAATCCTGCAGCGTATTTTATGGTATTTCATTTCTGGCTCACAGTATCAAATTGTTAGTTTTCTAGTTGAATTGTACTTTTAAATTTTACTTTAATTTAGTTTCAATTGTTCAGCCTTAAAATATTCCCTTAAACAAAAGACACGGAATGCTTTCAATAGCCATCAACCTTGCAGGACTGCCGTATCTGCCACAATTTGGCTTCTGAGCGATGCTCTCATTTTTCAGAAGCAAGGTTTTGGACTCATGGAGTTGACTAAGTAGTGGGCTATTTCTTATTTTTTGAACTTTCTTATCCTTTCGTATGTGCTTGTGTGCATACGTATTGTGACTTCCGAGGAGGTCGTCATGCCGTGCTACCGAGGCCGCACCATGGACTGTGTCTGCTCACGGAGACGTCAGGACCACAAAGCTCTGTGATCATACCTCATCAGGATAGCATCCAAGCATCGCTGTCCCCTAGAAGGCACACGGGACCGCTGGGACAAGCCAGTGCACGTGGGAGACAAGCGCGAGCCACGAGGTACGAGAAGACGAACATCATTTAACTTCCCTGCCTAACCGAGCCCTGGCAGTTTCTTTATGCGGATTGTTCCCGTTTGTGTTTTTCCTCTTTGACCTTTCAATTTCTGGAAAGACTGATTTTCAGGTTCATCTTCATAAAAAGATACTTATGAGAGTATCCTTAGCATCTATAAGTTCATCTGGCTTTGCTTTCTACCTTTTACTTCTGCCATGTGTTTTCATAATCTCTTTAATCCCACTGACACTCCTGCACACCTAAGTATTCTTAGCATGCAAATCACAATTTAAAAAAGAGACAAAATTTAACTCCAGAAAAACCTAATATACATTTATCTCTATGCTGTTCTTCTTAGAAATACCCACTTTCCAAATGTAAGCTTAATGTTTATAGTGCAGTGAGTGCAGCTGCAATTGCAAAAATGTTGACATGTTAGAAATGGGGGAATCTTCAGTACCAAGCTATGTCCCTGGCCCCCGAATTCTTCTTTTCTTTCTGTTTTTTTTTTTTTTTACATCAGCAGAGCTCATGAATTTTTATTGCCTGAGTCTGTGATCCTCTAGAACAAACTTTAATTAGAAACAAACCCATACACATGTAATGTATGCCTTCCTCAACATGGAAATCGGAAAGTTGCCCCAACCCCTGGATCCAGAGTCAAGTAAAACTGAAAAAAAAAGAATATATATATATATATTAAGGCTTCACAGGATCTGACCCTGAAGAACCCCATTCCTGGCTTATCACAGATTTGACAACTTTGGCCATAACTTCATCAATAGATTCTCTATTTCTACTCAGCTCAAAGCATCTCTTTCAGTTCAACCACTTCTAAAGCTCCATGGATTCCACTAGAACAGGTGATAAATTGATTGTATCCATTGGTAGCTGGGAAGCACCGATCTTGTGTAACCTTTGCAGGGAGTGTTATAGGCTGTTGGTCAATGCAAAAGCACACACACACCAAGCTTTGAATATACTCTACTCCTATACGTGTAGATGCGTTCTGTTTGTTTGATGGTTTGTTCGATTATTTTTGAGTGGAAAATGAACAATGTAATCACACTGAAAGTTGTATAAAGGTGTTTAAAAGTGCTGCTGCTTTTAATGGCACATAGACAGAAAATGAGAATAATACATTGCACTATAAAAATGAATTGGGACGCCTTAGAGAGTCCAGTCAGATTAATGGCACATGCATTTTGGTCACCAAAAAGAGGACTCATAGCACTACTGCATCTGCCAATCTTCTCCATCATCAGTTGCTTTCTCTTTGTGTTTCAGTCTCCTCTTGTTCTTTTGAGAGGGTTAAAAAATGCTAATTCATTGCATTTTGTTTTACATGTGTATATGTGCAGCATAACACCTATACAATAAAAAAGTTTGCAGTGGAGATTTCAAGATGATATTCTTTCTGCTGTCAGAGTATTTTATTGTTACTTGTTAGGAACTACTGTTTGGAATTTCCATATTTTTACTAGGCACATATTCTTACTAATATTACTTAATTGAGAATTTCTTTGTTTAATGTTGAATAGCATTGGACAGATTTTTCAAAAGAATGCATGCTTCTGTAGTATTTTTTCTCCTTTTTATCAGTGGTGACCTAATCTTTGCCCCTTTTTTTGGTCGTATTTCCTTTTTCAGATTAAGAAAAAAATGCAATACTATTCAAAGACATGAAAAATGGTACCATATTTTCAAGGATGGATTTGACATCATTGAGCAAAACTAAGACAGCCCTCTTGCCGTTAAAAAGAAATTGTTGACGTCAGTTTTGACTGGTCCATATTTGGAACAGAAATAAATAAATGAAGAGAAAATATCCTTTATGTAAGACTGATCTCAGATCTTGTGCCAAAGATAATGAATTAACACTGGGTGCTTTCTTTTGTCTCTTTATTAATAAGTGGTATTATTTTAGTATGCTTCCTGGGTGGCAGACTTACTATCCTGTTTAGATTACCTAAGCATTCATTATATCATTTTGTTTTGTTTTATTTATTCTGTAATAATAAAGGCTTAGGGCCAGATAACTCAATGGATTAAAGAGCCACCTTCTCAGGCAAATGCAGGCACCAGGGTTCGATCCCCAGCATGCCATGCTGGCCCTATTCCCGAGATGCTCTGAGACGGCTCTGAGACTTGACGTGGTGGCACATGCCTGTAATCCCAGCGCTTGGGAGGCTGAAAACAGGAGGATCACTCTGAGTCCAATCTTGTAGTGAGACCCTGCTGACCCTGTAGAACTTGTACTTAATATATAAAAAAAGAATTAATAAATAAATGGAATAACAAAGGCCCAGTAAATATTGAGACTGAGCACTTCACACCTTAGCAAGAAGCAAGCTTGAGTCTCAGTGTATACATACCTGTGTGGCAGGAGATGAAGCCACGAACTCAGAATGTTCTCGTCTATTTTAGAACTGATTGGAAAAGATTATACTAAGGTGGTTGGTACTATGCCTCTATAAGGAAGAAGAACAAAGATTTATATATTGATGTCAAGAATAAGTAACTTCAGGGAGAAAGACATTCTCTTGAGCAAGCTGAAGATAGATGGTCACAGCATTCAACAAGGCAATGTTGGTTTAAGCAGATTTCTTTTTACTCTGTGGCTATCATAGAGGTTATATATTTGCCTTTGTATGTATTTAGGACAGGGTCTACAGTGTCTCGCTGCATAGATTGGACTCATAGTGATCCTCCTGTTTTCAGCCCCCCAAGCGCTGGGATTACAGGCATGCACCGCCACATCTTCGATCATCTATAGCCTGTGGTGTTGTTTGAAGAAGAAAGCTAGGAGGATATTATTTTTGTTGGTGTTGATCCTTTTTACTAATATTCTACTCATCATACTTCTAAAGATATTTTTATATCAGAAGAATATACCCTTTGGTTCAGTCCCTGGTTCCATGAAGGAGGAG
>NW_004524603.1:9219965-9237965 GCF_000260255.1 Octodon degus
AGAAGAAGAAGAAGAAGAAGAAGAAGAAGAAGAAGAAGAAGAAGAATTATTATTATTATTATTATTATTATTATTATTACTACTACTATTATTTTACCCTTTGGAGATCTAGGGCCAGCATGACCTATGAAGGATCGAACCCCAGTCCCTGCATCTGCCTAAACAGGCACTTTAATCTGCTAAGCTATCTAGCTGCCCCTATATTTGCTTTCTATATGCTTCTTCCCATCTTCTTTACATTCTATGTCTTTCCCTTCCTCCCTCCCTTTCCTTGTCCCTCTCTCTTTTCTCCTTTTCTTCCTCTTTTTTCCTCTCTTCTCTGCCCCCTTCCCTTTCTCCTTCTTTCTTCATTTTTATGTGTTCAGTCATATGAAACATTTTCGAACACCTTCAACCATCTATAGCCCATGGTGTTGTACAAAGAAGAAAGGTAGGAAGACATATTTTTTATTTGTGTTGATCCTTTTTACTAACATTCTACTCATCATATTTCTAAAGATACTCTTATTTAGATGAAGATACCCAGAACAATTTACCCTTTGGAGACCCATTTAGAAATCACTTGTTAAAGACACATATTTTGCTTCTTTTCCTAACAGCCCCTTCCATGTTTGCAGCCTCACATGTCCAAGTTATCAGGGCCGAGTTCCAGAGCAGTCAGTCCTTGCAAATTCTTATTTAGGACACCCTGCCAACCAACATCCAAAACAAGATGGCCACTTTTCCTTTAAAAGTTGTGAGAGATATTCTTTCAGAAAGTGGGTTCTGCCAACTCCAATTTCTAGTTCACAGCACAGAAGTCTTTATAGTCTTGACTCCCTTGGCAAAGCCCAAGAGTTCTCTCCAAGCAGCTGAATTCACAGATCCCTGGAATGGCACTTGCTTTCTGAGCAGAGGGGCAGCCTAAGGGACAGGAGGTGAGACCCTGGCCTGAACTCTTCTGCAGGCTGGCGTCCCCTGGCTGAAATGAAGGTGCCTCCTTCACCTCCATTACTGTCAGAGACTTTGGGGAGTTTATCTCCTAGCTTTGTGTTTGTGGACCCCAAAACCTGCTAATCTAGCTGAAAGAGCCACATGAGGAAAAGAAACTGAATATATCAAGGGAAATGAAAGCTTTGCTCTGTTTTCACTTTAATTTCAGGTTTTGTTTTTGTTTTTGTTTTTCCAAAAAGTCAAGAAGAAGAAGGAGAAGGAAAAAGAGAAGGAAGAGGAGAAGAAACGACACTTTCCTACTTCTTTGTTATTGTGTGAGAGAAATTTGCACAGCTCTATCCTCTGAAACGCTTTGATTGTAGGGAGAAAGAACGCTTATAGGTTTCCATTCCAGCACAGAATCCTGTAGCTTTGGATGCCACTCGAAGCTCCCTGTATGTGTGATCTTCCTAGCTGCACAATGAAGTTAATTTTCAAATAAAGGCCTTCCTTACAGGGTGGGGAGATAGCTCAGTGTTACAAGTGCTGGCCTGGCAAGTGCAAGGTCCTGAGTTCAATTCCCAGTACAAAAATAGTCTTATCCTTTTGGTGTTTTCTTGCCCTACTGGAGTATTTATGCTCCAACTCATATGATAGATGCCTTAGAAATAATACAATTTCAAGTAAGATTAAATGAAAATGTGTTTGTCTACAAATTTGTTGACAATATTATCTATTGGAAAAATTATGTAATTGGCCTATATTTGACAGCCACAGAAGGAGAAAAAATTGTCCTTTTGACTATAAGCCCTCCATCCCCACGGCAGATACAGAATCTTTGTTGCTGAAGCTGAAATTCCTTATTTTAAAGTGAATATGAGCTTCTGTAAGGTAAGCAAATTATTTCTACTTCAGGATTAAAATTGATAATTTAAAAGACATTCTAAAACTACATCCCTACTCCTAATTAATTATGTGATGAAAGTATTTATAGCATACTTCATGTGCAAGTACTTTCCTTTAGTGCTCTCCCATTGGCCAACAGAGAGAGATGTGGATTATAAAACACATGTAGAATGTGTTTTATAAATAAATCCCACAATTAAAACCCAGATGGTTTTTTTTGCCATAATTTTATTGATAAACAAATAGCAATGAGACAGTTTCAAATCAAATCGATAGGACAGTTTCAATAGTTAACACATTGCATACATTCTTCTTAGTGGTTAATTGCTGTACAAGATGCGGACTTGATATCCCATTTACAAACACCATTAGAACAAATCGCTCTATTCATTAAGAGAATGTAACTATATATCTATCCTAACCACTTTGAATACACAGATACAAAATGGACATTCATCTGTATACCCTTTTTTTGTTAAGTTCCGTTATTTGAATATTATAGGTATGTAAACTCAGCAAAATATTCCAAAAGAGTCCAATAGCCCATAATAGTATTGGGTCTTCCACTTAACTGACAATGTCAGAAATTGTTGACCTGAGTCCCCCACAGCTCAACATAACAGCATGGCTTTACTTCTTATATTTCGTTTTTATACTTTCCTTCTGGATGGTTAAGACCAAGGTAAAGCAGGACCTATGCAACAAGAGTTGTAGCAAAAACCCAGATGTTTTATTGCTTACCTTTTTTTATTTCTTTGTTAGGGGAAACAGAACTCAAGACCTTAGCTTTTCCAGGCAAGCATTTGTGGCCCTGAGATGCCTCCCTGGCCTTACTTTTTATACCTGTTTGAATATAGTATTCATTTCTCTTAACCAAAAAGTAACCATCTCAGTAAGACTTTGGCCTTTTAATTTTTGTCCTTATGTACACATAGCTATGTGGAGTTCTATGCTTTCTTCCATTTAGTACTAAATCCTGTGTATCAGCCATATATTATTATAGTTTTATCCTTCTAAAATATAAGCCTCGTGAAGGCAGACAAATTTGTATTGTTTATTGTTCTGTTTTCCTGATTCTTAAAGATAGTACCTGTCCTAGCTCATTGCTTTGCCTCAGTCCGTGGTCTGGACCTATCATCCTGACACTTCCTGGGATTCACCTGTCCTCTGAATTTTTCAAATGTTCTCAACGTCAACCTTCTCATTTTCTTGTCTGGCTTTGCTCCTAAGAATATTGAAGACCATGTCCATCTTTCTGTCTTCAAATATCTTGTTTGAAGCTAATTTGTCTATATGATTAAAGAAACATGAGCCTTAATGGATAGATCACTACAGTGGGAAGTAACCACAGCTTTGCTGGAAGGGCACTGTACTATCCCACTTCAGAAAAGAAAATTGTCAACAAGACATGTATCTGAAATGATTTCATTTCCCAGCATTTTGGCATAATGGGTACATTCCAGAAGGCTTTACATATCTCTATCAACTACCCTCTTCATTTCAAATAAAAGCCAACAAGACCAGAGGAATGAACTGGCCATTAGCATGTTTATAAGAAAGCAATATGCCAATCATTGTTTCCTGAAACAACTTGGAATTTGTAATTTTGTGCTTCATAATTAGCTCTTGTTATCTTCTTATATGACTTATATTAATGAAATCATGTCTAAAATGTTTAATCAATAAAGGTGTAGGTTCTGGCAAATCTCATCTCTGGGGAAAAAATAATTAAGCTTAAAATATATTGGTTTGGTAATGGTTCCATGATAAAAATGTCTGGAAGCTGTTCTGCTTGCACGAGTGATGAAGTGCTGTTAAATTCAGGGCACAGTGTGAAGTTCCTAAGCAGCTGGCAAAGACGTAGTGTTTTCTTTGAGAAAGCACTTGGCGCAGAGGTGAGGGGAACACATGGAACAGCAACAGTCAGAGCGCCCAGAAGCAGGTGAAAAAGTGAGACTGGAGCCTTCTGACTCTCCAAGGCTTGAGGCAAAGTCCCATCTGTCAGACACCTCTCTTGTCTCTCCCAAAAGAATATGCCAGCAGCTTTGTAGATTGTCCTGGCAATCAACCCTGCTCCCGGACCTGTCATACTTGTCACTGTAGACTTCCCACCAGCGGCTTCTTGTGGCACTCCAATAGCTGTTGTCTGGGTTCCTTGCCTGTGCCCATGTGACCCTCCCCAGCTCACCCACAGCTTCCCCTCATGGGGTTCACACTGTGACAGCCCGTGCCAACTCCAGAATACAGCCTGTTCTCCCAGGCTATCGAACCCACAAGAGAAGATAGCAGTGGTCTGTGACACAGTCACTCCGCTGCAGCCTCAGCACACTCTTCTCTACATATCATAAGCACTGGACATCCGCAGATATTGATCTTATTTTAGGCTACGTTTTGTGTCTTCTCTTAGGGGAGAAGGAGTTCCCTTGCAGTCCAGACCTAATACTGAGGGCCAGCCAAATAGCTCAATGAATTAAAGTGCCTGCAGGGGCCAGGGGTTCAATCCCAGGCCTGCTGTACAGGCCATACCCCTGAAGCATGCTGAGATGGCAATTGAGATGGGCTTGGTGGTGTGGGCCTGTAATCCCAGCTCTTGGGAGGCTGTAAACAGGTGGATCACTGTGAGTCTGATATAATGGTGAGACTCTGAACACCCTATAGACCCTTCCCTAAAAAATACAAAAAAAGAAAAAGACCTAATACTGATATAAAGAAAAACATACACTTATATTTGAAATGCACCTTTGTATGAAGGTTAAAATATATTTTGATGTATAGTTCCCACCCTGATCACATAAAGAAGCTCATGGCATCAGCTTGTCTCTCTCTATGTAGGACTTGCCATCTCTCGAAGGGTCAAGTGCTCCCCTCACAGAGCGAACATTACGAGAGCGGCACGCGGTCTGGAATCAGGATGATCTGATCTAGCCACAGTGCAGCCTTTTCCCAGGAAGTGTGTAACAACAAAATCTGTCTTCTGATCCCACTTCCTGCATCACCGTGTTGGTATAAAGGCCCAGATTTTTTTAGTGTGTTTTGAACTTGCAATAGGATGAGATCGTGCAGAGCACATCGCAAATGTCGAATTCATCTCAGGGCCTCCCTTGCAGTCCACCACTGCGATATGGCGTCTCCCTAGGAACTCGTGGTCGACACAGACTCCTTGATGATGGGGACTTTCTCATTCTTTGTTTTCTTTTATAAAATAGCACCACTCTCCACATCTTATTATTACCCTCCCCCCCAAAAAAATAGTAATTAGTGTTTATTTGCCTATTTTTTCCATATCTTTACAAGATCACAAGAGCCAAGAATCAAAAAAGGAGGATAATTACTGCCTGTAGGGGGTAACCTGGCAAAATCGGAGCAAAACTTTTTCCTTCTCCTACACACATGGCTATAATGCTACTAATCAGACCTCTTCCCTTTTGACGTTGTCTTCTTTTTTTTTTAAATGTATTTGGTACAGGGTCTTGCTCTCAGCCCAGCCTTGTAGTGATCCTCCTGCCTCAGCCTCCCTATTTCTGGGATTACAGGCATGCACCACCACACCCTGTCTTTGTAGCTGCTCAGCATGCCTGGGGGTGGGGCTGCAGCAGTGTGTGGGGCAGGTGATTGAACCCCAGTCTCTGTGCTTTCCTACGCCGGCACTTTGTCCACTGAGCTATCTCCCCAGCCCTGTCATTGTCTTCTTATCTGCATGATTAATTTCTAAATTACTTTATGGCTGCTGGAAAAAGAATAAAGAAACTAGGAACTCCTTGTGTGAAGACGGTGCACCTTAACATAAGACCAGGCAAGCGTTGAGAGGAAACAATGCTGTTACCTCAAGAGGGAAGAGTCACCCACCAGCCAAAGGTCAGGATGCATGTATGACGCCATTCCCACCCACTGGGTACAGTGATGACAGCCAATTAGCTTTGCACTCATGTAATTTTTAGGAGTGAAAACAAGAGTCGTTTCAAAGTAAGCACTTTTGTTTTTTCTATTGCGACTTGATCGATTCAGCAGAGTACGTTTTTCCCTACTCGTATCATTCTAAATCAAAAGGATGTGACAACTCTTTGGTAGACGTACAGCTCATAGTATGGGCATCTATCAGAATAAAGTGAATATTGATGTTATCATGGAAATGTGGTGTGTGAAAGCTGAAAAAGTCAAAGACAAAGAGAACTTAGATCTCGGTTGCCATTTCTTCATCTATTTAATAGGTTAAAATCAACCTCTTATGATATAGTTTGGTAATTAACAATACAGATGATGTATGAGAAAGTTTTGGCATGCTTCAGTCCAGTGTACTGATGGAGACACAATCAGGCTTCTCACGAGAGGCTTTATTCATTGCGATTCCCGCCATGCCACATTTATACTGTGCCAACTCTACACCTATTCTATTATTTGACTTAGAAATTCCTCACCTGTGTGTGCACCACTGTTTGACAAAGATATTAAATAAGTATGTTCTGGAGATGTAAACCACTCAGCCTGACACAGAGGCCGTGTGGACACCATCGACGTAACAGAGTACTGGCTTGAAAGCTAAGATCCACACACTAAGGAGAAAAACACAAAAACAAAGACTGGTTTCCGATCATAATTTTCCAAAATTAGAAATGGCCAGGAAGCAACAAAAGCTTTAAAAGTCAGACCTATGGTGCAAGCTCTTCAGCACTTTGTTTCGCTACGTTTATGTCCCTTGCTTCATTAGCTGTTAAATACTGTGACAATCCAGGTGCGTAATACAGATAAACTAAACATTGCTCCGAATGTTAAGTACTAGTAAACAGTGAAGAAGATACGCAGACGGACACCCAATATGCAACAGCGTGTGCTGTTCATTATCTTTGTGATCAGATCTATACTTTTCAATTCTCAAGGGGTTAAATGGAATGTACTGCCCCGAATATGCAATAAAGAGCCATTCCTTTCATTTAGAAATTCTTGTATGGTAAATATTTTCATTAACGAATGTTATTGCTTTTGTATCATGATTATATATCTTAATATACTCCTTTCTTCAATGAAGGCTTAACTTTTCCAGATGCCCCATGTTCAGAACATTTTGATTTTTACACCCCTGTGATTATTTGGGACTACATGTGGCTGTCTATAGACAGCCTGTCATTTGTTGGAGAGCAAAATCCAACAGCACTCAAGGTTCATATAGATTGCTGGTAAGATAGCTCAGTGGTCTAAGCACCTGCATGGCAAGCACAAGGACCCGAGTTTGATCTCCAGTAGCGCACGCCGTGCCAGTCCTGGAACCTGGACACACTGCGCTGGCCCTGACACTGGGTGCGGTGGCTCACCTCTGTAATCCCAGCCCTGGGGAGCCTGAGGTAGGAAAAGCACTACCAATCCAAGCTATGTGGCCAGACCATGTACCAAATGAATACATAAGAAAAGATTCATGAGGAAACGACGTCCTATTTATACGCAACCTACTCACGCACTTCAAAATAATTTAAATCATCTATAAAATAGTTATAAATCCAAATACAATATAAATGGTATGAAGACAGCTCTTCAACTGTTATTATATTCATAACATTAAGTGATTAACATTGAGAAATACCAAACAAAATCTGTACACATTCATTATTGATGCAGTACTTTTCGTTTCATGTGGGGTTGAATTTGCACTTGCTGAAGCTGTCTCTCTCTCTCTCTCTCTCTCTCTCTCTCTCTCTGTCTCTCTGTCTCTCTGTCTCTCTGTCTCTCTGTCTCTCTCTCTATATATATGTATATATATATATATGAATAGACAACAAAATTCAGAAATGTCTAAAATATCCTTTTATAAATGTATATGCATACAGATAATTTACGTTTTCTTCACAAGACATATACTGTTCAGAAATCCCTCACTCCTTTTTTAGTTATTATTTTCTGGAGCGTTTTCTTTCTTCATTAATACTGTTTGGCTCTTTTTTTTATAGATCTTCAGGTCAGTTTGTCAATTTAAACAGAGTATTCGCTATGAAACTTCGATCAGAAACGTCTGACTGTTGTTCTGGCTGACTCGATCCTTTGCGTGGTTATTAACATTATGTTTTTATTATTGATCATCTTACTTATAATAAATGGAGCTTTATATATGAGCATTCTCTGATGTGTGGATTAAAGGTGCTTTTCTCAAGAGAAGATTTGTGTTGGTCTCAGACAGGCTTCGGAAGGACTTTCCATCTGTGGGACATTATAATAAATTCTTGCTGAGTTTTCCCCTCTATTCAAAGTCAAAGTCAAGTGAACGACTGTGCCTCTGGCTCTCCACAAGTCACTCCACCTGCCACCTCTGACGCTTGCTAAGTTGCATCCAGCTGGATCCAGGCTGCATTTAAGAATGCTGCAAATGGGAAGAGGACCAAGGGATGGAGAGAGAGTTGGGGGAGGGACATAGAAGAATCCAGATGTGTTC
The DNA here is from genome assembly GCF_000260255.1 of Octodon degus. Lineage (NCBI taxonomy): Eukaryota > Metazoa > Chordata > Mammalia > Rodentia > Octodontidae > Octodon > Octodon degus. The sequence goes on from NW_004524603.1 coordinate 9,228,199, forward strand.
ACGACATGTACCAACTCTCCTCCTACCCCATGAATGTAGATATTATGCCCTGCAAATGTGTATTGATAAAAATAAAATTGTTTTTAAAATTTAATACAAGTCAAAAATGCCACAAATGATAATGTAGCATCAGCAAAAAAAAAAAAGGCTAAGTATAATTAAATCCACAAATCTATTTCCCTGAGTGTTTAAAAAAAAATCACTATACATATTTTTCAACAATACTTAAATCTCTCAGAGGAATCTAAGTAACAGTTGAAAATCCAATCTGTAATAATTACACAAAGGATGAGGAAGAGGAGGAGAAATGCCTTTACTGAGGAATTACTATGTCCTAAAAATTGTGCTGAGTACTTGGCAGTCTGTGTGGAGTCAGTTGTCACAGAAATACTACCTGGGAGGGAACCGTTTCCGTCATCTTCATTTTGCAGCTGAGGAACCTGGAGGTGAAAGTTAGTAAGCAATTTGCCAAAGATCAAAGACGTTTCTGATTAGGTATGACCTTTAAATCCGTCTGACTCTAGGGCCGCTACGCTGTGTTACTGTGCAACACAGCACAAGTATACAGATACACTAAGCGTTGCTCCAAATGTTGAGTATTAGTAAACAGTGAAGAAGATAGTCAGACTGACAACCAAGAACTAAGTTAGGAATGCTAGAGATTGGAAGCTACAGAAAGTAAGCTTCAGTATATGCAGTGATGTCACGAAAGCATTAATTCATGTATTTTAGTGGCTTAAAAGAGTCACCACACAGTTTACAGAAAACATTTTCAGCAGCTATTTCATACTGGGGCACTAGATTGATTTTTGAGCCATTATTAGATTTCCTGCATTCAGTTTTCAACACTGAAGTATCAAAAAAGATGCATTGTGTTAGTATACTGAGTCTTGGAGAGACTGCTTCGCAATTACACAAATTATGAAAAATAGCTATTGTCCAGTGGAGAGTGGGAGTTTACACTGTCCTTGCTGACAGGGACAGGAACTGTCAATCAAAGCACACTATCATTATCATGAGTGGGTGATTCTAAAACACTAAGCCCTTGGGCTGGGGAGCTGGCTCAGCGGTCTAGGTACCTGCGTGGCAAGCACAAGAGCCTGGGTTTGATCCCCGGAGCCACATGCTGTGCCAGATACCAAAACTGGGCCTGGAGTTGGTTAGCTGGGATGAAAATGTTTCCTCTCTTGCAGACAAATTCTTCTCTATTTTTCCTCTAGTCTTGTCTGCTTATAGTTTCTGACAAATATATCTCTCTATATTTTATTTTCCCCAATTATATTTATCTACTCTGCGAATTATTTTCATAGATCACTGCTTAGATGGCAGGGCTTGCTTCTATGATAACACTTGAAGTGAGCGGATTATTATCACTTCCATACTAGAAAATGGCAAGTCGATAGACACAGTATTCTTGTCTAAAATCTATAGGATATCATGTCTGCATCTTGTACAACAAGTAGCCACCAGGAAGACAGCATGCAATGTGTTAATTATTGAAACTGTCCCACCAATTTGATGTGAAACTGTCTCATTGCTATTTGTTACTCAATAAAATGATGGAAAAAAATAAAATAAAATCTACAGGGACATGGATTTCTATCCACCTAATTACTTTCTTCTAAGAATGCAAAGAGTAGAGCATTTTTAGCTTATTACACTAATGGTTCACTATTAAGCCTTTTACTATTGATAAACTTAATTACTTATAAATGAATTATTCGTTATATGATAAGTACAGAAATACGAAGCAAAGGGAATGCGTACTTCTCTTTTTCTTTTTATATTTTAACATTAATTTTATTTAGTTTTTTTATTATTTTCATTATAAAACAACTGTTTAAAATTTCTAAAATTTTGAAAATTCAGGTAAGATCATACATATGACTATACCTAAATGGGCACTTCGATGGAATAACTGTTTAGTGTACAACAGAGTTCTGAGGGATGAAATTTCAAAATAGTAAACTGTCTCCATTAAACCTTTCTTTTCTGATAAATTTCAGGGATGTATTTATCGAGCAGAAAAACAACTAATTGACAACTCATCTTTATGGAATGTCTGTTGCCATGGTAATAGGAGCATGACATCTTTCTCAGAGAGGTTTTGTTCTAAAAGCAGTCATGACATCTGGGACTAAAGGTGAGTCACTTGGCTGTTCCAGGAACAGACAGAAGCCAAGAACTCGGGTGGAGTCCCCGAGGTGGGGCTCCCTGGGAGCACCTATTGCCTGCTCTCCAGAATATTCAGTCTGCAAAAGTACCTGCTCATTTGTTTCCTGTGAGAATACAAATAAGCAAATTAATAGAAGTTCTTTGATCAACTATCAAGAAAAGAGTGGGTTTACAATGAACAACTTTTTTGTGATAGTTTCCTGGGTGAGGTACCTCATTTTCAACTCATGGCGTATAACCACAGTGACTGAAAACAAAAAGAAAATTTCATAGCATATGAAATACCTCAAATAAATCCAATCCTAAAACTTACTCTTCAACTACCTTTAGATCATCATTTGACATGTATGGCTCTTCAATATGTGTTTATCCTTGTACTGAATGTCTGCCTTGGATTTGTGCATGTAAACATATAGTGTGTGTGTGTGTGTCTCTCTCTCTCTCTCTCTCTCTCTCTCTCTCTCTCTCTCTGTTGTGGTATACACTAATAGATCATTTCTCTGTGTTATTTCTGGATCAGAATGAGAAAAGCTTAACATGTTGCTAGGTAGTAAATATTAAATGATTCTTCAATGTAGAGAATTTTAAATAGAGCATTTAGTCGAATTAACCCATGTTGGTGCCTGCGGAGCTAAGACCCACATCTCATGACAGAGCCCATTACTGAAGGCAGGCCTGTTCCAAAAGCCCAGAGCAGAGGAGGGTTGGGAAGATCGCTGTAGCCAGAAGGCAAAAAATATTCAACCAGCTTAGCACTTAATGAAAGTTGAAAAGTATTGATCACTCTCTGCAGTTTTTGTTCTTTATTTTCACTATTCTCTCTTCTTGCTCTATCTGTACATCCTACATTCCTCGTATTGGCTCCACTCCTCTGGGCTTTCCAACTTTTCTTAGATCTCTCCTCTGCTCTTTACTCGCGTTTGGTAGGATCCTTCAGAGAATTAGCCAAGGAGACAAGAGGAGAAAAGAAAACTCTCAGAACTCCAGCTTCTAACTCCTGTCTGAAACTCTGCTTATGATGCTTTTCTAATTCAGTTCCAAAAACACTCTAGGGTGATGACAACTTTTGCTGCCACTTAATCTTCCCACAGCTTGCGCATGCAGGGTTTCTCCTGAGCTGTGCTAAGCTATGTGTGTACGTGCACATTCAAAGAGTGGGCAAAATTCACTGCCCACTCTCTCCTTTATATCATACCATGCATGTCCTGCTCCTTAACATGTAGTCCTAACATCAATCCTGTAATTTAAGGACTTAATCACCCCAATAAGAATCAGGTAATTCAAGTTTTAATATCTCTGTTTTTACGCTAACTATAACTCTACCTGGGGTAATCACATAGTCTCTGAATAATCTTTTCTAAAATATTAAATTATTCTCAGTCCAAAATTTATAAAATTCTACTGTCTAGTCCATTAGATGTTGTATATGTAGGTGTGTTCATGTGGGTTATTATTGAAGAACAGCAATGATTACTAGAACACTTAAACAAGGGAAGCAGTAATAGTTTAGGTGAAGACTGACCCACAACACCTCATCAGCAGGGCCTGCGGAAGGTGCTCTCATCAGGGGCTTGCTGTGCCCACCAGTGGGGTCATGTCCCGGTGGCCTTTGTAGCTGAATGTGCAGTTAGCAGGTGGCCCTGGGCAGAAGGGGCCGGCCCCTGGGGACGAGACCTGGGAGGAAACACCTCCATCTGTGGGCTTACCTGTCCCTCTCTACTTCCTGACTTCCACGAAGCGGGCAGCTTTGCTCTGCTGTGCCCTCTGCCTTGGTACTGTGCCACAGAGTCCACTTCCCAGGGCTATTACTATGAGCGAGAACCAGCTTCGCCTACTCTAAGTTAAGGATGTAGGGCACTGTGTCTCAGCAAGCAGAAAATTAAGGCAGAAGCCTAACTTCAATTCCGGAATATACCTGATTATTAAATACATTATTGTATACTAATTTACTATATTAAATAATTATTATAGTCAGATAATTATATAAATATAGAATAACAGGTAAGTAAAGTGAGACAATCCGTTCCTAACTCCTTATCCTGTAAATCAACAGCACCATAATACAATGACCTTTTCATAATAAATCTGCAATTCAGTGAACTCCAAAATCATATATCCAGCTTGTAATTTTATCTCCAAGTTTAAAATATTAAAAATATATTCATCTACTTGGCAAATAATAAAATTATGATTATTGAAAATAAGATTGACATCCCTGAGTCTGAAAAAAAAAGAAAGAAAAGAAAACACTAATAAAGAAATTGGAGTTTTTACGTCTATCATTGTAGGTTTGAACTGGTTTGAAATGCTTAAAAAGTTGCTGTTAGTAAACAGTACGTCTCTACCTGAAGGCCTGAGTGATAAATTCATATCACCATATTATGTGACTACATAATGGTCCAACTGAAATGGAAACCTGAATGTCCTTGAACCATGCGTTACTGATTTGTAACAAAGGTGGTTGTGTTGGTTAATGGAAACTCTTTTTGACTAGGGTCAAAGCCAGTGCACTGGGCTGGAGAGAAGCTCAGTGGTCTAAGAGCCTGCCTGGCAAGCTCAAGGACCCAGGTTTGATCCCTGGTACCATATGCTCCGTCCCGCCACTGAAACCAAGTATGCTGGTGCACGCCTGTAATCCCAGCACTAGGAAGGCTGAGACAGGAGGTCACTACGAGTCTGAGCTACATAGTGAGACCCTGTACCAGATCAATAAATAAATGTTTTAAAGACAATGTATGATTTTGATACACAAACTAAGATACTTCATCTCTCAAAGATTTCAGGAGAATAAATAGTTTGCAAATGACAATAATGCAGCAAGCTTCATGTTAGAATTTGTTCTAAATAGAGAAAATTTCAAATAATACACCCTTTTTAAGATTGAATTCAGATTTATGAAAAATTTTAAAGCAGTGTGTTATGTGGATCCGTAGTCCATAGAGTATTTCTATCTTTAATTCCCATTCTTTATAACCAAACTTTCTAATTTACTGAATTAAACAAAGAAATAAATACACAAAATGGTCTGCCCTCGGTTGTACTTAGTAAGACACACTATTTTTTTTTCCTTTTGTATCATAGTAACATTCAACTGTTTCACAATTCATTAGCTTTTGTGTGGTTCATCTTATTTGTGTTGTAAAATAACCAAATCGATTCAAATTTAAACCAGTTCTTTTAAAAACTTTCATCTTCTTTCTAAGCAATTTCACATTCACTAACAGATATTTAAGGGGAAAGATATGAATATTGTAATACTCTTCTATGTATAACTGTACACTGAATTCATAACAAAAACCTGTCCCTCTAAAATGAAAAATATATATATACAGTTATGGTCATAGAAAAAAGAAACAAACCTATAGTCTTTTGAGAAAATAAATACCAGGATTCAGTTAGACTTCTTTATTTTTCAAAGAAACTATCAATTTTGCATTATCATCAAAAGCATGAAGCCTGGGCAAAGAACTATATAATTTTTCTTTTGTTGAAATTTTGGACACAAAATGGAATTGCTAATGAACATGACAAGTTGTAGGATTCTGTTGATGAATATTGAAATGACTTGGCAAGAGATGTAAACAATCTATTCTATATCCATTCCTGTACTGAAGAAGAACAGCTTATTTTGTATTCAAAGGCAAATGAGGGAAAAAATGATGAAATTTATTGTTTTAAATTTTGGTCAAATTTAATAAAAATATCAAGGCTTATATACTGAAAAGTAGAAAACCTAATAGGGGGCCTGCTTTGCAGAATGTAGCTTCAATTACTAAGTACATAGAGATGGTCTCTTAGCCAGTATCAACTTATCTGACATTTTGCTTGTGCTATGTTTCAATTTAAGTGCCCCTAGGATATTTCTAACTTCTCAAAGTACAAAACAAAAATTTAGCTAGAATCTAAATTTTTCAGGGTACTTTGGCTTATGTTTTAATTTTAAACCAAAGCCACATATAAACATTTCGAACCAGTACAAAATTTCATAAAACAAGATGATAGGCATCCAACAATGGTTGTTACATTGCATATTGTTGTCTTCAAAGTACTTATACAGATCATCAGTTATAGGGATGTGAAATTGATAAAAAATTAAGCATTAAATGTTCATTTTGGGCTGGCCAAATAGCTCAGTGGATTAAAATGCCTACAAGCAGCCCAGGGGCCAGGGGTTCAATCCCTGAGTCTGCCATGCAGGTCCTGCCCCCCAGGGCGCCCTGACATGCGATTGAGACTGGGTGTGGTGGCACACTCCTGTAATCCCAGCTCTTAGAAGGCTGTAAACAGGAGAATCACTATGAGTCCGATCTCGTAGTGAGACCCTGAACACCCTCTAGACCCTTCCCTAAAGTACAGAAAAAAAAGTTCATTTCAACAAATCAATAGGAATTGATAGTGCAATTATTTTAGCTATCTTACATATACATACATATTTTTCCCTTCCTTCCTTCTTTCCCTCTTTTCTCCTTTCATTCATCCCTGTTGCTCTTTCCTTTTGTGACACCATTAGCTCAAGCTTTCTGGCCAGAAATATGACCTTATATATGATACTTTCGGAACTGGGAGATAAAAGGGAGTGCTCAGATGCTGTCAGTTACTCATACAGGATCATTTGCATATGTAATTTCTCTTTCCCCTTCCTCCTGTCAGCGTTGTGAGAACAGCTCTTGTTAATTCCCACTTAGTTGATTACAGTTGCTTCCCAGTGAAGTCCTGGCTGTCAATCCCGGTCACCAGTGGAGACCACATAGCACTCACTGCCAGCACTGGTACACCTAAGCTTAATCACCTTAATAGTTACACCGTCCTGTCCAAACCCAAATGATGCTTGGCCCTCCCTCTTGCAAACAACATCCGGGCAAAAGGGCTCTTCAGTGTAAATGTATCTCCAATGAAAACAATTCATTTATTTAAATCAGTTTCCTTTATGCCTCAAGAGCGGCTGCAGTTCAGGTTAATGCTGGGTTTTCTTCTTTAGACTTGGGATACCTATTTTTCTCTGCTCCATCAAGGGCTCCCAGTCCTCCACTAAGCAGCTGCTTGTCACGTTACCCAAGGAACTCGGACCAAGAAAGCTAAGGACAGCTGGAAAATGTGTCAGTTCAGTGACACAAAATCAAGTCATCCGGTGTGTTTGTTACACAAAAGTTTAAGCTGTGATATTTAGCATTTTATCTTCAGAAAAATAAATCATATACATTTGCCTATACACATGCATATATGATATGCTTATACATGTATATGTAAATGCACATGTGTACATGTGTGTGTTTGTGTGTATTTTAGGCCGAAGAATATGACAGCCTATTAGAGAATTAAAAAGACTTATATAGTATAAATTCCATAAAATTTTGCTGGTGAGGAATTTGAGATAAAAAACATGTAAATAAATTTCAGAACTCTGTGTTAAGAGCTATGTCTTTTTCTCAAAAAAATCATCTATTTATTTATATTTGGCATAGGGTCTCTCTTCATAGCTAGGACTCCTAGTGATCCTACTGTCTCAGTCTCCCCGGCACTGAGATTATAGGCATGCACCATCAGGCACAGCATGTGGTACCAGGGATTGAACCCAGGTACTTGCACTTGACAGGCAAACGCTTAGACCACCAAGCTATCTCCCCAGCTTTGCGAGCCATGTCTTGAGCTCCTTTTTCTGCTTCTAGGAATTAAGGGCAGATGAGGACCAGCCAGTATCATGTTTTGCTCAAAATCTTGATGCAGCCAGGTCTATTTGAATTTATATTGTATTACTTAATTAATAATCCATGATGATTCTTTTTTTTTTTTTTTTGCGGAACCAGGGATTGAACTCAGGTCCTTTTGCTTGCCAGGCAAGTGCTTATTCCACTGAGCTATCTCCCTGGCCCCATTCCATGATGATTCTTAAGCAAAAAGTGTTAACATAAAACCAGTGTAGGTGCTCTGGTGTTTCTTTGTGTGTTTACTTAACAAAGATATGTCCTCCTAATGGTTATAAGCAAGGCTGTGTTATTTTCAGATCAAGTAATGATTAATTGCTCTTATAAAATAATAATGATTTTTTTTTTTTTTTTTTAGTTTTAGGGAAGGGTCTACAGGGTGTTCACAGTCTCACTAGTAGATGGAACTGGTAGTGATCTGCCTGTTTACAGCCACCCAAGAGCTGGGATTACAGGCGGGCACCACCACACCCAGTCTCAATTGCCATCTCGGTGTGCCCCGGGGGTGGGGCTGGCACAGCAGGCCGGGGGATCAAACCCTTGGCCCTTGCGCCTCCTTGTGGGCACTTTAATCTGCTGAGATATTTAGCCGGCCCTTGAATAATGACTCTTTTTGCAACAACAGTGTGTTTCTGTGACACATGAAAAACCGCAGCACCAGACTATAATCTTCCTCTACAGTTAATATCCAAGCCCTGTAGGAAGTCTCAGAATTCTCCCTTCCAATGGAGACCGCAGATACTGGAGAATATAATCTTGGTGGGTGATGATAAAGAGGCATCAATACAGGGAAGAATCGGGATAGATCCTGTCAAAAGTATTTGAAGATAAATGGAGAGGAATCTAAATATTTATTTTGAAATCAATGAGTGCACTGGTGATCAGAAACAAATCACTTATTTGAGATAGCAGAATGATAAATAAAAAAAATAAATATATTTTGTAACTGAAACACTATCTACACAGAAACCATCAAATATACTCAAATAAGCTCACATTTAGAATCTATAAACACTCCATTTCCATCTTTGCCTAAATCTCTATAGACACCAGACCATTGCAGCTCACTTCATTGGGCAGAGAGGGCTGGACCTGCCAAACACTTCCCATGCTCTATGCAGTCCACATAGTTAGCTAGGTGAGAGTCTGACAGATAGAGAGTCCTTAAAATGAAATGCTGTTATTTGTAGTAATGATAGAATCTGAAATTTTTCTTTAATGTAAATATGGTAGTTTAAGGATGCTAATAGTGGAAGAGCACACAGTACTGAGACAAACCTGTGGGCTCCAGAAGATGCTATCATTCCTGAAGTACTGAACTGAATATAATGTGGACAAAATAGAGTCAAAATAGAGAGTTTAGAGACACAGTGCACTGGAAGAAAATTAATGCCTCAGCTTGGAGTAATTTTAGTTGCAGGTAGAAAGAATATTAACTAAATAGAGATAGAACATAATAGGAAAATAGTTTAAAGCAAGGACAATTTGAGAAGAATAGTCTCATGCAAACTATAATACCTTAGAAGAGCATTATCACCATGGGGAAAAAAAAAGTTATTTACACAAAATTCAACTCCATTGACCAGTAAAGTAGGTTTCTAGAGGAAACAGGAAAGATATAAGGGGAGAGAGGCAATTTAAGATGTTTGATATTTAGACAGATAGTTAGGGTAAAATGAACTGCATATGTTGCAGGGTAACAATAAGCTTCTCTTCTGGAGGGTTAACAACCTAAGTTTGCAGACCAAAAGTTAGAGAAAAAGAAGAGCTACAAGAAAAGCCAACATTTTGGCCCTAGCCTTTTAAGGTCAGTGAAGACTCAGGACATAGGAGAACCTGTACTATAACATCATGTAACTCAGTTATGTCCTGAATTTTCTGATCAAGGAG
>NW_004524603.1:9238105-9248499 GCF_000260255.1 Octodon degus
TGCAGTACAGGGCTACAGGATAAATCCTGAGGGGACTTGACTGACCTTATCAGATACAAAAGTTACATTTCCTGTTTATATAGGTCTTGCTTTATGTTGGTTTTAACCATCTAGCAGAAAAGTATAAAAACAAGGTATATAAAGTAAAGCCATATTAATATGATGAGCGATAAAAGGCTCAAGTCAATAACTTTTGAGGATCGCCCACTACTATTATGGACTGCTGGACAGTGTTGGAATTTTTTGCTGCATTTGTGCCCCTATAGTATTTAGATGCCAGTATAATACCCACCTCTGACAGGACTAAACAATAAAAGGGGATACAAAGGAAGAGCCATTTTGTATTTGTATATACAAAGTAGTTAGGCAGATATACAGCTACTTTCACTTAATTCAATGAGAGGAAAGATTTGTACCAATAGTGTTTGGACAGGACATCCTGTCTGCTTCTTGTACTATTGATAACCACTAAGAAGATAACAATGTACAATGTGTTAATTATTGAAACTGTCCTATGAATCAGCTCTGAAACTGACTCTTTGATATTTGTTTCTCAATAAAATAAAAAAATAAAAGTTTTATATTAGAACAGTACAAAAAGAAGAAAGAAAAAATATAGGAAAGGAGGGAAGGAAACAGAAAGTAACAAATATGCAAGGATTTACTGTCTTTAATCCATCCTGCCTAGAAATCACCTACAGATTTGGCACTTATTGCATTAGTCTTAAGATTGCTAATAATGGACTATTTAATAAAACTATTGTACTTATTCCCAGGGACCATTTTCCATGTTTAGGTTTCTACAGCTGTCTATGGTCACCCTGAGGGGCAACAGAATGGGGCCAAATCTTTTCCTTTCCCTGATTTCTCTTCTAAAGAGCCTTATCAGTCTGACTTCAGTGATGTGAATGTATGGATAACTCCAATGATTAGATTTATACTCAAAATTTCTTTCCATGTGAAACTTCAAAAATAAAAAAATCATGCAGGGGCAGGGAGATAGCTCAGTGGAATAAGTGCTTGTCTGGCAAATGCAAGGTCCTGAGTTCTATCCCTGGTATCACCAAAAAGGAAAAAAAAATCATGTAATGTAACTATTTTGTTCTTTCCATACGAATATAACTTTTCTTCTTTTTAAGTAGAATTTATATAATAACTGAGCAAATACCGCTGAGGTTGTCTTTTGGTTTTTCTCTTCACTGTCATATTGTTAATAGCATTCAGTCATATTCCTTTCCAATTAAAATGAAAAGGTACATAACTAAATAGAAATACAGATCCAATGAACATAATAATACTTGTATTTTATTTTCAAAGTACAATCTTACTAATCGGTTGTGCTAATAGATCTTAAAATACCAACAATGTGACCAAAAGAGGAAAATGCCTTTTTCTCGTATCTACGAATTATTTCTAATCTAAAAAAAAAATGCAAGAGCCAATATTTCAGTTTGTAAATAATTTGGATTCTTTTAAAGTTTAGAGATATATAGTATGCATAATGCTTTCAATTATGGTCCTGTAGATATTTTACTCTTCAATATTTATTTTATGGTCTCTGTGTTAAATAAAAGTACCTTTTTAGAACAGTGATGAACAGAATCTGAAACCAAAATTATTAGAATGATGGGCATTTCTCAGATAATAACTGATTTCCATTCCTGTGGCTAGAACATTATCTAAATAGGCCAATCAATGAGAAATTATATGCAGTGTATATGACAATATGCAGAATAAGGAAATGGTCAAAGGAAACTCCAATTTAATGACTTTGCTTTTCTCTGTATAGCTCTAACATGCAGAGCTGTCATATATAACAGAACATAAAAGTACAGTGCTGTACTGCACAGTACAATCAGCAAAATTTACAGTCCCATCCCGAAAAGAAGCCACCCGAATGCCGCACTACCATTCATGTTCTTTGGTCATAAATCTGAATGCTGGTCAGAAATCCAAACAGTTATTAAACAGGTAGGTTTTTTAACAGAGAACATCTGTGCTTTTTTTTTTTTTTTTGAGTATTTCATGGTTATTCAGGTGCAAGGTAAGTATATCGCTCTAACTTTGAGGTAGAAAATTATATTTGGTTCAGAAATCTGTTATCTACTTAGAAAGCTATTTTCCACACAGAAAAAAATATAATTTTTCCTTAAAATATGGAACATAATGGGTCCAATTATTTGGATGCAAGATATACAAAGCTTTGCTGTAAATGGCGCATAAAGGTGGCCCCATTTCACATTGATTTGCGAACCATATATAGCACAACCCTCCATACTCAGTGCATTAGTTATTAGTGGATAGAAATGCAGCTGTGTGGTTGTATCCACCCATCGGGAAACAGAATTTCCTGAAGCACAGTACCGAACAGTGACCTAGGTAACGGTGCATTTACACAATGGAGCTAATGCACAAATGTTAAATTGAGCTACATAAAATGTTTATAATATTTCTCCAAGCCAGAGCACCCAGGAGTGCTTTTATTTCCACTACCTTGAGCCATTTTCATCCAAACTAATCAGTCCATTTTGGATTCCTCAGATATATGGGCAGCTGACAGAATCTTCTGGAATTTTTCTCTACTCAGCCACCAGTGTTGGCCTCCATTTCTGGATTTTAATCTCTTGAATTTTTGCTACCTGCACATTCCACATAATTCTCAACTATGGTCAACAGCCAGCACTCGTAGGTATTGCTAGCTGATGTTCCAGATTATTAGAAATGGGCCTAAACTAGTGTTGCTGAAACAATTTTATGTTGAAAATACCAGTTACATGATGTATCATAACACAATGTGTCCTACAGAAGTGTCATTTAAGCACTTAGTTTGTACTGAATTTACAAGCATAAATTTGAGGGTATTGCTTGTGCGGCAAGATCTTAGTGTAAACCCTCAAGCAATTGAACATAAAAGACCTGTTCTTTTGCCACAAATGTCATGGAACTCATGTTTTGCCATCAGAAGAGATTTTTCAGGCCTGACCAAACCCAGTAGCTCCTCATTCATTGCTGACTTGCAACTCATACACTGGACAGCACACGAGCAGAAAAGTGGCAACGACTGAAGACCTAACAACAGATTATGTAGGCGGATGGAAAACCCTGAAGCTCTCTCACACGAGCAAGCATGGCTTCTCAAAACTGTTGCACAAGGGACCTCCATGCTGTAGAACATGCCTGTGCTACAGAAACAGCTCTGGAATCCATGCAGGGGAAGACCTCACTTAGAGAGCAGTTTTGTCAAATTCTCTGGTGGACAGAGTTTGAAAAGTTTATCACATCCTCTCAGAATAGTGTTAATCGTTTGTGTTGTCACTTGTGCATGGAGGTCCTCCCCCAAAGCCTCATGTGGTCATAATTGGGCTTTTCAGAAGTGACTGGATCTATAGTGTGTGATTGATTTATGGTGCAAAGCTGGTATTAAGGTGTGTAATTACTAAATCAGCCAGTGATTGGTTTGCCATCACCCTAATCCTGGTAGTCTGGGTTAGACTAAAGGGGAAGAAAGGCACTGTGAAGGCCAACTTTGTTTCTGCAACCTGTAGGTGCCATGAACTGTTTTCTCCCAAGCCACGGTGCCTTGAAGCCAGCTGGTTATGGATGGAAACCTCTACAAACAGTGAGCTAAATAAACCTTTCCTTCTTTCACTTTGAGCATTGGGCAATTAGTCTAAGCAGGAGAAAAGTAACAATGACCCTCTGTTTCCTGATATGATTTATGATCTGCCTGAGAAACTGCGTACAATTCTCATTTCATTGCCAACTCTTCCACAAGTATGATGGTGTATGAATTAACCAATGTGAGCATTAAGAAAAAATAATAATAGGGTCTAAAATGTTTAAAAGTCAGGTCAGAGAGATGTTCACAGAATCTGCCTTAGCAAGGCTTATTTTTATCTGGCTGTACTATTTGGTAAAATGAATATTTGAGACCGAGATGACAACTGAGAAGAAAAAGATGATATTTGAGTGAGTCATGGAGAGGAACAACAGACCTATCAGGCATGGATATGAGGAATTGCCAAAGATTTTTCAAGTATTTTTTTCTCTTTGCCCTTCATAAGTAATATCTAATTCTTTAAGTTATAGCTTATATCTAAAATATCCTCCAAAGTCTCAAGTGGTTATAGATAGGGCTCTTGGGAGGTAATTAATTATGGATGTATTATAGTAGATTAGTCCACACATGGGTTTATAGTTGGGGTGATGTTGGGAGGTGAAACCTGGTGGAAGGAGGTAGGTCTCCAGGTGTGGCCTTGAAGCAAGTGTACCTCTCCTCCTCCTTCCTCCTCCTCCTTACCCCTCCTCCTTTTTATCCCTCCTCCTCTCTTGATCTCTGTGCTTCCCATCCACCATATCTGGAGCAGTTTCTTTTCTGCCAGGCCCGTTGTCATGCTGGCTTGCCTTAGAGTCAGCCAACTGTGGCCTGAAATCTGTAAAAAAATAAACCTGTCCTCCTTTAACCTATGAGTGTTGCATAGTTTGTTGTAGCCAGGAGAAGGTAATGAGAGTAATGAAGACAAGTTTTCTTTTTTGCTGTTGTTGCTTTTTTTTTTTTTTTTTTTTAATGTACTTGGTTGCTACAGGGCCTCACTACACAACTTGGCCTCATAGTGATTCTCCTGTTTTCACCCTCCCCAGCCCTAGGATTACACATGTGCACTACCATGCCTAGACTGTGTGGCTGGCTCACCTCGTCCTACAGGCGGGGCTGACATGGCATGTGGTGGCAGAGATCAAACCGTGGTCCCTGAGCTTGCCTAAGCTTGCCTAAGCAGGTGCTTTAGTCCACTGAGCTATCTTGCCAGCCCCAAGTTTTGTTTTTATTTTTTCTCCTGAGCTCATCTTTTTGTTCACTTGCCACATCTGCTATCTTTGTAACAAAATTGACGAATATTATAGATAGGAAAATTTCATGCACTGTATGTAATTTGCACAAACATGTGCAAAATAAAACATGGTGTTTAGAAAAGAAATGTGATTTAATCCACAAAGGAAAACAAGAGAATATAAGTCAGGACTTATTCAGTGAGGATTAATCTTGGAGATAAGTGAGAAGGACTACACAAAGACTATGTACGAGGCTTCCAAAGAAATGCTTCACTTCAATTTCTTGAGCTGAGTGACACCCTGTTTTATAATTTAAAATTCTCCCAGAGTAGCTTCTTTTCAAAGTGGAGCCTGAGATTGAGGTAATAAACAGGGTATTAGAGTTTGTTTTTATTTAGTCAACATATGTGAAAGGGTGCAAGAGACAGCAGGCTTTCCCCCACAGCCAGATGAAGAGACCTCGACTGCTGAGTTTCCAGAGCTGCCCCATGTCAGCTGGGGATGGCTCAGCGTTTATGGACCACTCATCAGTCATGAGATGTGAACCTCCTCTGCAAACGCATCTCACTTGTAGCTGGATTTGTCCCTGGAAAATTTGCCAGAGGAGGGTGTCTGTCTCTAACTTCCTACAGGAAGACTGCAAGCCTTGAAGCAACATCTGGGTGGTGCACATGATTTTGTAAGAACTCAGCGACACAGGAAACAGATTTAAATTTGTCGAGTTATTGCTTTTAGAATCCGATCATCTTTTACCTGACATCAAAGAAAACACCTGTTTTATACAGGATCTTGTGCCTTTTCATTTCCAGGTTTTTTAATGAAAATACTTTTTTAAGTCCTCTCAGTGCCCTCAGGCCTATTGTCAAATTCTAGAGACTGCGTGCACTTAATTTGGCTGTGTGATCTTTTATTTGTGCTCCACCTATCTCAGTCTATAATTCCCATCTTGCAGGGTTGATTAAACTCTCTGTAGTTTCCCAGACATTTCTCCTTACTGAAGAAGCTTGAAGCTACGCATGAATCAGTTTTTGCTTTTCATTTTCAATTCTCATTTAGCACTTTAGAATCCTTCCCAAACAGAGGGTTGATTTCTTTCTTGAAATTTATTTTTTAAAACCATGTTTGTAAATAGCACCTTTTCATGAGCAACAGCACAAACAAAGCAGGACTAGTTTATATTAAAATTTATCAAAATTAGCTCAATCTGACATTCATTTGTCATTTCCTAGACATTCAGATACTGGGTTATATGCTGTGCCTTAGATAGATTGTTCCTTAAAATATTGGCTAAATTGAGATAATTTTGATATTTTTTAAAATTTTGAATATCTAGACCTATTCTTTTCCTTGTCTCCCTAATCTCTCTACATTCAGTGAAATTTTATGTATTGTCTCTTTTGATTCTTTTCTTTTTTAACTGGTTATTAGAGAACACAAATCCAAACATTTTATGAAACTGTTTCATTTAAATCCTGAATACTTTTCCTCCAAATAAAAATAAGATTTTTTTAAGGTTATGGCCATATTCATTTTTAATCAACTTTCGCTATACTGAATACAATTTCTCCTACAATGTTGCAGAATATATGTAAAATATTTAAATTATAGGTTGTTTTTATAAGTTTGTGCCAAAAAATTAATAAATACACATAGAAAATATAAATGCAGAGCTGTATGAACATTGGATCAGAGTTCCAAAAATAAATAATCTCACTTGTGGGTTAAAAGATATGTATGTTTATTTGAGAATTACTTAAACATTTATCCAAGAAACTCAATAATTATAAAACAGGAAATTAACTCTTTGAAATACAGTCCGATCTATCTTGGCAGGGAACAAAAACAACCCGAAGCCTTATAATCTGAGAATGTGCTTTCTCTGAAATTGTCCAAATTATTTCCTGTAGGGTTTACTGAACAGCCTGCTCCAAGAGATGGATGGGTAGTCAGGAAAAAAATGCAGAATGATCAATTGAAATGACAACCAAATTTAACTTTATCAGAAATGACCCCAAAACCCATTTACCACAGTCATCTTTTGCATTAGCCTGTGTAATGCTGCTTCTAATGAAGGAGACAAGCTTAACTTAACTAATTACTTAGAGACTCTCCAATAACTCATGTCAACGATTCCATCACAGGCACAGCCTTTTTTTTCCTCATAGTTTTTCTTAAAGATAAAATTATTCTTAGAAAATTCTGTGTATCAAAGAACAGCACGAGATGCTGATAATATACAAAGATGAACATAAAAATGTATCAGAATTAATATGTTTTCAAGTAAATCGTATTCAGAAACTCTCTGATGTTTTTATTTTATGAAAATAAGAAACAGAATTTCATAATCAAACAATGGAAATAACAACACTTATTACATAGTGTAGCATTATCTTTGAAGTAATTATTCCAAGTACAAGACATAAATAGCAAATATTTTTACAAAAATTAGCAAACAGATAGTAGCTCAAAACTTCCTTTAAAATAAGCTAAGATAATTATTAGGATAAATGAAACCAAATACTGTGTTTTTAGAAATATATTTAGAGCAGTGGAATTTGTAGTTTGGAGAAGAATTTGAACTTTTTTCTGTTTTCTATGTATTTCTCTTCATTATGGTTTTCGTCTAGACAGCCTCCAAATTGCAGTCCTGGAACATCTTCACAACTAGCTCTATCACTACAATGTGTGTGATGCTGGGATTAAGGGTATGTGATTACCAAATCCCTCCACTGATTAATTTGGCATAGTTCTTGCTAGTATTAAGAACGTGAGTGCTGCACCCACCCTAGGGCGGGTAGCCTGCCTACTTAATATAAGGACCGGAAAATGACTTGTCTCACCACCAACGCCACCATCTTGTCATCTCTGCTGTCATCCCTCCACGGCTATGAATTGCTGCCCCTATGGCATGTGCCACCTTGCCTTGGAACCAGCCAGTTATGCGCTAAAACCTCTACAAACTGAGCTAACTAAGCCTTTCCCCTTTTAACTTGGAATGTCTGGTATTTTGTCTCAGCAACACAAGAAAAGTAACTAAGACCATCTTCTATTTTGTTCTTCACTTGTGCTTCTCATGGAAGAGAAACTATGCAATATTTGGCTACTTAAATCTTCAAAGTCTTTCATACATTATCACTTTTTAGCACGGAATTGTTAAAAGGCCATGAATATGCCAATGATGCATTCTATAATTATAGTTAGCACAGGTTGGAAGGGAACAGAATAAAAATAGATCAAAAGAAGTTGGAAGAAGTATGTTTTCAGAGGGCTGGGGAGATAGCTCAAGGGCAGGAGTGCATGCCTGGTAAGCTCAAGATCCGGAGTTCAATTCCCAGTACCGCAAAGAAAAAAATGTTTTCAGAAATTCTTAAAGAATTACATATAAATCATGCAATTTCTCCATAAGTATAAACAATGTAATCAAAATAGCTGTTCTCAAAATACAATATTGTGTCAGGAACAATAAAATGTTAATGAGTTATTTTAGATCTCACCCTCCTTTTCTGGATTAACTTGTCAATAATTTAGGAATATCTCCTATCAAAAAGAGGGCTGGGGAGATGGCTCAGTGGAATAAGTGCTTCCCTGGCAAGCACAAGGGCCTGGGTTCAATCCCCAGTTCAAAAAAAAAAAAAAAAAAAAAAAATCTGAGCTCAAAAGGTTATTCTACTTCTCTAATATTAAAATAATCAAGCTGCTATGAATGGTTTTAGTCATATAATATACTTGAAATTATTGCCCTTTTCTGGCAAGATAGCTCTGCAGACTAAGCATGTCCTTAGGCCAGTGCATGGACCAGAGATTGATCCCCCACACCACATGACATTCCAGCTCTGCCCCCAGGCACACTGAGCCAGCCCCTGAAACTCATGTAGTGGTGCTTTCCTGCAATCTCAGTGCTGGGGAGATAAAAAACAGGAGGATCTCTGAGTCCAAGCTGCATAGTGAGACCCTGCATCAAATACATTAAAAAAAAGAAAAAAAAATTGTCTTTTGGGGTCTAGAATGAACACTGTTTGAGAAAGGTGCCCTAGCAAATGAAGAAGAGCTTTCAGCAATTGGCTAAGGGATAAATTAAACTAACTTATTTCTCTGAAATGATAACTTGTTTCCTCTGTGTTAGTTTATGGGAGGCAAAATTTAACCTAGCGGATGACTGCTGTGAAGAACTGACTGGTTGCAAAGGTTTGTTCGCGCTGTTACACTTGCTGCAATAGAGCTGTGTGCAGACACCATGCGATATTATGAATCAGTGGGTCACTGTGCTGCTACCGCATTTCTTGAGGCTGACATGCTCTGACAGGGATCATTCCCAGAAACATCACAGCAGCCACACTTCCAAGTTGCCTTAACTCTTACTATGTTAACCTGAGGGTGCTTCTTAGACATCTCAGTACTAGCACTACCACAGCTTCTACCAGGAGGGAGGATGGCCTGAGACACTAAATCCCCTCACTTGGTTGCTTGGTGCATTGATTTTTGTGCTTGTTTGGTGACAGAAAGAGCCACCTTAGACCTGGGCCAGTGACAACTTCCCTAGTCCTTCACCATCTTTTGTGTTCTACTCCATTTTCAGCATCCTAAACTAGACTGAGCCCTCCCACTCAAATATCTACTTAAAGAAGTCAAAGGCAATTTGTAAATGTTGTCACTTAAGTTGATGTGTGACAAACAAGAACAAGCATAATCATGTCTGATCTTCACTAGTTTCTGACTATGCATGGTCTACACAGAATGACAAGTAGAGATAAAACACAATTGCGTGTTTGAGTTTTAATGTCTCAGTCAAGGAATGATATGACAAGCACCGAAACATACTGCCTACATTTGCATTTTCTGGACTATGAAAATATTTTCATAGATTAGCCTGCTATGCAGCATCAGTCTCTAGTCCCCTGACAGAAGGGACATCTGAGGATTACATGCAAAGTCATGAATATCACAATTTCAGTGAGTGTGCAGGAATCCAAGAAAAAGTTTAGGCATCCCGTGTAAATGAAGTAGATTTTGTCAACACACACATGAAATATAAGGGGGAAACTCTCCAATTCAATGACTTGAAGAGATAATGGGAAACAACCCATCTATGACTTCTTTCTATACTCACCTTATACCATAAAACTTACTTTCTATACCTGAGCAATCTTCATACTGTATAATTGAGACTAAAAATGCTAATGAGTCTGAAACTCTGGTGAGGAAGATGGCAGGTAGCCAGGGAGAGCTCCAACTTGTGTGCTGTTGCTTTGGTCAGGCCTACTTCACTTCCTGAATCCTTTTTTGCTATCCTGTGCCATTTCCATCCCTTTCAACAACAAACTCTATGATCTTTGCAACACACTGGGAAGGAAAATCCAGCTAGCTAGCTACCATGGTCTTTCTAGCCTTTGGATATTGGCATTCAAGATGGCAGCATTCTGGAGAAAACCCATCTCCAGAGGAACAGCTGTGATTTCCTCCACATGTGTGAGGGATGATTGGGCTGCATATGCCTGAGGCCAGGACCTTCGAGCATCTTGCTGAGCAAGTGCAGGGTGACTGAGCAAATTAGAAAAGACCAACAG
>NW_004524603.1:9256264-9267174 GCF_000260255.1 Octodon degus
GTTTCAGTGGCTGGCACTGCACTTCCAGGATTCTGGTGTCAGTAAGGCATGCAATACCAAGGATGGAAATCAGGTTCTTGTGCTTGCCAGACAGGTGCTTAGACCTCCAAGCTATATCAGTAGGCCTTGATTGTTTTTAACTAGCTAAGGGTTCCATTTTGGATGAGGGAGACTAGTTAAAAAATAAGAATTTTCCTTTTGTCCTCTAATCTAGTTAATTTTAGAAAAATACAATCAATGTGCTTTACTATGAAGATTTCCTATGCTTTACAATTGAAACATTTTCTTACAAAAATAATGTCCTTCTTGGAAAGTCTGATAAGGTGGAGGAGAGACTGAATTTGCCTTAATAGGTTTTGTCTGTAATAAAAGGGTTCTGTTTGTTTTAGAAGAATAAAAAGGAAAAGCTCTATAAATAGAGAAAAGACACTAAACATCGACAACAAATGTTCTGAGTTGATGAATCAGTGAACCCTTTTTGCAGTAAACAAAAGTACTTATTTGAAAATAGAACGTGAGCCAGTTAAGTTTAAGAGAGTAAATGGGTTAATTTTTTAGTAACAACAGCCTGACTATTATTTACATCCATAAATTCTTGTTTTGCTTTTAAATTCAGATTTTCCAAGAAACTTGCTCTGAAATCTCTCTCCCCTGGGAATACCTCAGGAATGCTCAACTCAGACGATAAGATATTGTCTTACTTCTGTTTAGGTAAGAAAAAGGTAAGTAAGCCGTACTTTACTATTTTCTACATTTCTTCTCCTTCTTAGCTGGAAGCTTAGCTTTGATTTCTTAACACATGTCTAGGTGAAAGTTTACTATGAAGAACACATTTATTCTTTTCCAAAGCAGTATTACAAGTACTTTGAGGTCTTCATGGCAAGACTTCACTCTTTCCATCGGTCCATCCTTGGAAACAATGTCCTTGTGCTGTCCTTAGTTAATGTGTCACTCTGATTTCATGGGACAGCATTATTGCTGTAACACTGAAGGTGAGTTTCCTTTTGTCTTGAATTTGGCAATTAAGTTGAAGCAGCAAAAATACAGAGGGAAAGAAGAGACAAAGAATAAAAAAGGCAGGTATATAGATGCAGAATGAGGCAAAAATCACTTATAATTAGAGTAGAACTTACTGTAACAAGTGCCTTGGGACGTATGGAAAAGATCCTTCAAAGACAGATGAGTTGAACGAGATGATTTGTATTTTCCCTTTTTCCTTTCCGTTTTCATTTTTAGCTCAGTTTTTATTTCTCTTCTCAATTTTGCTCTGTACTTTGCCCATTTGTCATGGAATTCTTTTCTATTTTACCCAACATTTTTATCTTCCAGTCACCCCCAAGCTGCCATGGCAGCCCACTCCCTCCATGCCTGCGGACACAGGATGGGATGGAGGGCAAGTTTCCATGGCTGCCATTCTGTTCTTTTCCATTTTCCTGGCTATGTCATCTAAGGAAGACTCCAGAACCAGCTAGTCTGACAATGAGTAAGTTACCAAACTTCAAATATTGCTCATTTCTGAACTATTTAGAATGGGTGTCAAGAGAGAGAGATCTAAATGGTAGCTGGAGATCAATGATGTTCTCCAGAATGCTATTAAGTCAACAAATTGTTCCCCACACAAGCAGCAAATGAGTTTTTCCCAATGTCAAAAACTTTGTGTGGGCCTCATATATATTTATCTGATATTTATAGATTTTGACTATAGTCTCCTTTGCCAACATTGTGAAAAATGGCCTGTAGTGTATGCTGTGTTATACCTGAGTCTGATAAGAAATGTTCTGTAAATGAGCTTTATTAATCAAACACATTGCATGGAAATTTTAAGAACAATCTGTTTTAATAAGGGGTCCAAGTGATGATTGTCGTCTTTAAGAGGTGCTGAAAAATAGCAGTGAGGGTCAGAAATGAAGACTCATGTCCAGATAACAATAAGCTTTCTTTTATCCCCAAAGTTAGGAGGAAAGTGGCTGCTTAGGGAAACAGAACCGTCTGTTTTCCTTATCAGGAGACTCCATGTGAGTCTGAGCTGGTAAATATACTCATTCTCATTCAGATTCCTTCTTGAATAAAGGGAAGAAGAATTGTAAAGGAGCAACCAAGAAGAAAATAGACCTGATGAATTGCCCAACAAAGCAAGGCCATGCTTTGTAATTTAAGTAGAGATGAAAAGGTTTAATACACAGCAAGATATATTAATGAGCAAACCTAGGTAAGGACATGTGATGCTATTCTTCTAGGGCCTAAGCTATTGTCTGTATCATTTCTGGTACTTCAGGGAGCACTTCTAACTCACTCAGGTCTTAAAGAACAAGCCTCTTAACTACTCACACTGAAGAAGCTCCGCTGAAAAGCTAAGAAAAGAAAATGCAGAATACTTCAAATGAGGTGTGCCGTGTATTTAGAAGTAAAAATATATGTGAAGGGGTGGAGAGATTTTTTTTCAGAGAAGAATTTTATCTTTTGTGTTTTATCTTTAGCAATGACAGAGTACTTTGATATAAAAATAGTCCAGCCTACATTGATTTCCATTTTTCCAGACCATTGACCTACAAATGAGCATATTCAGGGAGTATGTGCATTTTTATGCTCTGTAGTTACGTGTGCTTAAGCTCTTTCTCCTCAGCACACTTGAGTCTGAAAGGTGCCAAATTCTTCACCTGCATCCCTCCCCATGAACCTTGCAGAGACAGAAAGACAAGGGTCTGAATTCAGGCTCTGCCCCTTAGTGGAGTGGACTTAGGCATTGTTCTTTAGAATGTTTTTGGAAAGCAACATCAAGTGATACAAAAGTATCATTACTTTATCTCTTGCTAATCTCCTTCATTTTTGCTGTTTTCTCCAGTTTTACTAATATATAATTGACAAAAATAGTTATTTTATTGTAAATTATATATGTAAATATATAATGAAATAAGTCAAACTAGCTAATGCACCCATCTCCAAAAGAACTCACTATTTCTTTGTTTTGAGCTTATTAGAATGATTTTTTTGGCCGGCTCAGGCTGCCTTAAGGGCGGGTCTAGTAAGGCAGGTGGAGGTGGGGATTGAAGCTTACTATCCTGTGCCTGACTACATTTGCACGAGCAGAAGCTTAAACAACTGAGCTAAGAGGCAGGGCCCCTCTGAGCTTATTAGAGACCTGACTTTTTAGCAATTTCCAAGTATCCATTACTAAATGTTATTACTGGCCACAATCACTATGCCATCACTAGATCGGCAGAACTCATCCTGCTTAACCAAAACATTTACCCTTTCACAAACATCTACCATTGTCTGTCTTACCCCAGCATCTAGCAATCAGCAGCCTCCTCTCCATGTCAAGGAGATTAATTGTTTTAGATTCTATCTACGAGTGGCTCCCTGGAGTATTTTGATATTGTATGCCTGGATCATTCTGCTTAACATGCTGTTCTCCTGATTCATTCAAGCGGCCATACATGGCAACATTTTCTTCTTTTTTAAAAGGTTAATACTCAGTTGTATACAACACACTCTGTCTATATGGACCTGTTGAAAGACTCTTGTCAGATTTTGCATCTTTGCTACTGTGAATAATTTCCCAAAAGACAGGAGTGTCAGGATTTTTCACCATACTGATCTCATTTCTTCTGCATAGACCCTTAGTAGTAAAACTGCTGGAAAATACTATAGTTCTTTTTGTAATTTTTAGGTAATGTTTACATGCTTTTTCGTAGCTATATTATTTCACACCCTTACCAGTAGTGGATGAATTCCCTTTTTCTATATCTTCACTATTTCTTCTCAACACAAATAACATGGAGCAGCTTTTGTTAAGAACCTTGACTTGACTCTCCTGATATTTCAAAGGCAGAATATGTAAACTATCAGATGGTCTGAGCATCTTTTGGCGATTTGGTCAGATTAGCAATCTGATGTTATTCAAACATCTATCAATCCCATTCATATCTATTTTTCAGTTGGATTTTCTCTGTTCAGCATCTCACAAACATCAAATTGTACCTGTTTTTTTTGGTGGTGGTGGTGGTAGTGTTGTGTGTGTGTGTGTGTGTGTGTGTGTGTGTGTGTGTAGATAGGGTCCTACTATGCAGTTCCAGTTGACCTGACATTCACAGCAATCCTGCTTCATCCTCATGGATAAATTATAGGCATGGGATTATAGGCATGCACACAACACCTGGCAAGTTGTCCCAATTTTAAAAGCTCTGTCAAGCTTTTATATTTTTTCTTTCTTACTCTTAGTAACTGGACAATCAAATGCTTATTCAAATGCCATTGTTAAGGAGTATTTTACTCTCACACATTTCTCATAATTTTCAGGCTTGGAACTTCTTGCAAGGAGAAGCTAGTTGCATTGAGGCAGGTAGATATATAGAGTGAATCAAACTAGAAGCCAAGGAGGCTGTCGTGGGGATGTCTCAAGCCAGTTCCTATAGTAATGCCTGGCATGACTCAGCATCAAAATCTGAGCCACCAGAGATGATAAGACATCACATCCCACTGTACCAGCACCCAAGGCAGGTGTTAAATGTGTGTGTGTTCACAGTTGGAAATGCATGTGCATGGGCCTAAGGGAAACCAGGCAAACGTTCTTCTGGGAGAGAAAAAGTAGAGGTCAGTGCTCATGGGGAACAATTTCAATCCTGATGTTACTCAGAAAGAAAAAATTCAATTTCAGCTGTAAGTGGAAGCCACATAGTGGTGACTTAAGTGGAAGAGGTTTGATTTCTCCATTACTCTTCAGAAACTGAAAGGGGGATTCAGTAAGTGATAACATTTGAATGAAATGCAATCTTCTTGATTCTTGATGGTTATGTAAGGATTGGATCTGAGTGAGTTCTTGAGATCCCAAAGCATCATAATCTCTGGTATAGGGTCTTACTACACAGCTCAGACTTGTAGTAATCCTCCTGTTTCAGCCTTCCCACTACTGGGATTACAGGCATGCACCACCATATCCAGTCTCGGTGGCCAGCTTAATGCGCCGGGGGGCAGGGATGGCGCAGCATATGGTGCTAGGAATTGAATCCTAGTCCCTGCACTTGCCTAAGCAGGCACTTAGTCCTTTGAGTTGTCTCACCAGCCCTTTCCCTCGAATTTCAATACTGCATGTGCTGATTGCTTCATGTAAAGAGAACAAAAATACTAAGAACGTGAAATTTACTTCAGCACTTCTAAAATGACTTTCTGTGACTACAGAGTTGTCTTCAAAACATTTATCTCATATTATGGTTTGGCATTGCATTTAACAGAAAACAATTGATGACTCAAGTCATCTTGGGTCTGAATCTACAGTGGTTTTCATATCATAATATGTAAAATTGCAAATCAAATGAGGTCACCAAAATAAAGATCAAGAGTCATGCAATGCAGTTCCAAGAAATCAATATAAAGAAATAAATTATGTAGAATTATTTATATGAGCAAAGCACACAACATTGTTTTTGATATCTCCAAGATGAGGTAATTTTTAGGAATTCATTACAGCTAGTTTGTTCAAACAAATTATAATCTATTTTCCGCTCTACTGGAAAAAGGACAACTGGGTTATTGCTCATGTAGAAGGCCCAGAGTATCCATATTGGCCTGAATGCTTATCAAGATACGTCTTGAGAAAAATTCTAAAATTTAGATTGCAGATCTTATACTTTTGATACAGAAGAACCAGATCTTGGTAGTGTCATATCACAAAATTGCTATGACTCCTTAAAAAGAACTTGGAAAATTGTGAGGATGATTATGCGGCGATCACAACTCCAAAACAACAATGAATTTGTGCCTCAAGTGCTCACACTTGTAGGAATTAGGAGCTTGTAGTTCTATACTCAGTACCAGAGAGGACTTTATTGGATTGGTGACACTAGGAGCAGTTCATATAAGGATAAAGCATCGAGTAGAACAGATTTTCCATATCTAAGGTTTTGGATAGAATCTAGAACTTTCCTTTAATTTCTGGCTCCATCCCTGTTATCCTTCACACGTGACCTACATGATAATTAGATAGAAACTACCATAGAGACCTTATCAGACATGATTTTAGTCTGACATGTAATTTTATTGAAGTTCTAGGCTGCTTCACTGAAAACATCGAAATAAAAAAGCAATATATACTTCAAATACCTTGTATCTGATTCTGAAAATTAACATCTATTTCCTTGGCATTTTCTGCCATCCAGTAGTTATAATTAATCTGATGCTACCCAGGAATTTCCATTAGAGAATGAGTAAGAATTTCATTAAAATTCAAGTATGTTGTAAAATGAACTTTTTGTACTATTCAGAAAAAAATTTTTACTTGAACAAAAATGAACATTGTACTTGATGCCAAAGCTTACATTGTTTTACGGTTTATATCAACATTATACAACTTTATAAACTGATATCTTACAATGAATGATTCATATGTTCTACCCACTATTTTAAAAGTTGTTTTTATGTGTACTATTATATGATGTTTTGATTGTTAATTTTCTCTCACTGATGGCTTTCTTCAATGAATATACAAAGAAACACTAACAGTATCTAGTTAAGGTTAAAAGTTACTTAAAATATTCTTTTTTAAAAGAGAATAAAAAATAAAAAATAGAACTACTTGCCTATTGAAAGGAACAGTTAGTGTCTAAACTTTATTTTCTCACTATTATGCTTCTTTTATGCCTTGGAAAAATCAGGATGTGTGTGTGTTATTGTTCCTGTCTCAAGTGAGCTTGATTTCTACAAAGTGTTTCCTCTTTCCAACACACGGCCCAATGAACGCTAAAGCAATATCAGTTCTGTAGGGATGAGAGGAACGAAGAACTACTCCCTAACACAATAACCACGGTTACCTTCTGTCTCTTTAACCAGATGTTTGACTTCGCCGCCATTTCCTGTTATCTGTAAAAAGTACAGATTTTTATTCTGAACCGGTATTTACGGTCTGACATCTGTTTAACACAGACTAGGCTATAAATGGATATTTTGAAATTGCAAAAAAAGAATAATACCGGTATTTGGTTGCAGAGAAGATGGTGAGAAGTGGGACAGAAAGAAAAGGTAGGCAGACAGATGCTTCAGTAAGAAGAAAGGAGGGTATACATGACTTTTGGAGATTAAAAATTAAGTCACATTAGAGTGATTATTTTTAAAAGCAGAGTATAAATAGTTTTCTTCTGTTTGCCCTTACACCCATATTCTCTGCAAGGATTTTTTAAAAACATGATTGATCAAAGTTGTGTTTGTGCAGTAATTGTTCAGGATGCTGAAAAGATGGATAAATAAGGACAATAAGGCATGAAAGAGCCAACCTAAGGCAACAAACTGAGGGTAAATCTCCAGAAGTCTTCCTGTATTGGTAACATAAGTGACTCTAAAAGACCCTATAATAAGGGCCCAAAGAGAGGTAAATAAAAAAGGAACAAGACGGGGCAGCTGTGTTAAAACTAGCTCATATTACTGTAGGTTCATTTTCAAAGAAAGAAAAAAACTTTGAAAGAAAAATCAACATTATTTTGATGATAATGGATGGCAATCATAATAAAGCTGAGATAAATTTATTATAATTAATTTGTTTCCTCAAATAAAACACATTATAATTAATCTGATGCTAGTTACACTGATTTACCTTACACTGACTTGGTGCTTCTTAAGATGCCAAAATTCTCTAAATATAATTGTTCTTTGCAAATAAGATTTTAGTATGCCCTTACTAAAGTAAGCCCCTATTCATTAATAAATTAGTATCTTCTTACCATGTCCCAAATTAAGTAGATTCCATACTACATTTTCAAATTCTTAATACAGCATGCAAATTTTAATAAGACATGCATAATCTGTCTTGAAACCATAGCTCTCCCCTCTGGTTTCTTGCTTCTCTAGGACCTAGGAACTAACTATATTTACACATTGTATAATTTTAATTGACATATAAAGAACTGTACATATTTAATGTACATAATTTGATGAGTTTGACAGAACATGGGCATTAAAACCTGGTAACACAAGCAAATCGAAAACATATTCAACATCTCCCAAAGCTAAAGATCATGTTGCTTTATTGACATAAGATAAATGTCTTGAAAAATCACTATTTTGGGTTTCCACTGAATTTATTGAATTTTCTTGTTGTATTTCTGAATTTCAAATGGAAGGGTAAATCTCACCACTGCTATTCTACTTTGGCCCAGAGTGGATGCTTCCCCAACAACTTAAGACCTAGTTGTGGACAAGTTTGCTAAGATAGATCAATGGAAACAGCCAGAATAGTGTATCAGTAAATATTAATTGTGCAGCGTTCTTCTATCTTGGGAAGCTGTTTTTCAAAGAGAGTATTTAATTTAATTAACAATGATGTGACAGTGATTGAATATCTGAGAGCAAAATAAGTTTGAAGTTTCCACTACGAATTGCCTATCAGGATAGGACAAAACTTAAAATGACATGATTATTATTATTATGATTTGTATAGACAAAGTAAATACACAATGCTAGCAACATTGTTTAAAAAATAGGGTGGGTCGGGGCGATAGCTTAGTAGAATAAATGCCTGCCTGGAAAGCACAAGGGCCCGAGTTCAATCCTCGGTTCCGCCAATAAAGAAAGAAAGAAAGAAAGAAAGAAAGAAAGAAAGAAAGACAGACAGACAGACAGACAGACAGACAGACAGACAGGGAAATTTCTTAATATTTTAATGACAAAACCTTCATTTTATCCAACTGCATAACTGCTCTTTTATTCAATTATGTATTTATGACATATCTGTTCATGTGCCATACTGGGAAATTACAAAGTGGGTAACAATGAAAAAAAAGAAAGTTTATAAAGTTTAACTAATGAAGAAATACATGTGCACTGGAATAATTATGATAAAACTATTATTATCAGAAAACTTTACGCGAAATAACATAGAATCAAAATTGTTAGGAAAAAAAGCCCATTCCTTTTACAAGGAGTCAGAATAATTTTAAGACTCAAGGTGACATTTAAGCTGCATTTTGAAAATTTGTCAAGTAAAAATTTGTGCAGCATAGAATGCTCAGTCTAGACATAGTAATTGCATGATTAGGTCATAATTTGTGAGATTCTGTACAAAGTTAACATGTAGAAGCTTTCATTCAAAAGATAACAAAAATTTTCAGATAGCAACAGGCAAGCATTAGAGTCGATAGGACGAAGCCCTGCAGAGCATGGGCTGCAAGGCTCTGTATACCCATAAAGGACACATGCAAGCCTTTCCAACTGGCTTTGTAGTTTGCATCTAAGCACAGGCTGCATAGTTGTGGAAATACCAGGGACCAAGTGTAAAGACAGACCACCCATGAAAGAGCTGGCTGGTTTCTCTGAGTCAACCCCACCCCAACAGCAATAGCAAATAATGAAGGAATCCATTCCACCTTGTAAGTAGATGGTCGCAGAAAAGCAGGTTTAATTTCAGAAGCCTTTTGTACTATTATTGAGTCTCTCTGGCCACCAAGTGTTGATTTTTTCCCCCATCTCTTCAGTCCGGATTGGCTCTGTTCTTTCTTTTGAGTCATAAAATTTGGCCAAATGGAATTCACACAGGGGGACTCAAGTATTGCACTCTAAGACCCTGGAACATTCCAGTTTAGGACCCTGTCTTAAACCTGAAAAAGACCAAACCAATCAAGTAGGGGTACTGCATGAAAAAGTCAGGTGTCACAGAAGCACATATTTCTCTTGAAACTTCCATCGTAGCTCCTGGTTTCTAGAGTACAATGACATACAAAAGACAAAGCATTGATATATTCAAATATTACAGGTTTTCGCCAAAGTAAAATGCCATGTTTTTTAATCACTGTACATTCCAGTAGTTGCTCAAAGGGTTTGTTTGAAATGCTAACCTTTTTATATGAGACATAGGTAGTATTCATAAATGTCTTCGAGTAATGTCCAGAAAGTTAGATTCGGAAAACTGCACCCACTAGTCCTCCACTCTGGACTCTAATGCCATTAATAAAGTTATAAAATGTATATCTTTATTACAATAATGTGTTTTTTAATGCAAATTAAAAATGCCGAGAATTAAAGACAGGAAAAGTGGATGTCGGAATTGAAAGCCAGAATTTCTCCTCTGACAGAATTCAGTTGGGACCCCAAGTAAGGAGTCAACCGTACCGATGTTCCTTCGACAGAAAACACTCACTTAAGGGCGTTTATTAACTTTAAGAGTTTTCTGCCTGGCATCTGAAACTATGGCCACAAACACTTCTGCAATGTTGCTATTCAGAATGTTACTTTGTCAGGCTGTTAAAGCTGAATTTATAGCACAGGTGTTAAAGAAGCATGGGAAATTTTCCAACCTGTCTTGCAGTTGCAAGATGTTCATATTTTAGAATGTTGTAATTTGTGTTCTCGCGATATCAAAGAAAAGATTATAAACTTCGTCAATACAGGTTTTATGTGGGATCATCAAAGGAATAGAAATTCCTTTGAATAGGGAAGAAGTTGGAAACAGCAAGTTGTCATTAAAAGGGAACATCATGGGTTGTGGGGAGGATCCTTCGGAATGAGGCAAAAGTGATTTCATGGAAGACTACTGACCTCAGAAATGTTTATCCTTTCCACTCCGAGCAAAGAGTAGAGCTAGCTCTTGAGACAATAATGTATCTCTTTGGGGGCGGGGAGATGGCTCAGTGGAATAAGTACTTCCATGGCAAGAACAAGGACCTGAGTTCAATCCCCGGTTCCACAAAAAAAATAAATAAATAAATAAATAAATAAAAATAATAATGTATCTCTTTTTCTTTACTAAAGCTCTATTTGGGGCATAATTGTGCCGTGACATACATTCTCTATTAAGCAGTAAAAGTTAAGCCTAAGGGAACATTTAAAGTTATGTTAATACATCCATTTGTCCCCTAAATTTTAGATGCAGCATAAATTTAACAGAACATTATGAATTTAAAACATGGCTTGACTAACGTATCTTGACC
>NW_004524603.1:9267644-9277287 GCF_000260255.1 Octodon degus
AATTTGCAATATCCTGTGTGTTTTGTTTCATCTCTCCCCCTGGAACTAATTGGCCTTTTTCTTCCCACAGTGACCACTGAGGCAAAGAATACCGGGGACCTGTTTTTGAGAATAAATGTTCCTTCAGTGAATGTGACACCACAGCTTTGTGAAGCAAGAGTAAGTATGACTGCAGAAGGGATTTGATAGACTGTTTTTCTCCACGATACCCTAGCCTTATAGATCAAGCAAAGAGATTCAAAAGAAAGAAGTATGCAGATTTCTCTAGATAATTTGGAAACAGTTATAAAAATGCACACAGTCCAAGCATCTGGTTTGATTCAGCAATCTTACTAAGACTGTTTTCCGATTTTCACTGTGTTTACTTTATCCTATGTCTCCATCACGATTATTATTAAAGAAAAAATACCTTTCATTTTAAAGAAGCCTTTCACTTTTGTGTAGCCCCCTGATTTTGTGTTGAATTGCTCAGGGCAATCCTGGCTTTGGAAATCTTTCTCAATTTAGACTTAAGGTCAATTAATTTGGCAGAAAGATCTATGATTCCTTGCAGCTGTGGAATTAATGGGCTTCTGACTTTTCACAATGGACCAATCAGCAAAAGGCTGCACGGGCATTTTACCAAGATTGATCTCATTACCTGAATATTTCAGAGAATATAACTTCTAAGAGTTGTCTGCCATAAATTTCCCAATGGAGATATTGGAATTCCATTTAACAAGATGAGATGCCACAGGTATTTGTTGCAACTTCAAGTTAGCCTAGCATTCATAAAAACCCCAACTAACAAATAGGCTTTAGGGTGTGTTTTGCTACCATTTATTCATTGTCTTTCGCTCTTCAACTTGATGCTTTGACTATTTTTAATACAGATTTTGAAATTGATTCTATGATAGAAGTAGAATATTGGAAATTGTCAAAGTAATACAAACACATCATGAAAATATAGAAAAACATATAGGTTTATACATGCATATACATATACATGAGCATATGCACACACATTTTATTCACTTGATTCTTAAATTAGAAACACCTTGATTTGAACAAGGAAAGAAATTGTGCTGTCTTCACTCTGCCAGTGATCTGAAAATATTTCCTAGGAATTCTTCTGCTACATCATATGAAACTGATTTATCTTGGTTTATATTACAAAAGACATTCTATTTCAATATTTAAAGTTGGATTATGTTAC
This sequence comes from Octodon degus, assembly GCF_000260255.1. Taxonomy (NCBI): domain Eukaryota; kingdom Metazoa; phylum Chordata; class Mammalia; order Rodentia; family Octodontidae; genus Octodon; species Octodon degus. The sequence goes on from NW_004524603.1 coordinate 9,268,840, forward strand.
AAAAATTGACCGTTCCTATACATTGAAAGGAATTTTGGACCCAATTATATTTCTTTTTCAAAGTTCCCATGTATTCAAAAGGCACTTGGCTTATGACCATTAAATTGATATTTCCTTGCTTACATTTAAAACAAGCACACTTTTTATTTTGGTACAAGGAATCAAACTCATGACCTCACACTTTCCAGGCAGATACTGTGCCACTAAGTTGTATTCCTAGCCCTAAGGTTACAATCTCTACTCCAGTTTTTAGCAAAACAATGTAAGTACATCCTTTGTCACAACAAGAAGGATGAGTTGGCCTGTGCTCTAATTTTTCTCATGGGAAACACAGACATTGTGAACCCAGGTATAAAATCTGACACTTCCAGACAAATTATTTTTTATAGATTAACTGTACCTGAATGTGCCTGACACAGGATCAAATAGACCATGAGGAATTATTACAAGTCCTTTTATCTCTTTATACCCACCTCTGTATGAATTCATATAATTATAGAATTAAAAACCTACCATTGGATGTATTGGGAGAAATTTTAATGCAAACATTCTAAAAGCTTCTTGTAACATTAGCAAAAGAACTAGGAGGTCAGACATACTTAAGAGGACTTGAAAGCAATAATATAAAGCCTCACTCTTCTAATGAGAAGAGTTGTTGGCTACAAATTCATACATCACTACTTATCACTTTTACCTTGTGGAACCCCTGGAAAAAAAAGGTATGTCACCAACAACTCCACTGTAATAATAACCTGCTAGACCTCAGCCAGGGCTCTTTTCTTATTGTGAATATACCACCTTTCAGGGCCAGAACTGGAAAGGACACCCTCAATATTTGATGCTATTGTTTTTTATGGTATCCAGGGATTGAATAATCATAGGAACTTGACTGAATAAATTTCCTGGAATGGGTTTCCAAGACATGCATCCAACAAAAGAGATCATTTTAATTTGTGTACATAATGCTTTAAAAACTTCCCCCAAACGTAATGCTATAATCAACACATTTCTAGGAGTGTAAATCTTCAAGTTTTGCCATCCACAGATACACATACATAATTTTTCTTAAGTCTCTTAGGAAAGTACATTAATTCTACAAGAATAGCCACCAAATCAGACGTATTAATGTACAGATGTTCTAAGGGGTGTGCCAGGTTTTAACAGAGTATGGTATTGTGTAAAGTTGACAAGGAACTTAGGAAGCAGTATGTCACTACCTTTTCCACATTTACCATTTACTTTGTTTCTTTGGCAAGTGTTTCAGGTAAAGGGAAAAATAATCCAGTGCATATTTGATCATTGCTGGCTTTCTTGTGCCTTGTCCCGTGTGTGGAGACTAAAGAGTGGAAGCAGGTGAGGGAAGGAAGAAGGCACGAGGGAGTAGGCATTGAAAGCAGAGAGCAGAGCTTCATGACTCTTCTCCTGAGAGTTTGGGCTTCATGAAGGAGGAAACAAAGCAAAGAGAAATGGGAGGTGAACATGTGTCTAGGACCCCCTGCTCTCCTCCTTAGACTCCCAGACACCACAACGATGTTGGAGCAAGAAGCTTGCTGAGGTGTCATTAGGCAGGAGGGATTAGCAGGTGAACATGGAAGTCAGGGGACAATCTTCAGGAGCTCCAGGGAAAGCTAATCGAAATACCAGGACAGCACAGACAGAAAGAAAAGCCTACGTGAATCTGCACCTGAGAATGAAGCGAAGAGGTGCACTTAGCAGAGTACACTTAGGGAGAGAGATGACATGATAACCACACGAATGTCAGTTGTCAGGCAATATGTGAACTGCCTGCATCTTAATTAAAACATCAAAGAAGACGTTTCTTACTACTTCAGAAGGACAGTGCTTTTAAAGATACTAAATTTCCTTCCAGACAAAAGTTTTTGCACAGTTGAGGTCTTGAACCAAGAGATGTGAGTACCCACTCTGTGTAGTCAAATTTTTAATCCTAAATTTTCATACTGAGGTACAAAGCTAGAAAATATCTGGGAGTGTACCCTATCCTTACCTTTTTGCTCATTACAAGTTATTCACTAAGTAAAATATAACTACAATTCTAGGTCATATCTGGGAAGAATTGCTACAAATATTCAATATAGCCTTTGGATTCAAACGGAGTGAGAACTAAAATAAATTTTGAAAATTTTAACTGCGCAATTAACTATCAGCATTGGTGTTTAACACACCGAGCTGGGCATGTCTCTGTCTCAAATTCCAATATGGAGTTTTTCCATTAACTGGAGATGATATGGATATGATATAATAATTATAACTGAATTGAGAGATATGAATCTACTTATATTAACACATAAAAAATAGGCTCTTCACAATTATGGTTTTATAAAATGCGGACAACATATTAATCTAACCGATCACTTTAGTGCTTTCATTATTATTAAATTTTAGAAACAATAGGAACTTGTACAATACTTGCATAGGGGTACTGTCCTGGTGGAGCTCTAGATAACTTCTTCCTGAGAGTCTGATAATAGATATGCGCACAGCGACTGTCTATTCAGTGTGACTTTACATTTTCACATCTCTTCAGGTAAGAGGCACATCTATCCACTTCATTAAATGTCAGGCTATCTTGCTATTTCACAGTCATTACCTTAAGGACTTTCATTACATCTTTTGAATTGTAAATTGAATGTCAAATAGAATTTGGATAAGAGTTTCTTATGAGAAAAGTTAATGGGTAAGTTTCACCCATTTCTCACGCACTTTATTGAATGTTAGATTTAATAAATTTTAACTGACCACACTTTAAATGAAGCCTCCTCGTCTTTATTTACTTTTACTTGTCCAAGCTTCTTCTTCTGAAATTGCATAGGTTCAGAACTATGAACAGAAGAGGAAGCGGTCAAGCAAGTTTTAAAAGTCACAATAGAACAGGAAATTTGAGTGTGAGACGCTTTCACTGGTCCAGAACATACGCTTATTATGCCTCCAGTGCTAAGAATGATGGTTTCTTAAATAACCCCTCCAGAACAGAATCAAGTCGGAATTTACATGACTAACCAGAGCACTGTGCTTTGATGTAAGTGGGAATAAGGAGGAATTTATACTTTGCAGTCATCTTTAGAATTTTCAAGCACTGAAACTGAAGTAAGAAAGCAAGCATGGGGACGTAGGTGGGGTGTGCTTTAGGGTCCCCTGAAAATGCATGGCGAATTTATACTATGTACTACAGACAGATAACATTAATTTCAGTTGTCTATTAGTAGTATTGAGCTCCAGCTAAAGAAGTGGATATGATCCTAGAGGGAAGAAATAAAGGTAAATGGAAAAGTCAACAAGAACCTTGGTATATATTTACACAGAGTCAAGGGAAGAAAGAAATCTAATATTAGTTTTAAAAGTCATGTGAAAACTAGAGAACAGAAATTTTTATGCTTATATCAAGGAAGTTGGTGGCTTCTGCGTCAATAGGTAAGCCACTAAGTACTTCAGAGCAAGCGTGATGTATTAGAGAAAAGGTAACATAATTCGGTGTCTGTCCTTGAAACTAAGGAGAAAGTTTTGAAAAAATACAATATTCTAAACATGAGACCTAAAGCAAAAAGATAAATATTCATCTTCTGTGAGCAGCAATATGCCTACTAGCAAAAACAAAAAAAAATCCACGTGTTTGTTGTGAGAGAATACAGCCATCAGATATATACTAATTTATTTTTATGATACGATATTTATTATTACATGTTACTATGTCATTTTTAATAAGTGGTTCAAAAGTTTATGTAATACAATCCCAGAAATTATATATTCATTGTTTGAAGTAATGTGATATTTCCAGGTGTGGTGGTACTTTCCTGTGATCCCAGCACTCAGGAGGCTGAGGCAGGAGGATTGTTGTGATTTCAAGACCAGTCCGGGCTGGTAAAGGGAGCTCAAGGCCAGCTTGAGCTGCACAGCGAGACTTTGTCTCAAAAACATCAAGTTAAAAAATACTTGATGTAAAATACTTGATGTAAAAATACTATGTAAAATTAAAATGAACAAACTAGAGGAAGAAGATTTAAGGAACTGGGCTGAACAATAGGAAAGATTTTAGGTTTTAGAGAAACTAGACTGTGTTTCATGCAAGTAGAGAGAGTATAGATAGTGGTAGAGCACTTACCCAGCAGGAACAAGGTACTGGATTTAATCCGAGCACCACACACACATACACATACATACATGCACACAGATGGACATACATGTGCATACACACATGCACACATGCAAAGTGGGATATGCATGCATGCTTCAGGAAAATAGGCCATAGATGATAAGTCTATCAATCTGGAGAAAAAATAATCCTATGTTTTTCAGTGTTCAGTTCCAACTCTAAATTAAGGCTGTCAGGATGTAATATATATATTCTTCCAGAAATGTATACGTACTTTAGGAAAAGAAAAAGAGTTTTAAGTGTTTTTCAACAGATGGTGTTTCCTTCATGTGGAGGACCCTAGAGGATGCTGCCTATCACAGAAAGCCCAATGCATCCAAGTCCTGGGAGAAGACACTGAAGAGGCACATGAAGCAATTGCAATGACGAAGTTTATCCTAGCGGCATGTCGTCACCTTAATGCATGTCTGCAAGCTAATGGAAAACACTCCAGGGCCGGGGAGATAGCTGGGCTGGGGAGATAGCTCAGTAGAGTAAGCACTTGCCGGGCATGTGCAGGGTCCTGAGTCCAATCCCCGGTACTGGAAAAAAAAAAAAAAAGAAGAAGAAGAAGAAAGGAGTAAAAGAAAAAAGAAAACACTCAAAGCAATTCTTTTAGCTGTAAAGATTAAAGGTAATTTATATTAATCTCATGACAACGTCAGTAAATTTAGTACTAAAGTATTTTTACATGTTTTGCTTTCCCTGGAGTCCATACATGTTTTTGAGTGATTCTGTATATATTGGTTTCTTCAAGATGAATATAATTATTATATATCAAAAACATATACTACTAATAAAAAGAAAGAAGAGATATGGACAAAACCTCAATTAAAAAGACTTAGCATGCTGTATGATGAAGTAGTTAAACATATTTTTGTATCTGTGTTGTTTGAAAACACAGGAATACAGAAAAATAACTAAAATAGGCAAAATCTAAGGACACTAAAAAAAACTACCATGATTTTCAAGAAAATAACCTGTTTTCTGAAGAAGGTATAAGAAAGATGAAAGCAAATATCAAATGCTCAGTAAACGAGAAAACACAAACCTGGCCACACATTTTTAACTCATTATAAATATGCACCGTGAAACTCTGAAGGAAACATTTGGAGAACGAGGAGACTGTACTTTACCTAGTAAGAGTCAACCTGCAAAGCAACACGTCAAAAAGATGAAGGAGAGTCTCACAAGTGAAGCAAGGGTGTGTGGCAGTGCAGAGTTTCACAAACTGGTTCCACTGAACCTCAGATCAAAGGGATAAAATAATAGATTCTAGTAGCAATACAAGGAAGAAAGGAAAGTGTTCTTTAATCAGATTTTAAGACTGAGATATAAAGTTGAAGGGGGTTAAGAATTCCCTTTATTGTGCGCCATCTAAGGGCTTTCATCACGCAGTCCGCATCACACACACTCGTATGGCCGATATTGGTTTTATTGCATTTTGATACTAAACACGAAACTCCGAGCTGCTTAATAGGGTAGTGTTCGTTTGTTTGTTGTCATTCACACTTCAACCCCCCTGGGACACAGCAATCACACGTACCACAGAGACCCTTGGCTGCTGCAGATGTTACATCCTGGAGCTTGTACCTTCTACATCACGAAGCTTCCTCTGCCACCACGGTGGAGAGGGGAGGACATACAGGCTCCGAGGTTGGAGACCGTCCCACTGCCACAAGCCTTCCTACTATCTTAGTACCCAGTTCGCTGCTTCTCATATCTTGTTACGCAGACCTGCCCAAAGGGACTGGAAAATACAAGCAAGCAAACGGAATTCTTCCTGAACCGTTTTCCCTTGGTTCCGAGAGGCGGTTTTAAAATACATCATTTCTAAAACTTACTTTAGAATTATTTTTTTTGAGGGTGACACGATCTAGGATTAAATGTCACTGGAATATAATTTAGGATATACTAATTTAAATAAGCTCTTGTTTGATGGGAAGAATCTCGCCATGTGCTTCTATTTCAGCCATAACATTTTGATATAAATATGCTGAACAAAAGTAAACAGATACCAACGTTATCCCTAACAGGCTTAAAGATGAAATACTAGGCACCATGAAACATAATTTTGATTCAGTACAGCATTTATTAATTTATTGTTAGGATCTAGGAAGAAACATGTGTCATGCATATATCTTTGTGGAGTAGTTTTATTGTTATGAACCATGTTTTATAGAGATTCTTTTCCTTCCAGTATTTCTACAGTGTTAGTGTTAACACTGCCAGTCTTTGAGATTGTTTGTCAACAGGGAAATCCACTTAGCCCTTTGTCTTTTTTATATTCTCCAAATTTAGTGTCACTGAAAAGCATGTGTGTAATAAATGTTCCACAGTGCCCATACACCAAAAGCTTTGTATTGTACTGTTTAAGAAAGCCAATGAATTATGTTTAGAGTACATCCATTAAAGTCAAAGTGACATTTTGCAAATTATTTATTAAGTTTTAGAAGTTTACATTTTCAGAATAAAAGTAATTGCCTCTGTGTTCCATAGTTCCTCTAAAAGCTCTTTACTGTTTTAGCCTCTCTGTATTTACCAGTTCGCCTTATCTCACCTCTTAGATATTCATAAGGATGCTGAATTACTTCAAATTACAATCATTCAGGGGCTCAATAATTCCTGCTGCAATCTGCTACGAGTTGCTACCATGATTCCTATTTTTCACCAACCGAGTACAAAGCAAATACTCAGCAGATTGCCAATTTATGGCAAAAGAATGGAGTATTCTTTCATAATTTCTATTGCTCAGCTGCTTAATGTGGCTTTCATCTTTTTGCTGAAATGGTTGAAGAAGGCGCCCTATAAGCATGGTAGTACTGGTAACGCTATTATCTTCTAAAATAAATGGAATTTATGGAGTTCAAAACATCCTCCAGAAGTCTCCTTTGTGTGCAGAGGTGATGCTTTTGGAAAGTGACTTGATAATTGGGGTGCTATACTTTTCAGACTGTTCCACTGATGATGTGCTGCCGGGTGGTGGGGAGTGTGTGGAGCAGGTGTGTCACTGAGCTCCTGCTGTGCCTCCTCCTATCTTCCTGGCTTCCCTGAAGAGACAGCTTTCTGTGGCCAGGCACCCTCTTCATAATGCTTCTTTCCTGAAGTAAGCTGACCATGGACCTAGTCTCCCCAACTATGAGTCAAATTATACTTCTCTTTTAACTGAAGTGTGTTAAATACTGTGTCTCCATTTTGACAAACTTGAGTTATGCAGAATTCTATTTAAAGATTGTTTCTTACTAGGCCACCAGCTCAAAAAATTATGTTCTCACACCTTATCTGCTATTCATTCAGACTCTAGTTTAAAAAAGAGAGAGAGAGAAAAAAAAGACAATAAAAATCTTAGACAACCTACAGAAATTTCAAGTTCTGGAATTGTATTAAGTATAGGGTAAAGATAATTGTAATTTATGCTGGAGATTTTCAGATTGTTATAGAAACTAGCCCATCAGTTCATAGGATGCGTTTCTAAGCTGTGCTTATGATGGTGGGAACCCTCTGAAAACAGCGCTGAAACTTCAGTTGCCCTAATAAGCAAGAATGCAAATGAGAGGTCTTCTAAGAAATTTGTTGGCCACCTAGGTTCTTCTCTCTGTGTCACTTTGTTGTGTAGAGCCAAGTCTTAGGGACCTCCCAGCAAAATGCCCTCGCGGACATCCCTGTCAACTTAGAATGCCGTGGCATCGCCCAAAGAAAAAGCAGTTAAATGCTACAATGAACACCATTCACTAACCCTCAAGCACCATTTGTGAAATCCAGAGTCTGGCAAAACAAATTTCTCATTGCCTTTAAGTGTTCTATAGAGAGGCAGCCCAAACAGCATATGATGGCCATATCTGTCATCCAGAGGACAGAAAATAAATAAAACAATAAAAACAAACTTATTCCAACAAAAGCATTCAAACTGTGTTCAAGAAGTTTTCTCATGAACAAAAGAATTTGAAAAACTGAGTGTCGTGATCAAATACAGTGCTCACACATGTAGACCCCAGCTGTTGTCAAAATGATCACATTTGTGTATAAAAAAATCACTGAAGACCCCTTATAGGGTGAGGTTATGGCTGCACCAGGGAAGGTGTGGCGCAGCCCCAGACGCTGCCCTTGCACTGGTACCTGTATCACATTGGCCTACACAGCAGGGTGAGGTCCTATTGAAGAGAAAACACTCACACTGTCCTTCATCTTTCCCTCCACACTCAACCCTTTATTCAGAATAACTATATATGGGCCAGTGAGATAGCTCATCAGCCTAAAGCTCCTGCTTAGGCAAGCTTAGGCAAGTGCAGGGACTGTGGCTT
>NW_004524603.1:9277857-9284877 GCF_000260255.1 Octodon degus
CCATGTTCTGGACCTGCCAAATACTTTGCAGTCAGAACAATACTTACATTAACGCTTTCATGTTTCAATAAAGCAAGATACTTTTTTAAAAAAAGAAGAAAAAAGTCTGTAGCTTCAAAAACACTCTTCGGGGTTTAGTTGATTTTTGTGTCCACCTGGGTCCAGAGTCTGTGCAGAAGGACACAGGACGCAATGTGGTACTGGAGAGTAGCCGCTCTTTCCCCGCATCCATGCCCAAGGGCGAGGATGTGAGGCCGTAGGTCCTAATGCCACCAACACCAACAGTCAACTACATTGCAAAGAACAGAGCTGCTTAAAATTTTCAAATGTTTCTTTTTTCTCTGATTTTTCTCCTCCCTCCTTCCAAAGGAGCAAAAAGGATTATTTACCTCCCCACTCTTATCTCATCAATTTAAGAACCAAGTAAAACACTTCAGCCTTCAAGTTTACTCCTTCATTTTACCAAAAGAAGAAAGAGGTGAATTAGTGGCAGTGTTGTATAGCTCTTTCATTTTTTTTTTTTTTTTTTTTTACTCTGGTTCACACGACTTCTACTAAGAGAGACTTCAAAATTATTTGAATGACATTAACTTTCCTTTTAAGCACTGGACAGCATCCTTTATCATTTTTGGTTTGATAGCTTCTGTGTGGTTTTATGACGGTAATTAATATGTAGGAAAAAAATGAAGTATAGTAAAGTTTGGAATGGTCTACAAATACTTTGATCCATTTTTCCCACCATTCTTACTGTAGGAAAGAAAAATAATATCTTCATTGTTTAGTATGCAAAATAGTGTGCATGAATTAGGATAGTAATTCATAGGAGGGGTTCTCTGAAAACCTAGGGGGATGATTGTTTGCTTAAGAACTACTTAACAGAAAGAGGCAACTGACTTAAATAAGTTTTCTGAATATATCTCTATATAGTTTTATATTAATGAGTAGAGAAGTCATGTGACTAAGACTTCTTCACATGCCTGTTGAAAATGCACACTGGCTTTGTTGACAATAACTTCTTCACTATGATTACTTTTTTGTAGGAGGGTATCATAGAGCGCTTTTGTTCATAAAGGCACTTTGCTTGAGGGCGTGATGGGAAGAGAAATCCTTCCCACCTTCAAATATTGTGTGTTTCTTTTTCCTACAAATGGAATTTCAAAGGGTGAGGAAAGGGAATATTTAGCACAATGATGTTTCTTTACCTAGGAAAGTTCTCCTTAAATTACTAGATTTATAGTTATGAGTCAATGGCTAGGTGTTTCATATGACATCAACATAAATATATCAACATAGACCTACATAGTCTGGGTTTAAATCATGGCTCCACAGCACCTAGAGATATTGTTGCAAGCACTAAATCTGTCTAAAATTTACTAACTAGCTACTTGCATTTGTTATACAGGCTAAATGTCAAAGTGCCTGCAAGCAGGCACAGGAGCTTGGGGTTCAACCGCCAGGACTGCCTTGTGGGCCCCACCCCCAAGGTGCGCAGAACTGGCAATGAAGACTAGGCGTGGTGGCGCACTCCTGTAATCCTAGCACTTGGGAGGCTGTAACAGGAGACTCACTAGGAGTCCAATCTAGTAGTGAGATCCTGAACACTCTGTAGACCCTTCCACAAAACTACAGAAAAAAAAATATAAAGGCTAAATATAATAATAACTAAGCTTCTTCTTTATGAAAATGTAAATAGAAATGCAACCTATCTCATAAATCTGCTATAAATTATTACAAATGCATGTAGAATAATACTTGGCAAGTCCTGTGCCCTTAAAATATTGGCTATAATTATTATGATTAAATAGAACTACAGCTTTCATCTCCTACTGTAAGATGCAAAGATTTCTCAAAACATGTTGTGTCCAAAACTGAGACTAATGCTTTTATTAATATAAAATTGGGGATCAGGGTCAGAGCATGGAGGAAATCATTGAGTTCTGCATTCTGAAGCTCAATGGCCAGACCATGGAGATTGAGTCTACTTTTCACATGTACGTCCAGCCTGCAGTCCATCCACAGTTTACCTCCGTCTGTACAGAGCTCATTGGGATTATTCAAGCCATGAGGGATGGTCACCCAAGTCTGCAGCAAGTGCTAGAGAGGGTCAATGAGTGGATGGCAAAGGAAGGCCTTTTAGATCCAAACATCAAGTCAATTTTTGTGACCTGTGGAGATTGGGACTTAAAAGTCGTGCTCCCAGGCCAGTGCCAGTACTTGGCCTTGCCAGGCGGATTGTTTCAAGCAGTGGATTAATCTGAAAAAGGCTTACAGCTTCACCATGGGCTGCTAGCTCAAGAATGGACTTCTAGACATGAACAAGGGCCTCGGGATGCAGCGCACAGGCCGGCCCCACAGCGGCATCAATGACTGCAAGAACATCGCCAATATCATGAAGCCACTCACATATCAAGATTTCATCTTCAAGCAGACATCAAAGTTGATAGGCCTAGGATGAGATGGGGCAGGACAGGGAGCTGCTAGGCCAAGCCCAGGATCCTCCTCTCCCTCACTCGATGGAAAAAGGGAGAGTGGCACAGCCTTGCACCCAGTATCCCCCGGCTGCCCTATGGATTTGTGTCTGGCCAAGGGCTGGGCCAGCTGGCCCCTCTGGAGCAGATACTCTGTGTCCCCCACCCTTCAATCTCAGTTCAGTATTAGTCCCTTCCATGTGGGCCTGGGCTAGTGGGGACCAGGCACTCACTGCCTCCTCCCTGTACACAGGCTTCTGCTGGGGCCACCCAGCCCCCCTGTGCCCCTTCCCATCCATACTGCATGGTGTGTGGGGTCCCCAGGGCTCCAAGACAGATCAGGCCCCATCTTGTGTCTACCCTCAGCTCTGCTGTGAACATACCACTGAATAAAGTTGGGGAAATGAGGGAAAAAAGGGACAATTAATATATATATATAGCATATGGATCCTGAATATGTAATGCTATTTATTTTTATTTTTTGGTTAAAAATTTTTATTTATTTATTTATATGTGTGTGTGTGGCCAGCTCAGCTCACCAGGGGGCAGGGCTGGCTGGCATGTGGTGCTGGGGGATTGAACCGCGGTCCCTGTGCTTTGCTAAGCTTGTTCTAAGTAGGTGCTTTAGACCACTGAGCCATCTCGCCAGCCCCAATGCTAGCTATTTAAGCAGAAGTACATCTTGACTCAGAAGAGTCCTGAAGGGTGTGGAAATTATAAAACATCACTTAGTATCAGCTACAGCCCCCATAAAATGGGGAGAATGTCTTCATAGTTTATGTACTGATATAGCCTTTCCTTGCCTAGTGTTATGTAAGATTTGATTTACATCATCAAATTAAAAAAATAGATTGTATTTAAAATGGCATAAATTAAAACTTAGGTTGACCTTAGGAAAAAAACTTACTGCTATGAGATTAGTCCTCTCTTAGACTCATCTCATTCAGTGTCCTATGTCTTGGTAAACACTGACCTAGGCTAGCAGTTATCAATAATTTTAGTGGTTGGGGAAAAGAGGCTCAGGAATCAATTATACTCTCAAAAACTAAAAACTTTAAAGACATTTGTAAGGGTTTTGTTTATATTTATAAGTATTTAAAATGCATATTAATTTATTTAAAATACTATACCATCATGCAGTAATACACCAAAGTTTTTTTAAAAGGTGAATTGAGAATAGTGGCATGATTTATATTTTTGTAAAATAATTTCTTGTTTAATAGAAAGCTGAGTTCTGGTACTTGCATCTGTATTCAGTATGTTATAATCTCTTGATCTGATTCAAGTATTTGGTTTCACACAGACATGCAGTTGGAAAAGAAGTGTATTCTAATACTCAAATAATTGCAAATATTTTTCTTTGATACTGTAGCAAAGCTCTATAAGCTCTAGAATATAAAATAAATTCAATAAACTTTTACTCTAAAAAAAAAGATCAGTCTAGTATTAGAAAAATATTGTGGGAAATTTACAGATGCTTTTATTAATGCAGAACATGGATTTTTAACTTCTTGTATGTGTGTATGGGTGATAGGTTCTTTCCACTTCTCAGTTTTTTTTTTTTTTTTTTTTTTTTTTTTGCCAAACCGGGGATTGAACTCAGGCCCTTGCATTTGCCAGGCAAGCACTTATTCTACTGAGCTATCTCCCCAGCCCTCCAGCATTTCTTAATGCACAACAATATAGGTAAGCCTATAAAATGACGAATGGAGGAGGTTTACAGTGTTGATTTTACATCATTATGATCAAAAACTGTAATTAAAGTTAAGGGGAAAATTCCTCAGGAAGATAAAGCAATTATAGATTATTTTTACAGGTTTCTCTTGACACAGATTCAAGTGTGTTTAAAAAGAAAAAAAAAAAAAAACTCTTGTCAAGTGCACAGATTTTTAATGTCTTTGAGCTAGGAACATTTGTTAATGGCTGAAAAGAAACAGAATAAGAACAAAATCTTGAGATCCGTAAAAAGTATATGAAATTATGTCAAAATAAATAAAATTTATTGGAACGGTAATGCTTCTTCGTTTACTTACTGCATACTGTGTGCATTAGCATTGTTGCATAGTTGTGGCAGCTATTATCTGAATTCAGACCTCTGAATGTATTTACTACCTAAATATTTAGTAGAACTGTTTACCAAATCTGTTAGCATCCGCTATAGATTCCATAGACTATGACCATTTTCACTAAGGACTATACTACAACTTTTTTCAACAGATAAAATAAGTATGACCTCCTTATGACAGACCTGAAGACAAAACAGACAAAACACATACTTAAAGCTTTAAATATAAGTGATCTTGGTAATTATCATGGGGGTTAAATTTCCTTTCTTTCTGAAAATCAATTCTGTTTTTCTCAGATACTTCATAGGTGGAAGCACTAAATTTCAATGCTAGTGTTTGTTTATATTTTAGGAAGGAATGAAAAACCCTTTGATGAATAGTGTACATTATCAAGCTTGAGAGTTTTTTTTATTAACAATTGAAAATTACAAATAAATGGTATAAATCCTGATGTTTTATATTAGTATTACATTGCAAAGTGGTTAGAGTATTGTGCTTAACATATGCATCATTTCAAATATTTAATGTATGTACCTGGTGACATACATAATTCTATTTTCTTAGCATTTTTCCAATATGCAATCTGTTGTTTACTACAGCCAGCATGATGTCCTATAGGTCCGTGGACCATATTCCTCCCATCTCACTGTATTTTTGGGTCTTCTGACCAAAATCCCTCCAACTCCATCACAGCTAGCTTCTAGTGAAGAGCAAGCATTTTATTTTCTTTTCCTGTGAACTTGTTTTGTTAAAACAGTATTGATCTAAGTTACTGAAATGCAATTTTTTTTTACACTGATTGAGTCTAACTGCCCAATGATTATGGACATTTTATAAAGTAATTTTAAAATATTTTGACCAATACACATCTGCAGAGATAGACATTTTCTTCTCAAGAAAATTTTTAAAGGATAGAACTCCAGCTCCAGAACACCTCAGATCTCATAGATTTTATTTTGAAATAGATTTTCACTGTGTCATTAAGTTGCCCAATCTGTTCTCAAACTGGCAATCTTCCTGCCTCAGCCCCCCAGAAGCTGGAGTCACAGGGGTGCAGCCCCATAACTGGTGAGGTGCACATTTTGTTCCTACACCTGTACACAGACACATACATATAATCACACTTGAACAGTAACCAGGCCAGGGCTCAGGACAGCAGCACAGGGCCTGCCTGGCATGCACAAGGTCCCAAGTTTGATTCCAGGTAAAATATATAAATAAATAAAATAAAACAATAATCAGGCTCGACTGCCACAGCGCTGCTGGTGGGATCTGCTGGGACTCTTACACCTGGAGCCCAGGTAAAGATCTCTCCTACGTTGGTTTACTTATCCTTAAACTACAGAGAATAAAAGTCACGTTAATAATCATTGTGACAGACATCTACCTGAAGGGCACAGCTAGAAAAGCAAAGTAAGTCACCCATCACCCTTACTCTTTCACTCTATAAAAATAATCATTCATGTCCTAAAATATATACTTGAAGGAAAAAAAAAAGATCATAGACTCAAAGACCTTTCACTTTTTAACAACTTTACCGATACAATTCATCTGGAAAACCTCACAAGGCAATTCTTTGCTGTCATTGGAAGAGAGTCTTTGTGGGAAGAACAGAGCAAAGAGCTTTGGATATTTTCCACATTTTTACAAACATGAGTTTCTGCTAATGATTAATAATGGCAATTAGAGAAGACATGCAGTCTTTTATTTTCTGAAAGGAAAAACACTTTTCCTCATTATCAAAGTAGCATAATAAGGCTGTGGAGATAGCTCAGCAGTATAAGCACGTGCCTCGGCAAGTGCAAGGACCCAGGTTCAATCCCTGGCACCACATGCCTTGCCAGTCCTGCCCTGAGAGTGCAGCAATAGCTGGCCACAACAACCAGGTGTGGTGGTCCAAACCTGCAATCCCAGCGCTGGGGAGTCTGAGACAGGAGGATCACTACGAGTATGAGCTTCAGTGAGACCCTGTACCAAATACATAAAATTAAAAAATAAATAAACACAGTAGCATAATAGCAGACTATCAAATAGTAATATCAGAAATTCTTAGGGAAGTATGACAATACTGCAATAGCCAGCGCGCAAGGAAATACAAAATAGATTTCCAAAGTCATAAATATTTTGTTGAAAATTTAACAACTAGGAAAAAAGTCAATATTTTTGGAGAAAAGGTGTTTTTGTAATTTATTTCTCTGTTGGTTCTGCTTTTGTGGAACCTTTCAGACAGTAGTAGTATTGTGTTTACGGATTAATCTGGAGTGGTGACATTTCCTCTGCTGGATTTGATTTTCTGCTACTGATTAATCAAATGTCAGCTGTAAAAGTATTGGATCACAAGCCACTAATAAATTTAAGTTTGACTCGTAAAACTCTTCTCAATGCATCTGAAGGGTTTGGAGGAGCTCTTCTTAGACAACGTGATTTTGAGGTCACCCCAACTTTTGGACGGAAGATGTACTGTTCAGATTGGCTCTAGCTATGAT
>NW_004524603.1:9285372-9294014 GCF_000260255.1 Octodon degus
ACAGTGACAGATTTTTAGAAGATTCTTAGACGATTCTTAGAAATTTGCATCTAGTTTTCTGTGAACTTGCCCTTATCTATATCCTGAGCCCGGAGAAATCTAGTGAACCACAAGTTTATACAACTCTCTTATACATAACCCAGTTCAACTTGGTTTAGAATCAAATACAAAGCCCACGAGTGCAGTTATTCTATAATTTTAGATTAACATTGTCACTGAATGTCTTAATTTTGTTACTACAGATTAAGAGTAAGTCATTAAAATTCCCCCAAGTTCTCCATGAAGATAAAACGGTACTAACATTCACTGACTATTCAGAGGACTCGTCACATGTAACCTCAATACTCCAAACACATGAAAGATTTACCATTATCACCATCATATATGTGACAAAAGAAAAAGTAGAAATGTTAAGGAATTAAGTAAGATGATATATTAAACAGATGTACGGGCTGGTGAGATGGCTCAGTGGTCTAAAGCACCTACTTAGAACAAGCGAAGCAAAGCACAGGGACCGCGGTTCAATCCCCCAGCACCACATGCCAGACAGCCCCGCTTCCTGGTAGGCTGAGCTGGCCACACACACACACACACACACACACACACACACAAATAAATAAATAAATAAAAATTTAAAAAATAAAAAAAATAAACAACTGTAGTATCTGAGTTTTAACTGAACTTTGTCTAACGTTAAATCTTGTGTTCTGTTTATATCTGATAAACTAAACAACTAATTTGAAGAAAACACCATGCAACATAGAACCCATTGTTCAATTTGTATTACTTTGTTTAATGAAATTTTGTATCATTTCTAATGTTTTCTATTAGCATTTTGTGTTCTTTAAAAATAATTAAAAAGAAAGAAAATCCTGTACTCTTATGATTCTGGCTTTTTTTTTTCTCAAAATAGAAGAAAAGAGAGCTTTCTTCTGTTTTATTGTAGATTCCCCATCCCCCGGGATGGCCTAGAACTCCCAGCAATCCTCCTGCCTCAGCCTCCAGAGAGCTAGAATTACAGGTGTGTGCTACTATGCCTGGCCCTAGAAATGTGTGAAATAGGCATGTCTATCAGTTTCTATGCGGCAAAAGAAAATGATTACTGAGTATCTGGAAACAATATTCTTCTAAAAGAAGAATGAGTTGCAGACATACAAGCCCAATCGGGATGACCCGGATTTAATGGGTAAGAAGATGGGTCATCTCTCTTTTATTTGTTTTCCCTTCTCGAGAGCAGTACACTGGGTGGTCGTTGAAAACTAGAACACACATATACTAGGTTGATAAGTGAGAAGCTGAAGAATGGGAAATGAGGAGTCACTCACTCACTTTCCCAACCACCTTCTATAGTGTGTGATAAACGTTAAACGTTTTCTTCCATGATTTTCAACTCCATCACTTTTCTCCACAGAATTAATTAACTAGTGATAATTCTATATCCATTAATCACAGAGATCTTGAGGACTAGGATGTTACAATGCATTTTATAGAAAAGTCACTCTGATCAAAGCAGCTAAGAAACAAAGCACTCTCTCAAAGAGTTTGGTTGGTACAGTAATTACAAATGTCCTAAATATTTAAAGGATGAAAAGATCAAAATATTATTTGATGGGTACTTATTGTTCTTTTCCAATGGGGAGCAAAGAAAGAAATGAAAATGTATACTCTATCAGGAACGATATTCCAAAAGATGAGAGACTGAAATGAAAATACATTAAATAACATGAAAATGGAAAGTGTTTCTTACAAGATTTTAACTACAAGTGCTAAATAACCAGGATTACGTGCATTTTCCAGAAAGCAAAAATTATTTATCATAGTAGTGTAACAGTGTTTCCTTCATAGAAAATACAGACAACCAAAATCTATAAAAACCCTGATTGTTATTTGCATTCCATCTATTGCATGATACATTATATACAATTCATATTCCATTCGCTTTAGTTACTTGTTAAAGTCTGAATAACCCAACTTCACCTTTAATTGATCTGAGTAGCTTAACCACGAGCACTTCTATGCATTTGTATGCTTTCATATATGCCAAAGAAGATTTGCTCCTCAAATTTCTGTTTGTGGAGGGCCGACCAAATAGCTCAGAGGATTAAAGTGCCTGCATACAGGCACAGGGACGGGGGTTCAATCCCCAGGACTGTCATGCCAGCCCCACCCCTGGGGCACGTTGAGAGGGCAATTGAGACTGGGTGTGGAGGTGCACACCTGTAATCCCAGCTCTTGGGAGGCTGTAAACAGGCGGATCACTATGAGTCCAATCTAGTAGTGAGACCATGAACACCCTGTAGACCCTTCCCTAAAATACAAAAGTAAAAAAATTTCAACACATCAAAAAGAGCTTCTCTACGTGCAGGTGTTAAAGCCCAATCCCAGAATTATGACTTAAGCAGTTCACTTGTTCCTATATTCTGAATTCACGGATGAGAAGGTATGTGTATAAGAATGTTCATTACAATATTGTTTGAAACAAGAATCACTCACATTTTCCTCCATATAGAAATGATTGCTGATACAACTTCAGCTTAAAAGCATTGACCTGTGTGTACTAATATTCGAGAATCTTAAAGGTGAAATAGAGGTCTACCACATAGAAAGACACGCTGAAACAGGGAAAAGGATCTAGCTATACATGGTCTTACCTACATTTTCTTTATGCCTACTTAGGCACATGAGTATGCTTTGGGGAAAATTTCAGAGAAGATACAAAGGAAATTAATAATTTAACTTCATCTGTAGGAGACTGGGTGCTAGAAGAAGGAAGAAGTCTCATTATCTAAATAAAGTATGCCTAAGGAGAGTAACATGGAGAGAAAACATTCTCTCAGGCTTTCACAGAGAGCAAATTGGTCAAGCAATGGCCAAGACTCATCCACATGGTTGACGCTGACAAAGGATCTACACACTTCAGTACAGGGTTTCTGGGTAAATCCTGAGGATTTGACTGATCTTGTGAGATACAAAAGTTACATTTCTTGTTATATAGGTCTTACTTTATCTTGATCTTAACCATCCAGTAGAAAAGTATAAAAATAAAGTAAAAAAAGTGAAGCCATATTAATATGCTGAGCTATAAAAGGCTCAAGGCAACAACTTCTGACATTACCAGTCCTACAGATAACCCACTACTATTATGGACTACTGGACTATATTGGAATATTTTGCTGAATTCATACACATACAATATTTAAATGACGATGTAACACACATTTCTGACAAAGCTAAATAAACACAGGGGATACAAATGAAGGACCATTTTGTATCTTTATATTCAAAATAGGATATACAGCTACTTTCTCTTAATTCATTGAATAGAAATATTTGTACTAATAGTACTTGTGGACAGGATATCATGTCTGCATTTTGTACTATGAATAACCACTCAAAAGACAACAATATGCAATGTATTAATTATTGAAACTGCCCTACTAATTGCTTTTGAAACTGTCTCATTGCTATTTGTTTCTCAATAAAATTATTAAAAACAAAAATATAGCTCTATCTATCATCTATATCTATCATCTATCGCTATCATCTATCTCTATAATTTCTATTATCTACCTACCTATATCTATCATTTACCATTCATCTAATTTTTGAAGTCTGTTTCTAGCATATATACTTTATAATATCTGTTAGTATTTAAATATTTTTAAACTTTTATTTATTTTTTAGTTTCTTATCAGTACATGTTGTTAGTACAAGCATTTTATAATCATGTTGGAAAGTGAATACTTACACATAAATCGGCTTGCTTCCTATCTTGTAAACCTCCCCTTTGCCTACCATCTTGAATTCACCATTCTCCGATTTCTTTTTTAATTATAGTATTAATTTTAGTGAATGCATTTAGATATATTGAGCATTCTGAAAATTATTATCTTAAAAGTGTATTTTTGTGATTATTTGAATGACAAATATTAGGAAAACAAAACATAAAACAATATTTAAATGATTATTTTCTGAACACTACATGCAATTTTCCATCTCTTATAAAATACAAGTTTAATTTGAAATTAATTATATTTTACATGGAAAATTTTGTGCACATGAACCTTAATATTATTCTAATTGTTCTAACCAGTCAATGGATTAAAAGCTAGTTAAATAAAAGCCATGGGATTCTTTAAATACTTTGTGCATAATATTAGGCTTTATTGTTTTTCTGTACCTATTTAATAATACGATTAATAATGAACTTGTACTATTTGGAAGGCTTATTATAATTCTATGTCAATAATATGATACACATACTGGGGGAAGCAGAAATGTAGTCAATAGCAAGATAAATTTCATTAGAGATTTTCATTGCTTTAGAAAGAGATGAAACAAATTACAAATTTTACTGTATTTCTATAAATTCAAAGTTCTTTCACTCGTTTTCATTCTTCTTGACATGGAGGCTTTTCCTGTGCTAACTCTGTGGTTGTCTTTCCATTTTGAAGTTCAGTTTTCATAAATGAATCCTTCATATATGTGCAGAAAATCTGTGTCTGACAAAGGTTGATCTGAGTATTTTCATGAAAAGAGAAAGACTCTCAGAGAATTCTTAACAAGACAATGCAAAAGTTGGCATTGCTTTTCTTTTTATTTCATTTATTAATCACGGAAGATGTCTGAATGGTCACGAAGTGTTTGTAATTTTACTTCATCAAGAATAAAACATTGAGAGAGCTGGGGAGATAGCTCAGTAGAGCAAGCACTTGCCTGGCAAGCGCAAGGTCCTGAGTTCAATCCCCAGTACCGCAAAAGAAAAAAAGAATAAAACATTGAGTCATTTATAGTTCATAAATTAATGATATATTTTATAAAAACAATATACTTATTTTCATGGTCTGAATGATCTTCTGAACTGTGAAGCTGGTATAAATTATGGCAGCTTCAGGAGCTCTTGTCAATGGGGGGATTGGGGGAATTTCCTTGTCTCCAACAAGGACTGTATCACCAATAAAGATTAGGTGATGCTAGTGGGATAAAAAGACCATGTCAAGCTGCCATAAAGCTCTTAATACAATAACTTTCCCTGAATAGATATTGATATTAATTTAAGGAAAAAAAGTAATTTCACTTTTCCAATACAAATTAATTTTTTTTATTAAATTTTGTCCCAGGAATCAAACTCAGGATTTTCATTTGCAGGCAGTTGCGGTGCTACTGAGCCACATCCCGGGCCCTTCAATTCATTCTTAAATATTTCTGTAGCTACACAGGCAAAGTGAGAAAAGAAGCCACTTTTGAACAGAAAACGAGGGCCCTGGAACTTGTTCATTCAAAGACATAGGAAAAAATAAACAAAGACCTTCTGCAGTCAAAGGATGAGCTTCCTCTGGACCTTCAGGCTCAGTGTGAGGGGCCAGTGCCTGGGCTCCGGACAACTTGCCTGAACCTTTTTACCAAGACAGTCAGCTGTACAAAGGGTAAAGCACGGCCAAGGCCCTCATCTTGCTTTTCTTTCTTGTGGCAAATGTCTTCCAAACACCTCCGAAGTACAAGAATTTTTAAAAAGGGTTATCTGCCTGGGCTTTGCCTTGACTTTCCTACAGACAGTCCTAGACAATCACAAAAAGGAAAACAATCCTATCAAATAAAAACTGTTTTTCATTTAATGAAGAATCTTCTATGAAGTTCATTGCAGCATGCACAGAGATACTCCTAAAGATTCGCCAATATCGTGCCATACTTGCATTCCAATTTCCAAAGTCACTTACCAAAGTAATCGGAGGCCTAAAATGTACAGATGTTAGTGACCTTTCCAAAAAAAAAATCAATCAACAAAGTAATCTGTGCACAATCTGATGATAGGAATAGAATCACTGAGATACTTCCGGTCACATTATGGTCTGATAGGCATGACTGCAATTAAAAACGACCGTGGTGCTCTGTTCACTATGGCTCCCTGGAGGGGCCATAGCCAAACGCCACCGCAGGAGTGGCTTACATAAGGAACGCTTACTATTCTGCACTCCTAGCAACTACAAGAACAAAGCCAAGGTGGGGAGAGGCTGTGCTCCCTCTGAGGATGGAAGAGCAATCGTGCCGTGCCTGCCTTCACCTGCAGATCATTCCAGGTGTTTCTTGGCTTGAAGAGCGCTGCATCTTTACCTGTTCCCTCCACCCATCACCGTGTATACGTCCAAATTTTTTCTAAGAACTCCAGAATATCAGTTATATTTTACGTGTGACCCTAATGATTTTATCTTGGGGTCATTTACAAAGTTCCATTGCAAAATAAGGTCAAATTTACAGTTGCTGGTGTTAGGATTCCAACATCTTTTTGAAGCACATAACTCAAAAGAACATCTTAAGACAGAAAGTATATTATTTTAAACAACATTGGTGATTTCAGGAAAATATATTAAATGGATTTTCCTATGTACCCTTCAGAACATCTGTGTACATATTAATGACAGATATGAATTATTTACCAATTTAAGAAAACCATCTATCAAAAAAGTTATTGCAGACTACTGTATTATCTGTTTATTTAACTAGTTAAAATTATATGAAAATGCTACAGTTGATAGTAATTACCTCTTGGGAAAGAAACTTGTGTTGTTAAAAAAAAATGTAGAGATTTCATCTTTTATTTATCTTTCCTTTCACTTTAAAACCACTCCTGTTTTAATTTTGTAATTTAAAAATTCATTTAAAGACTTCCTCCCAGATTCCCCGCAGGAGTGTAAGACAGTGGTAGGAGGTTGTTCAGGCTCTTGTGCGTCCTCCGCAGAGCAGGGTGCACAGAGCTCCGGGTCTTGGCTTTGGGCCCCGGCCAGAAGTTGTGACTCATGTTTGATTGCCTGTAAACCAGGTCAGCCTCACACTCTTTTCCTTTCATAGATAAGCGATTAAACTTTCAGCATACGTGTCACTGTGTTCATCTGTCCCTGCCACTTGGTTTTGCAGCTTGTACCCCGTGTGAGGCTCTCCTGCTCCCACTGAGGGATAAAGCCCTGAGCACCTGCCAGGCACATGTGGACCTGGGCTGCAGGAGGCACTGAGCATGCAGCTGTGAGCAGCAGAAGATCTCTGGCAAAGATACTTAAAATTTGTGCAGCCAGAGTACCTTGTCATTCAGTAACTCCATGGTGTAGGTAAAGATGTAGATCTACAAACATATATGCACCGAGTTACCTGATGAGGCTTGAACTGATCATTGAAAGCAATTATGGATTTTAAGTATAACACCACAACACAGAAAACTTATGAAACTACCTAGGCAATAAAAGAGAATAACTGATCAGAAGACAACACTATGTATTTCAACAATTACTGTGAAATTCATATTACTTTGTTAAATGAAATTCTTCATCATCTGTAATTTTTGTTTTAATATAAATTTGTACTCTCTTTAAAAAATATAAAAAATGTAAAAAATAATAAAGTGAGTTCAAATAACTAGAAAAAAAAATGCCACAGCAGCAATAAATGACTGGATATTTACCTGCAAAAAAAAAAAAAAAAAAAAAAAAGAGCTGATTAAAAATGCAGACGAAGGGCTGTAGAGATACCCCAGCAGTCTAAGCACCTGCCTGGCAAGTGCGACGCCCCAGGTTCAATACCCAGTACCACAAGCCATGCCAGTCCTGAACATTCGGGCATGTGTTGTTAGCTACTGAAACCAGGCGTGAGGGCACATGCCTGTAATCCCAACACTGGGGAGGCTGGGACAGAAGGATCGCTATGAGTCTGAGCTGTGTAGTGAGACCCTGTAACAAATAAATAAGTAAAAGATTTTTTTTTAAATGCACATGGATCATGGTGCCAATAAGTGAAAAAGTCTTCAAAACAAAACCAGAAAATAGAAACATTAATGGTAAGGAAAGACTCTATATTTGACTGAGACAAAAAAGTAAAATCATGTTCATTTTTAACTTGGGTCTGCTTTCAGATTCCAATTTAAGCACAAATGGTGGCATAAACATGCTGTCTTCGAAGGCGGCTTTTACCAGAGAGGCACTTAGCATGCAAATCGACAACATAAATTTAGTTTACAAATGGCATCGCACAAAGATCGCTGTTCTATCTCATTCTCCAGTAACGATAGATGTGAAAAAGATAACTAGTTAGCGAAATAACTGTAATTCAAGTAGAAAAGTGACATAGAGTCCCATAAGCTGCACTGCATGGCATTACTTTTTGACAGCACAGAGATCTTCACAAAGATATATCTTTTGGTTCTGTGACAGTTTTACTAGAATAAAGAATGGACAAGAATTAAAGTGCCTTGGGGTAGTTAAATATGAGCAGACGTAGTTAAGAATCCGCTCTCCTTTCCTGGCCCCTCATGCCCAGCAAATGTCAAACCTGTGGTACGCTTGGAGAATAAGTCTATTGTGTAATATTTTAGTATACAATGCAAGTTATCCTCACTACCCCTTTATAAAATGAGGAGCTAAAATGTTAAATAGTATCCCAGAAAGGATTGATCTTCTCATTTGTAAGATTATCTGAGTCATGCTTTCTTGTTACCATCTTTCGGGGAAGAAACATTATTTATTTTAGAGATGAAAAAAAAAAAAAAAAAGACAAGGAAAAAGCCTCAGCAATGTCTTCAAAAGCAACACATTAAATTCTAAACATGATCAGCACTGAAAGCAGTCTTGGGGACTCACTAGACAAATGGTCATTTCCCA
>NW_004524603.1:9294254-9306855 GCF_000260255.1 Octodon degus
TTACAGGGTCTCACTACGCAACTCGAACTCACTGTGATCCTCCTGCTTTCAGCCTCCCCAGTGCTGGGATTACAGGCGTGCGCCACCATGCCCAGACTCTGGCTGTCTCAGGCACCCTGGAGTGGGACTGGCATGACACATGGTGCCTGGGATCAAACTGCAGTCCCTGCCCTTGCCTAAGCTTGCCTAAGCAGGTGCTTTAGTCTGTTGAGCCATCTTACTGAATCTTATGTTTCCATCTTTTATTCTTAATTCATATTGACATATACAACCCTTTTTAGTGTTCAAAATGCAATAAGAGAATTGTGAAACCTTGTTTAGAAGTTTAATGTATTGTCAGTTCATCCTAGTTCTTATTTCATACGTAAAGAAACGAATACATTTTATATGGTGAAGGGTTGTAAATTATTATTCATTCAAGTACTAATATATAGTATTGTATATAATAGAACGGATTCTCTTTCAGTGTCATTTCCTCCCTTGGAAGTATTTTGATATGACTTTGAATGGAATTTCTTTAATTTTATAAACTATCATAAAGCACCTATTCTATAAAATGAAATCTGATGGGGAAACTGGAACTTATGACATTATTTGTTGAACTAAGAAGACAAATATATTTTCAACTGAAAGACAGTTTGACTCCTTAAAAGTGTAAATGATTTGATTTATAAGGTTTGGAATTGATCTGATTCTACATATTTAAATATCTTTTGAACATTTTATTAGGATTTTTTTTTAAAAAATGATTTAAAAAATGACTGGTTACACAAGTATTTTTTGCAGTTTTTGAAACTTACAAGGAGGGTCAGGGAGTTAGCCCAGTGCAATAATTGCTTGCCTGGCAAGCACAAGGGCCTGAGTTCATTCTCAGGTTCTGCCAAAAAAGAAAGAGAAAAAAATGTATAAGGAGTACAAGATGGAGACATTTTCAAAAGGTTCTAAATAAAAGTATCTCAGTTGGAGAACTTACACTGCATAGGCTAACTACAATAGGTACATATTGTGGAACTCCAAATGAGTTGCATTAAGGTAGCAGTTGCAACTTTTAAAGAGTTTATTAGATGCAACACTTAGTTTTTCTTTTGGCAGTAAAAGCCATTAGAGTTTCATTTCATTAGCTACAATATGTTTGTAAGTATAAATTAAAGACAAAACATTACCTAAGGTGTACAGGTGTGCTGCCAAGTTATTTTGAAGTCAAACAAAGTGCTTGAAATAGATTTCTAATATTGGAAGCAAATATAGTGACATCCAAAAACGGGTTGAGGAGGAAAGGAGGGCAAGATGTATCATACATGTATAAATAAAAGTTAAAGAAAAAAATAAAAATACAGCTTCTAAAAACAGGGAGGAGATGAGCTGGTGGGGACAGAGGCAGTGAAGGGTGGGGACGGATGGAAGAATTAGATGTGTCATGTATGTGCACAAGATCCCCCTTGGTAGATCAGATCCTTATACATTAGATGAAAGTATTAACAAAAATAAAGTAAATAATTTTTAAAATTTGGAAATACAGGAGAAATGCAAAAAGAGAGAGAGAGAGACAGAGAGACAGAGAGACAGAGACAGAGACAGAGACAGAGACAGAGAGAGAGAGAGAGAGAGAGAGAGAGAGAGCGAGCACGAGCGCAGGAAAGCATTACTGCTGAAATCCAGGAATTGGCAGTGAAGCCCTTGTCTTGCTGTAAGCTGAACGTTCACCCAGGAAGTTAATTTTCTTTATAGGCTCTGAAGTTTCACTTCTCATGAACTGGAGCTGTCAGTTGTGTTTTTTTTCACAGAAAGCACTGCTTGGAATTAGCACGCTTCATTAGGCCCACAGAACATGGAACAGAAGGAAAAGAGCATCTCCCCTTCACTGCCAAGGGCCTCTTAGATGGCTTCTTCCAAGAATCCCTCACACTCCAGTATTTCCCTGTGGTGCTCCCTTTCTTCCATCTTCCATCCCCAAATAATTTCATATATGTCATTTATTTCAAATTGTATTTATATAAAAAAGCAAAAATAGTGGCAGGGGAGATAGCTCAGTGGAATCAGTGCTTCCCTGGCAAGCACAAGGGCCTGAGTTCAATCCCTGGTACTGAAAAAAAAAAGAAAGGAAGAAAGAAAGAAAGAAAGAAAGAAAGAAAGAAAGAAAGCAAGCAAGCAAGCAAGCAAGCAAGCAAGCACAAATAAAATGAAGAGCATAGGCTACCTCAGTGGTGACCTGCTCACATGGCCTAAAAAAGTTCTGGGTTTAATCCTCAGCATGGAAAAGACAGAAGGAAGGAAGAAATGCAAGAGCAAAAGGAAGAGAAGAAGGAAAGAAAGGAATGAAGAAAGGAAAAGGAAAGTTAGATGAGACTACCTTAATTTACTCTATAAAAATGCAGCAAAGATTTTTTTCAACAAGTTCTTAAGTCAGCAAAATAAATGCATTAAAGAAATGTGAGTCTCTCTTCCCACGCTTGCATTTCTTGTTACTGTGATCCCAAATTCTGAAACATACTTTCCCATTCCTCCTGCAGCTGCAGAGGTCACACATTCAGGGACTGCATCTGAGAACACCCACTTCTGAAGAAAGCCCCTGGCACCCTACAGCACACCCTTCCAGTCTGGTCTTTTCCTAAGTGAGAAGAAGGAAAAGGAGGAGGAGGAGGAGGAGGAGGAGGAGGAGGAAAGAGGGAGGAGTTCGAATGGAGGAGGGAAGAGCTGGAGTGCAGGATTAAGGAGGAAAGAAGGGAAGAAGATTGAAGAGGGAACAAGAGGGAAGAGGTAGTCAACAAGAAGAATTAAAATATGCCACAATTAGGTTATACAAAGAGGCTGTTACACTCTTACAAGATTGAAGATAGTTTCAAGCTTCACTGCTGACCTAGCTAGAGCTTTGTTTATAATGTTCTTTCCCATAAATAGAAAATAACCTATTTCTAACAATGAATAATGTCTCTTTATTCAGCCTTTTACTTCATCTTCCTCAGAAATACCTTAAATAAGTTTTAGAACTTCTCTTCTGAGATTTTTAAGAAAGATATAGAACACCTGTACACCAAACTCCGAGGGGAAAGTAAGGTTGAAGGAGGGAAAGTGGGTCACCCTACAGGCAAAGCTCCTGGCATCACTGCATTGGACTTCATCCTCTCCTGGGGCCCCTGGACTTTTGATACTGAGTCGATCTTGCTTCTAGGACTGCATTTGAAAGTATTGCTTCCTTTTGAACTTCACTGAAGAGTCTGAGAAGTAGTGGTATCAGGTCTCCTCTGAGTTCCTTATAGAATTCAGCACTGACTTCATCAAGGACCAGGCTTTTCTTGGTTGGCAGGTTTTTAATTACATCTTCAATTTCATTGATTGATATGGGTTTGTTTAGAATTTTTGTATCTTCTTGATTCAACTCTGGGAATTCATATGTGTCGAGGAACCTGTCCACCTCTTCTGCATTTTCCACCTTATTAAAACACAACTAGTTTATCTGTTGTGATTTCACCTTTTATTCCTAATTGTGTGGATTCAAATCTTTCTTTCCTTTTTTTGATAAAGTGACTACGGATTTGTAGATTTTATTTAATCTTTTAATGAACTAGCACTTAGACTCATTTTTTTTCCTCTATTGCAATCATTTCTTCTCTTACCTTTGTAATTTCTTCCTTCATGTGAATTGTGGACTTGGCCTACTCTTCTTTTTCTAGAAGTTTGACTTTCACCATTAAGGTAATTAATTACTTGAGCTTACTCTTTGCATGATATGGGTATTCATTGCTATAAATTTCACTGGTAGGTCTGCTTTCATTGTGCCCCATAAGTTCTAGTATATTGTATTGGCATTGTTGTTTTATTAAAGAAACTTTAATTTCTTCTTTAATTTCATCTGTGACATACTGGTTGTTTAGGAGGGTGTTATTTAATTTCCAGGAAAAGATATAATTATAGGGCTGGGGAGATGGCTCATTAGAATGGCTCATTGCCAGGCAAGCACAAGGGCCTGAGTTCAATCCCTGGTTCTGCCAAAAAAAGATATAAATAAATAAATAAATATCTCCAGTGCACTCAACTATATAAAACAAATATTACAGGAATGAGAAATCAAATAAACACTAATACAGTTTTATTGAGGGAATCTAAGTATATCCCTGTCACCAATAAACAAATCAAGTAGACAAAAATTGACAAAGAAATATTAGAACTGTGCCAAACTTTTGAACAAATGAACTTAGTATATGTCTACAGAGTGTTTTATCCCACAACATCAGAATAATATTTTTCTCAGCTACACACAGAACGTTCTCCAAAATAGACCACATGCTAGCCCATGGAACACGCCTAAGTGAATGGAAAGGAACTGAAACCATCCCATGCGTACTAGCAGACCATAGTGCAATGAAATTGGAAATTGATAGCAAAAGAAACTACAAGAATTTCAAAAATATGTGCTTGGACTTATGACTGTTGTCTTTCCTGCAGCTTTCATGTATATTAGGCACAGAGAGACCTTTTCACTCTATATACTGAGGGAGAGGGAGAAAGAGAGAAGGGAAGAGGGGGAGATAGAGGGAAAGAGAATGAGAGATCAGTCTTTTATCATTTCGTGACTTTTGTTGTTTTTTTAATGTTACAATGAAAATTCAGTCTTTTGCTCTAAAATTCCTGTGTCACAGACTACTCTGTCAACAAGAATCCCTCTTTAGTAGTCTGTTCAAAGTGAGGGTCCCTCTTTTCAGCTATCTGAGATCCTAAAGTCTATACGACTAGATAGAGGAAATCTATTGATTTTCATGAGGCACAGATAAAAGTAAAGCTTTCAACCAGAGTTTTAGTTTTATGCTATGACTAAACTAAAATCCTTCGTCTTAAAGCTTTAGGATTTCACAGGAACGTTTGAGGAGTCACAGAAAATTCCCCAGCCTTATAAACTAGCAAACTCTACTTCTTTGTCAGCTGACTATAACCACTGAATTAATTCTAGGCGAGACATCACAGCGACTTACAGCTCCGCCTCATAGATAAGGCACTACTTTAATATGCAACTAAAAGAAATTGCAGCAGTAACTTTAAACTCCCCCAACATGCATCTTATTACTGAGGAAGGAAGAACACTACATAAATCTCAGAAATGGTGTAAAGAACACATAGCCAGAGGGGATTTTATTCTCAGTGGGAAGGCAGGCACATGCATGCCCAGAAGAAACCTGATCTAAATCTTGAACTAGAATCTTTGACCTGGTTTCACCAAACTAAATCAGTCAAGGAATTCCTCTTCCTAGGACTCAGGCTTGTTTAATGAGAATAGCAGAGTAAGTGCACAAACAAAATCTTGCCTTCAATAAAAACTTATTTACAGATGTGTATAGTTGTATTTCTTGTGACTTAAAGATAGGAAAACTGCATCCAGGAATGCTTGCATTTAAGGCTCCTGGTTGGTGGGCAACTGGCTCCTGGTCATCTAGGTTCTGGACTTCACCCAGGGCGAGGTGGCCAATTCCTCCTCCTGTAACTCACATAGCTTAAAATATTCATTCCAGAGGCATGCAAACTATTTGACAAAATTACACGTCTTCAAAACTAACAATAGTAATTTTTTTTTTTTTTTCAGAACCGGGGATTGAACTCAGGCCACTGCGCTTGCCAGGGAAGTGCTTATTCCACTGAGCCAGCTCCCCCCCGGCCCAACAATAGTACATTTACATTACCCAAAATACTATGTTTCAAAGCTTTACTACAAATTGGTAGTATCCATAAAAATGAAATCTCAACCTAATATTTTGCATATTCTACAAATTTTAATATCTCATATAATTGGAATAGAATATTATAAAAGCACTTTTTGAACACAGTAAAACTGTTGGACAGAGTCATAGATATTTGTGCTGAATATAATGATTATTTGTGAATTATCACTCAAATTATGGACATCATTTTATGAATTGAATAATTTATGATAATGCAAATATAATTATAATTTAAAAAATTTATATTAGCAAGATGAATAAAGCCATAATGAAGACTGACTAAACTGTAGTCACATTCTTTCCATAAATTGTGGAGTTCTAGTACAGTGAAAATGATGAGTCTAACTGCCAACTGGGATTTATTAAAATTTCAAGAATTGTCTTTCATTGAGCTTAGCGGTTCTCCTACTAGGAATCTTCCCCATAGAGTCGAAGACATTACATTATGCGGACACATGCATACCCATGCATAATGCAGTGCATCTCATAATAGCTACACATTGGCAGTGGCCTGTCTGTCTGCTAACCGAAAAGTAGAAAAGGAAAATGTGATATTTATATACAATGGAATACTCCTCTGCTATAAAGAAGAGCAAACTCAAACCATTTGTAAGAAAATGGACAGACCACAAGTCCATAATGCCGAATTTAATAGACACACAAGCTTCAGTATCACATGGCTTGTCTAATAGGAGAAATCCAAAAGAAAAGTAAGGAACAGAATCAAAGTAGATGACAAGAAATGGGGAAAGTTATCTTTTGCAAAGAGGAAGGGGACCAAGAATGGAGAGAGAGGATAGGAAAAGAAGGAGAGGGGACGAAAAGCAATTCAGATATGTTATATGTATATACCAACTTGCCGTGCATTATGTAATTGTTACGCAGTACAAAAAAACTGTATTAATGAAAAAATAAAAATTGAAAACAAAATTCCTTGCACATATACATAAATTTCATGTTACACAAATATATACATGCATATACACACATGTCATTAATTACACTGTATATGAAATGTTAAGTAATAATTTAAGCAAATATAAAAAAAATTTACAACCATAAATGGTAATTTTCAGACCCAGAATATCATTAGAATATTTGAGTTCAAGAATTTAAATCCATCAAGTATACAAGATGTTAAATTTTTTTTAAAAATTGTGTGTAATTTGACTATTAAAGTTTTCAATGTCTTAAATTTAAAAATTACTTTTTTCAGTTAATTCAGCTTTTTTAAACTACACATATTTTCTTTATTTTTATGTATATAAAGTATAATACATAGAAATCTAGTTATAAGTAAGAATTTTCTTATTCTGCAAGAACAATTCAAAACCCCAGCTTACCCACAACTACATAGACATTGCTAATATATGTAATTATGTCTGTAGATTAGTTTATCCATAATATGATTAAGCTATAACCTGGGTTAACATCTAATTTTCGAAAGCCAAAATGGCAGTGATATATAAAATTCTAGACCTCACTCAATGATCCCCGAATCATGCAAGAACTGCCTCTTTTTGATCTTTGGCATTGAGAAAATTATGGATTAGCAATCAATGTGTAAAACCCAGATCACAATTTCAGCTCAAAAACATAGGAGACAGCTGGATTACAAGGTAAGAATCTGCATGGTGCAATGCTTTTCGAAACGCAATATCAATCAGACTGTAATTAGAAGCTTTATTGCAGATATTAACAGTATGAAACAAACATTTAGACTCCTCTGTGGAATACAAGCGCTACAGCTACCCAAAGTAAGTTATATAAAAGATCATTGTATGTAAACGTGCTTTAAGACACTTCTTCATATCCTAAGGAAAATTTCTCTCTAGGTATATTTATAATAACAATAGAAATATATCCTGCCTCTGGATTAAAATAAAAAGCATTTTTACATTTTAGGTTTTATGTCCTCTAAATATATATAAATATGAGAAATATATTTTCTAAATACCAACTTTATGCTATGACCAATGATAGTATGAAATATTTCTTGCATAGAAGAGTACTAGGTTGTATTCTTAGCAGTGATGTTGTAAACTTCTACTGGAGGAGATTTAAAAAAAAAAATAGACCACAAATTACATTCTTTTTTAACTGAAGTGGATTTCTGCTGAATACAGATGTCAATAAACTTGAGAGGAATGCATCTCAAAATATTTAAAGGAACAATAATGAAGCTAAGAGAAAATGCAAATAATATCAGGTTAAGTAAAATTGCATCAGACTCGATTGCTAAGCATGGAAACTATGAAGATGACATTAAGACACATTTTTCATATACCCAAGCAGCAAGTATCTGTTATTCTGTGATCAACCACACAAGTCTGCCAAGGCACAGATGGATGCAGACCAAAGAAATTTCCAAACCAAGGGGGCATGAATGAGTGCACAGGACTCACACCTGTCCAGTTCATCAAGTACCCAAATGACACATATGTGTTTGCTTATGTTTTCTCCAACCATTTGCTCTGTTATTTATCTTGTCTCTGGCCATATCATTTGAAAACAGAAACGTCCAATTTTAGTCCTTATGCGCTGTATTTTCTTGGAAACATCATTTTATCCCTTTCATTTTACAAATTGATTTCAAGCTGCTAGTCAAATAGCGAAGGCGTGTGGGGGAGACCTGGGCAAAGTGATACAGTCTCTAAAAGGCTACAAAATGGTATTTCTCAAAGTATTCCCAGGGGTGCAATGCAATTAACATATTTCTCTTTGCTCTTCATCCATAGCACTACCTGGCTTCCTAAATTCCCCTTTTAAAAGACATTATGGTTTGTTTCTTTGTAATTAATTTCAAATCATTGAAATTATGACCCAGATTTGGCTTAGCATAGGTACAGTATTGATTCAAATAGAATTCTCTTTATCTAAATCTGGTGTCCATCCATCATGTAGAGGGTAAAGACTTTTTTAATCCAAGAATTTTTACGACAGTTCAATAAAGTTGCACAGATTTCTGTGCCTAAAAGTTCTAAAGACTTTGCCTTGAAACTCCTTATTTATGCTTAACCCCACTGTCCATGTCCTCATGAGGGTCCCATGTTTACAACCTGCAAGCTGATTGGTACAGTGAATTCTACATAAATGTGATATTTACACTATGCATTATTTAGGTCAGCTATGGAATAGGTCTAGAAAAAATCTTAAACTTTCACCCTGTTTATGTGTTCTTTAAATGACAGTTAGCAGCTGCTATTCTGCAGAAATGGAAATTTAGTTCTTTACAGAGATTATAGCCCATTAGATATTATACTGAATTTCATTTTCTAATTAGTGACATTCTTAGATCTCAATTCATTTGCTGCCAAGAAACAATTAAAATACCTTGAATATGATAAATATGTCAATGGCTTTTGCATCGAGCTCTCATGTGTGGCTACTTCCAACGCAATCCACTACAGAGGAAACGGGCAAGGAGGAAATTTACAGTACTTCAACAAAAGCATTCATAGCATAGGGCCTCCTGCCTCCTCTCCATTCACATTTTTACTAGAATATTTTTGTCTGATTTATTTATTTCATAAATGAAGGATTTTCTGTCTAGAGGTACCAGTGAATAGCTGAGAGAATCTCAGCACGACTGAGCAGTGGATGGAGCCTGAGGAAATTGTCTCCCTGGAGTCATTGGAGTAGGTCAGCTGCAAGCATCTCTAATTCAGAGAAGATAAAAAAGAAAGAGAGGTCTTATGCTAGCTCTGGATGTTTTCTGCTTAAAATTCTCCTGGAGGGCTGGGGAGATGGCTCAGTGGAATAAGCACTTCCCTGGCAAGTGCAAGGACCTGATTTCAATCCCCGGTTCTGAAAAAAAAAAAAAAAAAAATCTCCTGGAATTCTTGAAAAACTCTTATTTTATTTCTATCACTGATGTCAAAGTTCTCTCTTTTCTAGCTTTTCTAGAATAGCTATGTAATAAATCATGTAATAAACCACGACATTCAAAGAAAACATATGGGACATAATGATATGGCTATCCCAAAACAAACAAGGAAAGAACACATTTCTCTTTTTATGTAAGTGGATTGAAAGTTGAAGGAATAATATTGAGATGAAAACATCCTGTCATGCATGTATAACCACTAATGAACAAGTTAATCAAAACATGCATACTCAATAAAGCAAAAAAATAATCCTTCAAGACAATTCTGCTCTATGTTGAATTATGACTACATAGAGAATAGAAATCTCATACGTTCTTTGTTAAATAAGTCTCCAAGTATTTCAGGAACAATTCGGTGTTCTAAGATTTTAAATCTATAAAGAAATATTCATTTTCAGCAACTCTGTATTCTGCCTGGCTCCAAAGTTTAAAACACCACATACGTGATTTTCAAAGTAAATGGGATAGACAGAGCCTCATGGAGACAGATGGATGGATTTTCGGACTGTAATCCATGACCTGTTATTAATGAAGGTGGAGACATGCTGTCTTTCTGCCCCCTTCGTGCAGACAGGAACAGGTGAATCCCTTTCCTCATACTCCTATTTTTACATGCTTTACATCCAGGGAAGAAATCTCTTAAATGCAAAAGATACTTCGTTAAAAATTCCATGCTTACCACAAACTATAAAATCACTGGGCCCTGGCCCACCACAGCAACATCCAAACAGGCTAGTCTGAGTGTGTGTGTGTGTGTGTGTGTGCGCACGCCTGCACACGCACTATGTGTCACCCAACTCAGGCTCTTGTTCTTGAGGAAAAGCTTCCATTCTGTTAGAAATTCTGTTTATAAGTTTGTGCTCTTTGCTTTGATTTTATTTCTATCCCTGATGTTGAAGTTCTCTTTCATCCCCCATCTGCAACAAGCCTGAACTTTTCATAGAATATTCCAATGATTTATTCTCTGAAGCAATAGATTTCAACATACAGAACATTAAATACATGTTTAGATCTTCCCTTACAATACTCAAAAGTGATAATTATTAATAGCTACTAATGAAGACATCATTTAGCTTTACATTTTTGATGTAAGAAAAATACACTGTAATGTCCTAGTGTATAAAAGGTTTGTCAAATTTTGGTATGTATAATTAATCTTCACATAATGCTAGATAAAGTATCTTGCCTATTCTAAACTGCCTTCAAATTGTGTGATCTCCTTCTCCTTGGGGCTTGTACTTCTTTTAAGAGTAGAATATGTTTATTGGGGGAAAGAAAGCTTCTGTGTAAGAGGAGAACAGAAGGGGGACCTGAGAAGGTTTTCCCTGGGGCTTTGTACTTTTATTATGGTGGGTTACTTCTTTGTACATACAGACTACCATGGTTACATATGTTGTGTGTATTAATGAGGAGGCATGTGCATTTGCAGATATTTTGAAAATAGTTATTTCAAAATCACACAGGGATCTAGGAACATCAAAGTGGATATAATCACAACACAAATAATCCTAACTCGACAGCTCAAGCCTTAGAAGCCAAGCCCCTCCCTTCTTCTTTCATGGCACGAGTCACAAACAGTAACTGAAATTCTGACTTCAACCTGACTCCACCTATAACCCTGTTGCGATAATTGACCTTAATGTTTTAGAGTCTTATAAATTAGAACAGCAAACAATCCTCGGAATGGCGCCTAAGCTGCAAGACTGACAAGCCATAAGCAACATCGTTCTGAACGCAAGATACTACAGCCCATGATTTGTCCAAAGACTACTGCTGCCAACGGTCAATGTTGTAAATCTCTGGAAAATGTATTTATGTCAATCTGCAGCAGTGCCTACTTACAAAGGGTAGAATAGTCAAGGACTCAACGGGAATGCACGCAACAATCAAGAGAAGATGAATTCAGAGCCAAGAGAAATAGTCTTTCATCAACCTGAGAGGGAGAAGAGTCACTTTCCAGGGTGCCGCAAACAGTTGTCTATTCTTGCTAAAAGAAACTGAACTAGTGGCCAAACAGTGTTGCAAAGGTTAAGATAATTTGGAGATTAGTTGCACGTTAGAAGAACAATGTACTGTATTGTTTTACAAGAGACAAAAAGTTGATACACATCTAAAATTTGATTGCTATAATCTTTTTACATGATTATTTATCAACATATCATATAGGCCTGTGCTACAAATGAGAGTGCTGTTAGAGGTTAATCAATAACAATCCTGCCAATACACATCTTATATTTGACACTAGCTAGCACCAGTGGAATCCTAACACGAAAGAGACAACTTCCAAAATGTAAGAAAGCATCTTTTTCAATTATAATGTTACTCAGGATTCTGGAACACTGAGATTATCACAGTAATTTCACACAAGATTTCAACTGGCTTCACTGTTCACAGAGAAGAAAGGGTTCATTATCATATAATTGCCTAATCAAGTAAACTTTAATTACAGTATTCTCTAAATGTCTTTAATATTTTCTAATTCTAACCTAGAATTAATGATTTGGTAATACTAATTAAAAATTAGAGGAACTGGGATGATAACTTAGTAAAATAAGCACCTGCCTGGCAAGTGCAGGGTGCTGAGCACAATCCCTGGTACAGGAAAAAAAAAATTAATAGACTACTTCTGATGGCGTGTGCCTGTAATCCCAGCACTTGGCAGGCTGAAAACAGAGAGATCACTACCATTCCAATCTGTGCTGTGAGACCCTTTAGACCCTATACTAAGTACATAAGAAGAAATAAGTAAATAAAAATAAAAATTAGAAAATAAAAACCACGTGGTTTATTAAAGAAAATAACCTAAGCAGATTATTTTATTAGGAAATCTAACCTAATTAGATTTCCTGCTCAAAATCTAATTCTATATCATACAATTAAATTTAAAATCTTTATTACATGAAATACTGAAAAAATGAAGAATACACATTAGAAGAAGTATTAAAGTTCTGCAATTAAAATATACCTTTTTTTTTTCTAAAAGGAAAAGAATGTATCTTTCATGAGA
>NW_004524603.1:9307121-9318548 GCF_000260255.1 Octodon degus
GACTTCCAGCACTTTTTCTGTCTAAGTCACCCCATTGCTGGGATTATAGGTGTGCTTGTTCTGTAAGTGTTATTAAATATATGCTGCCAGGTCTTTGGAGTAATTATATCTCAAGTATCTTAGCAGATGTTTAAGAAAAAATGTATATTAATTGAAGACATTGAGATTTCACCAATAATATTCATAAGCATCAACAAGATTATTCTAAATGATAGTATTCTCCAAAATATACATTGACCCGACATCAAATATCCTAGGATGGTTTTCCTGACTAATGTTCCTTCCATCTACCTTTCTGAAATACTCATTTTGCTCTTTGCTTACAGGTGCTATTAACTACTTACCTTCTGATCATATCTATTTACCTGTGTACCTGTCTATCCAGGTCATCTTTTCAATTTCCTCTATGTTTAACCATGCTATAAATTACAAGTATGGTTATGGTATTGTTTACAAACTTAGCACTGTGGTTACTTAGAGTGCAACTTTTGTCCGTATATGTTTGCATCCATCTCACTGGAATTAGAATAGTTAGCCTTGAAAGCAAGGATACTACCTGCTCAAGTTATTTTGCATAAGAAGTTTTTTCATATAGTGTTCTGTAAAATAATTAGTGCTTGTCCTTAGAGATAAGAAATAATTGGGGGAGACTGATGTGGACCATGAGACCCCACCTGCTTCTCATTCTCCAAAGGAAAGCTGCAAACAGAAACTATTGAACATTATTGTGTCTTGAATATACACAGTGATTTCTGTGAACTATTGTTGTGATTTCTCTGAACTATTTTCCATGACATGGAAAATAGAAAGATGCCTCCCTTTCCCGCTGCTGGAGAAATTTAAGATTCTGGTAGAGCACCCTCTGAAGGGGAGCCCCAGCTTTACCTTGCTATGGCTTGGCTGTGGCTTGCTGATCTCCCTTGGGGGCCATGGAATTTGCAAGTGTGGTCTTTTGGGTAGCAATATTGGGGGGGGGTGTGGACCTTCTTGAATTGATGAGGCAACAGCTGGTGGGATGCTGTCTAGAGTGTGTGCTTTTAAAAGAGATGAAGGTTTGTTCTGTTGGACTGCTTAATAGCTTTCACTATAAAACTCTGTCTCTGTCTCTCTGACTCTTTCTGTCTCTGTCTGTCTCTCTCTCTGTCTGTCTGTCTGTCTGTCTCTCTCTCTCCCACCTTGACTACCCATGCATATTCCTCCTTCTACAACATGACACCAACCACCATCATCCCCTCTCTAAAGGCTGAACCAGTGGATCCATCGGACCTTGAAATTTTAACCTCCAACACTGTGAGCTAAATAAATCTCTTCGCTTCATAAGTACTTCACTTCAGTTAGTTCATTATAGGGATTAAAATGTAATAAAAATCCCTAATACCTTTGTCTCTCAGATTTCTTAGCTATAAAATGAAAGTGATAAAAGTACCATAAAATCATCACGCAGAAGAATTATGCTAATTTTAAATGTGTAAGGCACTTAAAATATTTTCTGATGCATACAATAAACATTTTCATTATTCTTGGGAGATAAGACATAAATATACACAAGTAGAAGGAAGAACCATCAAATGTAAAAGCACTTAATTTATTTCCTTCAACTATTTATTTATTCACATGCATATTATAAAAACATACAGGAGATAAACTCAGTCACTGCATGTGTAACCAGTAACCCATAACAAGAAGTGAAAGTCTATCATAGAGTTCATGACTACAAGGGAAGACTCTGTAACTATCTTTTTGGAACGTGGAAATTCACCTTGTGGTATGATTTGGTTAATAAAAGATAGAATAAGATTTCTCTATGATATTAAATCCAAATGCTTACAGGCTTGTAGCCTTTGTCTTACCCTCCATGTATCTTTTAAGTCTGGCATAATACTGTAAGAAAACTGACACTTAATTGTCTTCCTGTCTCCCTTCTCCTACGCCTTCATTCCGTGACTATTTCCATGGCAGATGTCTGAAGTTTCTCCCTTCATTTGGGTTCTCCTGATGCAATTTCAGATAAACTTATCTACACCTAAAGATTCTAGGAAATGCCATTCAAATGCCCATAGTAAGCCACATAGAATACTAACCCTGCCCATAAATCTCACCCCTCCAAACATAAATCATTATGGGCCAGCAGGATTAGCTCTAACACATCTATTTAGTCCTTTGAATGAAGCAACAACAGTAAACAGGGTTTGGAAAGACCTGAGAGAACAAAATCATGGACTGATAAATCAGTCGTAAAATACCCGTTAACAATATGTCCTTGGGCCGGGCAGATGGTTCAGTGAAATATGTACTTCCTTGGCAAACACAAGGGCCTGAGTTCAATTCCCAGTTCCGCCAGAAAAAAAATATGTCTTGATCCTTTGTGAGTGATTCACAATCAGCTTGTCATCGAATGTCTCTGTAACTTTGTGCAAAGCTGAAGGTATTCTTAGGCTTATAACTAGGTTTAATCGTCACTGAGATTTTTTTTTTTATTAAACTAGGTAAATTTTTACAGGAAAAGAGAGATTTATTTTCTGTAAAGTGAAGCAGAAAAAATAATTGTATTGATTAAAAGTCCAAGCCTGTTACCCACATCCTTGTAGAAAAACCTCAAAAAATTCGGCAAGCCTTAAGACAGCAAACAACCTACACCAAAGTACATTCAGCTCTGAGCTCTGCGGCAACACCTGGCCATCCTAGGGCAAACTGTGTTAGGGAAGCTCCCTTAGAGAATTCCCAGTGTATCTAGATGTGAGGCTCAGGGTCGTGTCATCAAACTGGGCATCAAATGCCATGAAAGTCAACCAGGACTCCTCCCTGCTGATTGGCCTTACAAACTCAATGAAAGACACTATCAAAACTCTAATAAATTTACTCTCTGAAGATCTCTAACATCAAAGAACTATCTTCCAAAACAGCTATAAATGTTTTCTCCAAGTAGTTTCAGTTATTATTTTGCTAAGGTGGGTCAGGTGTGTACTATCTCTGCCTCACTTTTCGTTAGGGTGAAAAGTATGAATAAGGAAGGTTACTAAGGAAACATGACACAAAATAAAAGCATTAATAGAAGTATTTGAAATTCTTGAACAGTAGCAGTTGATGATATAATTTTTCACACATATAAACACGAATCTCTGCATGGGAAAATGCTAAAAGCTTGTAGGCATTATCAGATAATTTTAAAAGCAACCATTTCCTCCTTGAATTCAAGTGTCATTTGGATATTTGATAAAAGAGTCCAGCAACTCAAGTGTCTACCATTTCTCTGGAACCCTCACTCTGTAGCAGTACTGATCATTTCCCCTCTCCTCCACTAACTTTAAAATGTCTTACAAAGCTCTGCCTGAAAGCAAATGATTACTGAGGGTTGCTTTCTTTCCAAAGAAGATTTGAAGATGATTGGGAATTCTAGCCTGAGGCTGTGTGTTGCAGTCCTTTGGCACAGTCTGTCCCCACTCTGAATGGTTGTGTGCACCAGTCCCTCTATAGCATATGAGAGCGCAGTTCCTCAAAATACATCGTTGTATGATTCTTAAGAAACTGCTGTACATTCAAGGGGAAAACTATTATTATATGATGTCTTGTGCTCTGCTAGGAAATAAGAATACTATCCTCTAATCCCCTTCCCACCACCAGCACTCAAAATACACATTCCTTGCTAAAGTTAAGAACAAGTCCTGGTATTTTCTCAACATACCCTAAATTTCCAAAAACCATCTCTGTTTTCAGTATATAAAAAAGAACTGCTTTGATCAGAATGTCAATGTAGGTTCAGATTTGGTCCGAGGTTTAGAGAACTGTTAGTAATATATTTTAATGCATCTACCTTTATAATTTAACAGATCATATTTTCTTGCTTGCGTGAACTTATTTGTCCCTTTTGAAAACTGTCTCTACTCTTTGATGAATGGAAGTGAATAGGACACTTTGGGAATGATGTGATGATAATAAATGTGTTAGTGAAGACATGAACTGTGATTTCTCAAATCCCCATCGCCCTCATAAAACATACAAATTTGTCACTCGCGCCATGTTCAAGTAAGTTGGAAGCGAACCTTAGGGCTTATACTGTGCTCTAAGAAAGGGGTTAACTCAGCTATCAAATTTTAGGATGTTCTAATTTATTGGTAATCAAGTATTTACCTTCGGTCATATAAAAACACATGATTTCACGAAAATACTGATGTTTTCTGTTTACGGCAATCCATCAGAAGAAAAAAAAAAAAGGCAAAACACTTAAAGACACAAGTATATAGGCCGATCTTCTGAACAGACTCTGGTTGCACAAGAAATAATACCAGTTAACAGGATCACATCAAATTAAGCTTCCGCACAGCAAAGGAAACCACCGACAGAGTAAAGAGACAACCTAAACAATGGAAAAAAATATTTCCAGGTATTTCTCAGGTGAAGGAATAATATCTAGAATATGTAAAGAAATAAAAAAGAATTAGATCTCCTAAATTTAAAGACATAATCAAATATATGGCATCTGAGTTGAAAACACACTTCTCTGATACTTTGCGTCCATCAAAAGACAGCGATGCAATGAAATTGTGGTATTCATATACAAGAGAATGCCAATCTGTCATGAAGGATAAATGAATCATTTGCAGGAAAATGGACACACCTTAATACTATAATGAAGGGGCCAGGGATTCAATCCTTGGGCCTGCAGTGCCACCTCCCACCCCCAGGGTGTGCTGAGATGGCAATTGAGACTGCATGTGGTGGCACATGCCTATCATCCCAGCTCTTGGGAGGCTGTAAACAGGCAGATCACTGTGAGTCTGATCTAGTAGTGAGTCCCTGAACACCCTGTAGACCCTTCCCTAAAAATACAAAAAAAAAAGAAAAAAAAAAGAAAGAAAGAAAGAAAGAAAGAAAGAGAGAGAGAAAGAGAAAGAAAGAATAAAAAGAAAAATACTATAATGTGTGCAGGGATGGGGGTCAATCCCCAGCATGCCATGACAGCCCCTCCCCTCAGGCACCCTGAGACAGCAATTTAGACTGGGAGTGATGTTGCAGGCCTGTGATCCCAGCACTTGAAGGGCTGAAAACAAGAGAATCACCATGAGTCTGCTCTGTGTACTGAGAGCCTGTACACCCTGTACTAAATACGTTTAAAAAAATCCTATAATGTGCAATGAATTAAATACACAACATTTAATAGTGCATAATTTCTCTTATATGAAAAACTCAGTTACATAAAGTACACCGTAAGAGCCAAATAATGGAAAAAGAAAAAGAAAGTACATTTT
Source organism: Octodon degus (assembly GCF_000260255.1). Classification (NCBI taxonomy): domain Eukaryota; kingdom Metazoa; phylum Chordata; class Mammalia; order Rodentia; family Octodontidae; genus Octodon; species Octodon degus. Next base: position 9,312,368 of record NW_004524603.1, read on the forward strand.
TGTAATCCAGCATGGAGAATGTGTCTAAAAGGGTACCTTGTGTTACAGAAATTGTTTTATGTTCCTATGTGGGATTTTGCTTATTAATCTGTATATTAATGTTATGTATGATAATTAACTTTATAAGTACTTACAAGATAAATTAATTTGATGCTAGAAAAAATGAGGGGAGGAGGAGGAAAACAGCATAGAGATGTATTGTGTGTATGTATAAATTCCCCACAAGGAATGTATTTGCATACTGCAAGCATGTATTAACAAAAGTTCAAAACAGAAAAAAATCTAGGGCCAATATTTTTATGGGTAGTTTTGTTTTTTCTGAGAATCTAAATGAATTAAAGGCAATTCAATTGATTATAATCTCATAAAAGTGAACTGATAGACATTTGAGCATTGATTATCATTTGGAATTACTTTAAATGTATCCTCAATATATTTGATCGAAATTTAGTCTATAGAAAATAAATTTGTAAAGCAATTCTCAAATTCTCTATGATATTGTTATTCACCACGAGCATGTACATCTCTTCCCCATCTTCCAAGCTCATGGAAATTATTAGGAGAATAAAATTCTTAAACACCAAAGAAAAACATAAAGGAAGACTGCCTTACAGGGGACATTCTATAAAAGAAAAGCACAAACTGGTGAGTAGGAAAAAGCTCGGCACAGCTAAGATCTGATAGTGCTCACAGTAGGGGTCACACTCAGCCACCCTTTGCCCTGTGCAAGCACAGGAGAAAAAGAAAGACAGGAGCAAATCTTGGTGCATTTGTTGGTCATGCACCCAGACCATGCTCCTCGACCCACTTTCTCAGGATTATTCAAGAAATATGCCCCGCATTTGCTTATGCAGCCTCCCTAATCCAAGAACACTACCAAGCCATCTGCATAAAAATTATTTGAATAACCAGTGTACCTGAAGAATCCAGTGCAGAGGCTTTGCAGAATTCAGCACAACTTGAATTCACCAGGAATTTCCTCCTAGCTAGACCTGGAGCACCTCGTGATGTCTTATACCGCCCATCAAGAGGACAATATGCCAGGTTTCTATAGGTGTTGCTAAGTTCAAACAAGGTTATGGGGGCAGGAAATTTTTTTAAAAATATTTTTACTGAGAAACAAATAGCAATGAGACAGTTTCACAACTGATTACTAGTACATTTTTGAATAATTAATACATTGCATATTATCTTGGTGGTTATTCATTGTATAAGATGCAGACCTGATACCCTGTCTCAAACACTATTAGAACAAACCTCTCTATTCATTGAATTAAGAGAATGGAGCTGTATATCTATCCTAACTATTCTGAGTATACAGATACAAAATGGTCATTCATCTGTATCCCCCTTTTTCGGTTACTTTTGTCAGAGAAGGGCACACCATTGTCATTTAAATACTGTAGGTGCATGAATTCAGCAAAATATCCCAATGTAGTCCAATAGTCCTTAATAGTAGTGAGTTTTCCATAAGACTGTCAAAGTCCGAAGTTGTTGACGTGAGCATTCTACAGCTCATCGTATTAATATGGCTTTATTTATATACTTCATTTTCATACTTTTCTGCTGGATGGTTAAGGCCAAGAAAGAGTAAAACCTATATAACAAGAAATGTAACTTTTGTATCTAATAAGATCAGTCAAATCCTCTCAGGATTTCACCTGAAACCCTGTACCACAGTTTGTTGATTCTTTGTCAGTGTCAGCCATATGGATAAGTCAAAGCCATTGCTTGACCAATTTGCTCTCTGTGAAAGCCTGAGAATGGTTTTTTCTCCATGTGATCCTCCTTAGGCACACTTTACATCATCAATCACTTTCCTCTGTGGCCCCAAAATCTCCTTGATCAGAAAACCTGGTACAAAATTGAGTCACAGGATGTCACAATACAGATTCTCCTATTTCCTGAGTCCTTACTGACCTTGAAAGGCTAGGGCCAAAATGCTGGCTGTCCTTGTAGCCCTTCTTTTTCTTTAATTTTTGGTCTGCAAACTTAAATTGTTAACCCTCCAGAAGAGAAGCTTAATGATGTTATTACCCTATAATATATTATAACATATTACCATATAATAATATATTACCCTATGTTATAGGGTAATAATATCATTAAGCTTAACCTCACTATCTGTCTGAATATCAAACATCTTAGACATAAGATGGAACAGGTATTTTCGATCAAGTATTGATATTTTAAAGTTCAAGTCCGTCCAGATTATGAAGAAAAAAGATTAAAAATATAAAAAGTATTTTAAAAGAATAATCATTTACATATTTTTACACAGAAATTTAGAAATCTAACAATATACAGCCTTGTAGCAGAACAGTCCTGTGACATTTTTTCCTCATGTTTTCATTTATTAACCTCCCTTTTTTTAAACAAACATTTACTTGAGAGATAGTATGGCCGTAATTTGTACATCATGACAAGCAGTCCGCAATTAGAAGACCAGAATGACAGGCATTCCAAGCATGACCCTACCATTACACATTGCTTTCTTCAGAGCAGTTGCTTCATTCACAGGTTTCAGCATATATAGTCAGGGAGAGAAACCTACCAATTAACTGCTATTTTCAAAAGCATGCTGAAGATTCTCAGGGCCATTGCCTTTCCCATCTTGTGGAAAGTTTTTAATGTCCTCTTCTCTTTTTGTGTTTCCAAAATAACTAAAACTCAAAAGGCCAGTGTAATTGAGGCCAGTAGACCATAGGAAAGGTGAAAACCAAAATAAAACATGTATAGCGTAAGTGTTGGTGGCATAGTCAACTTAAGCAAGGCATTTAGAACAACCCAGAACAAAAATAGAGACAAAAGAAAACGTTCCACCCTCTCAAATAACCATCAAGATGACACACACACACACACACACACACCCAAAGTTAAAAAAAAAAAGTATAATTTTTAAAAGTCTTTTAAGATTTGAAAAACATTAATCTGTGAAAATAGAATAACTGCTCTCAAAAGGAGAAAAAAATTGACAAGGAAATGTTATTAACATAAATTAATTAATTAAGTGGATTATCTATTTTTATTTTTAAACCATTTATTTATTTATTAACTTGATTCATATTACTGTAGAACTTTGTGTACTCCACGCTGGAGGCAGCAAAGCAACCAGAGCCAAGATGTCTTCGGATATGATGGTTGAGCTCTACCCGAGGGTCCTGTGGAATGATGCCAGAACTATCAGTAGTATCACAGCCTCATGCCTCTCCAAGGTCACCAGGATAGTGGTTGCTGCTCTGACACTTTCCTTTGGGAAAGTCGAAGACGAGAAAAAGGACATTGCCTTGGAATCTGAGGATGAGGGGCCCACACCAAGAGACTTGCTTGTGCAATATGCCACAGGGAAGAAGAGCTCCAAAAATAAGAAGTTGGAAAAGGCAATGAATGGGCCGGCGAGATAGTTCAGTGGTCTAATGTGCCTGCTTAGGAAAGCTTAGTCGGGAGCAGGGGACCATGGTTTGATCGCCAACACCACTGGCCATGTAAGCCCTATACACAAGGAGGGCTGAGCTGGCAAAAAAAAGAGGAAAACTATGAAGTAACTTCCAAGCAAGTTTTCCAATGCATACAGAATGCTAAATTTGGGCAGTTACTCTGAAAATTAGTAAATGTAGGGTATTTATTTACATTAAAAAGTTCCCAAAGTGTTATTAAAACTGTAGTAAATTTGGTAGCAGTTTGGTGTCTTTAATTTGGGATGGGTAAAGGTGGTGATCTTCAACATGTAAATAGCAGTGTAAAATAATTTTAACATTCGTGCATTTTAACATTGAGTGCCTACTAATTGTCACTGTAGACATAAAATTGAATGAGCTATGACCCCTTCACTCAAGACATTCAAGGGGGAGGGTGTGCATACCTGTGTGTTCACAGGGCAGTGTAAATAGCACTCCAGTGGAAGCAGGTCCACCGGGAGTCCTTTTGGGTACACAGTGGCCTTAAAGACTTAACTCTGCAAGAATATGAATTAGCCATTCTATTAAAACAGGACTGCATTACAAGAGAAAGAGATTCTTACTTAAAATAGGCTTATCTGCTGAAAATAGATCCCCGCTGTACAGATTTTGCATAGATAATTTAATTCAAATTATTTCAGTATTTTTCTTCAGTACTCTGTATATGGTTTTGGTGTAAGAGTTTACTTCTAAAATTGCCTTAGGTGTAAAAAACAGTTTTGAAATGTCTTTAGATCACTGAGCTCTCTACAATTTTATATTGGTTTCCTCAGCCTGCCTTCACTCCGTATAACATGTCTAGCCCATTGTTAGCTTTGTCCTCAATAAAAGATTTCTGAAATCCAAAAAATAAAATGCATAAAATGGATTTTGCTTATTTATTTATTTATGGAGGGTCTCACCACGCAGCTCCAACTCATAGTGATCCTCCTGTTTTCAGCCTTTCTAGCAGCTGGGCATACAGGCCTGTGTCACCATGCCCAGACTCCATCACTGGCTCAGAGCACTGAGGGCGGGGCCAACACAACATGAGGTGTCAGGGATTGTCCCTCGAGCTTGCCTAAGGAAACGCTTAGTCCGCTGAGCTCTCCCCCTGGCCTTGTTTTATTTATTTTTTTTTTTTTCATTATTTATTTGGTTCAGAGTTTCACTACACAGCTTGGATTCAAAGTGATCCTCCTATCTCAGCCTCCACAGTGCTGGGATTACAGGCAGCATGATACACCAGTTCCAGGGCCTGCAAGGTATGTGGTACCGGGGATCGAACCTGGGTCCTTGTGCTTGCCAAGCAGATGTTTAGACTGCTGAACTATCTCCCTAGTTGTGGATTATCTTTAAATGTAAAATGAGAAACTGAAATTAATTTGTTAAGATTTGAGGAAAAATTAGGGGACTGGGGAGATGACTCAGTAGAATAAGCGCTTGCCTGGCAAGTGTAAGGGTCTGAGTTCAATCCCTGGTTCAAAAAAAAAATTTTTTTTTGAGAAAAAATAATAAAAAGACAAAGAAGCAAAACACAATGAAGAGAAATAATAGTATAGAATATCCCAGGAGTCCTGGAAGGAATGGAAGAATGAGGGGGACAAGACTGTAAAAACACTACTTCTCAAAAAGTTTTACTGTAGGTGAAAAGCATCTGTATATAGTTTTGAAGCACAAAAAGATACTGTCTTCCTTTAGATGTTTAAACTCCACTGTACAGCCAACACACACACACACACACACACACACACACACACACACACACAATTAAAGGAATAGGGTGGCCCTAATTGATTCTTGAATGTCTCATAAATATGTCCCTAATAAAAGCAATTTTGTGCCTGATTTCTGTTACACTGATGCGTGAAAATAAGCCAAACCCTTCGTAACGATAAGAATCACGTAAAAAGTTGGGTTTTTTTCTGCCGTAGTTAGAACAATTAAACTTGAAAGGTTGAGAATTTTTGTTTTGTTTCATTTTGTGTTGCCCTTTAAAACTTGGTTTATTTATGTTGCTGCTTCTGAAGTCTGACTCCTTAGCTCCCAGTGTAACTTTTCTTTACAGTTGCTTCCCTCCGTAAGACCCTTTGACACTGTATTGAAAGGAATTACACCAACATATGCAACCACATGCTCTTAAATATCATGTATCAAGAGAAGATACTAAAAGTTTTCAGAGAACTCAAAAAAAGGATCACACAAACAGAACAAAGTATCAAAACTCAAAAAAAAAAAAAGCAAAGCATCATAAAAATGAAATACAAAATCATAGGATAAATGTCTTCAACATTTATCTGAAAGAAAACTACAGTTTGCTTCAATTACTAAGTAACTTAATTGAGGCTAAAGATGTCCTGCTGCATTCTTTCAATATACAAGTCTCAGAATTTTGCCGCCACTTTCTTCCTCAGGAAGCTGAGGAGGGGTTTTACCAAATTAAAACATTAAAGCAACCGTAATCTTACTGTCAATAATGGAAATTAGAAGATTATAGTCTGATGAAAACATCAATTTGCAGCATCCGTAGAGGGCCACTGATATCTTTTCAACATTCTATGTAGGTAATAAGAAGTAGTTTCTTAAGAAATAAGGAAGAACACAAGAAGAAAAGAGATGATTTCATGAAGTTGACCATTTGTCCTTTCAAGATGATAAATTCCTAGAAACATTGGCATTCTCTTGCAAGTCCTATCAATCCACAGGAACTGGAAGAGAAAGAGAAAGAGAGAGAAAGAAAGAAA
>NW_004524603.1:9318658-9323084 GCF_000260255.1 Octodon degus
ACAGAGACAGAGAGACAGAGACACAAAGAGAGAACAGACAGAGGCAGAGAAATCGAGAGACAGAGCTCTAGACAGAGAAGAGGGAAAGAGGAGGGAGGGAAGCATGGAGGGAGAGAAGGAGGAAAGAAGAAAGCAGGCAGCAGCTGGGAAGGCTGCTAACCAACAAGGTTCTTCCACATTCTTTTTCACTATTTTGGACAGGCCAACTTCTCCTCAGTACTTCTTAGGGTGACATACTGGGAACCATGGTTTTCCCAGCACCTCTGATCTCTGTGACTTAGCAGTTTTCACCCTCTAATTGGGAGGTGGCAAACGGAGTTAGGGCCAGCCAACTAGCCCGCCCAAATGGGGTGCAATCCTTATCCTAAAGGACAGGGTCTGCATAGTATTAAAAAATTAAAGAACATACAAGATTACCTTGTATGAACCTTATTCTTGGGAGCATTTTATTATTTTGCTACAATTTTTGGGAAAAATCAATTCTTTGTGGCTAAACTTGAAATAGTAGGCATGCATTAAAAACCATGAACAGTAAAATATTTATTTAGCTCTGGAAACGGAAGCAAGGATGAATGATTTGGAGGAGGCATTGGTGACGATCCTCGTAAAGTAAAGTGATTATGAAATGTACTACTTGAGTCATGCTTATGATACTCTGTTAACTGGCATAAATATGAAGAAAATCAAAGAAACGTACAAATAAAAGCAACCAAGAAGGTGAAAATTATCATCCTGGGCTCAGGAGACAGCTGTGGGGGGAGGAAGGGGCAGAGTCTGCTCTTCTGAGTAAGACTGGCTGTTCTGCTACTACGAGACTTGATTTTTAAGCCCTCTATGTGTCATTTGTTGATAAAAATAAAATACAATTAAAACTAGAACACTTGCTATGTGAGAAATGGTTGTTGTTTTTCCTTGCTGTCTTTTAGGGCTGCACTACAGTAGCAGCTTCCTTAGAAACCTGTTCCAGGGGAGCACAGAGTAGAACTCACAAAAGAAAGCATTTCAGAAGACACAGTTTTGCAGCAGCAATAAAATAATTCTTGACTCCTGTGATGAGAAAACAAGCCGCTTTCAAACCCAAGGGACCCCCTAGCTCCCAATGGACCTGCTGCTGGTTGACTCTGGGCAAATCATAAAAGCAAGACCATCCCCAGTTTTATGCACAGGGCAAAAGACAAGGCCAAAAGCATCTGGTTCAATTTAAATTAGTAAGGACATAATTAGGACCTGTGACATAGCTCAGTGGGCTGAGCACCTGCTTAGGCAAGCACAGGAACCAGGGTTCGATCCCCAGCATCACACTCAATGCAGGCCCCGCCCTTGGGCACTCTGAGCCTGCCACCCAGAGAGTGGTGGCGCTCGCCTGTACTCCCAATGCTGGGGAGGCTGAAACAGGAGGATCAGTATGAGTCCGTGCTGTGTAGTGAGATCCTGTACCAAATACATAAAAATAAATGAATAAATAAATAAAAGGCTATAATTGGACTTGAAACAGTGGTCTTGATTTTGTTTCAATTGCTTTGAAATGATTGTGCTTTGAAGTAAACATGACGCATACTACCTATTGCTGGCTGAGTTCTAAACAAACTTTCTCATGTTTAACTTCAGGGTCATATTTTTTTCCCTGGATGTTGTTATCAGTTTTTGAGCCATGAACATTTGTACAGGAAGATATGCAATCACTTAATTCACTACAGGTAGAAATATTGAAATGTGGTGGAGAAATCATTTGAATCCCTCATTGAGCCCTTTGGATCCTTTCCTAGCCCTGAAAGAACAAAAAGATCAAAAGAAACAGAAATCAAGCCTAGTTGGTAGGAGTAGGTTTCAAACCATTTTGGAGCTGAGAGGAGGCCTGGAAGAAAAATAAAATGTGGTGATTTGATACAAGGTAATTGTCTAGCACAAATGTGATCAGTGAGGGTTGGGTTCTCTTTAGTAACAGTGCCCTGAGCAACTCCTGTTTAGTGTGTTTGTAGGAACAAGGCCTTATTCACTCATCAATGTTCGAGAGGTTAACCACATTTCTGGCTTGTTCTAGATACTAGCTAATGAGCAGTGAAGAAAATGATCAGATTTTGTACTGCCAGCAAATTATTATCAATCTGGAAAATAAACCATGTAGGTGCGATGAGATTATAGTAGGGGAACTAACATTTTTCTGTGTCAGTATATTTGAAGGAATGTAACATGACCCAAATCCCAAACTTTCAGAAGTAAACTACAGGAGAAAAAGCATAGGCTCTAATTTTAAACCCCATTCTGTTTCTCAAATGAGCCCATATTACATTTATAAGTTTTAAAAATATTGTGCTTAGCTGTCTGTTGGTATGTTTCCAATAAATAAACAAAAAAACATCTTTTCCTATATAGGAGTTTGCAATGATAATAGATTAAAAAGACATGAAAAATATAGGCTTGATTTATGTTCAAATTTTCAATCAGTTATATGCTGAAAATTTATAGGAAAGACTCAACTTTTAAATTTTTATGTAAAAGACATAACTTATAATTACATTAATAAATAGTTATTGTCTTTGATGAATCAGAAAGGACTAAAAGCACCACATTTTAGCCCTTATGCTTGATTTATCCTTCTTACTTCAAAATCAGTTCTGTGTCTTCACTGTTTGATTAAATGTCTCAAGCTTGGAGTCTGAGCTTCATTGAGCTTTATATTTCAATAAGCAGAAATAATTTCTGAATTGTGATAGCTCTAACAGTATGAATAGATTTAGAATGACATTAAATGCTAATTATTCTGAAGAGGGAGCATATAATTAAATTCCATATCATATTTGCCTTGTTTCTTGATAAATTTCTTTGTATATTTTCCTACAGAATTGCAATAAATTTCTGAAATATATATTGTGCAATTTTCAAATCATTATTAGACATTTATCTTTTCTAATGTTTATTATTTCTTTATGGTTAAGGCTTTAAAATCTATTTTTTTCTAGTGAGCTGTTTTTTGAAACACACAGTACCATGTTATTTATAATTACCCTACTCCAACAGAACTTATTTCACTTTGAGAACTAAATTTTAGTACTCATTTCCCATTCCTTTCTTTCTCACCCAACTTTGGTCTCCACTATTCTAAGTTTGTCCAAGACCAACTTTTTAGGTTGGCACAAGACATCATGCAGAGATGGGTATTCCATTGCTATGTAAATACTGTAGGTGCATGAACTCAGCAAAATGATCCAATATAGTCCAGTAGCCCATAATAGCAGCGGGTTATCTGTAGGACTGGCAATGTCAGTAGTTGTTGACTTGAGCACTTTATAGCTCAGCATATTAACATGGCTTTTTATACCTCATTTTTATACTTTTTTGCTGGATGGTTAAGACCAAGATAAATCAAGACCTATATAACAAGAAATGTAACTTTTGTATCTGCCTAGGTCAGTCAGATCCCCTCAGGATTTACCCTGAAACCCTGTACCCAGTTTGTAGATCCTTTGTCAGTGTCAGCCATGTGGATGAGTCATGGCTATTGCTTGACCAATTTGCTCTCTGTGAAAGCCTGATATCATGTCTGCATATTGTAGTATAAATAACTACTATGAAGACAACAATAGGCAATGTATTAATTACTGTAACTCTCCTACTAACCTCTTTTGAAACTGTCTCATTACTATTTGTTTCTCAATATAATTAATTTTTTAAAAAGGCATCATGCAGCATTCACCTTTTTAGTCTGTCTTATTTCACTTAACATAATGGCCCCAGGTCTACCCAGGTCGTTATAAATAACAGAACTCATTCTTTTCCAAAATAAGTAAATAACATTGCACTGTTTAAATGCATCATATTTTCTTAGCTCACTTCCATCTCCTGGCTATAGAAAATAGTGCTGCAACAAATGTGGGACTGTAGTTGATGTCTTCACACATTGTTAATGAAAAGGTAACTGGTACAACTGTGTAAGTGTACAATTAGTGTAATTGTGTATGAATATTCTCAAGAAAGTAAAAAGTAAAAGGAACGTGATACTGAATATGTACACCCAGAGCTAATGAAGTCTATGCCAAAGAGACATCTGAAACTCAACTTTTCATAGACTGTTTATATCTGTCATAAACAAAAATGAGTCTACTGGGCTGGGCAGATAGCTCAGCTGCATAAGCACCTGTGTGTCAAGCACAAGGCTCTGAGTTCGATTCCCCAGTACCACAAAAACAAACAAAAAAAGTATTAAATAATAAGTCTACTTTAAGTAATATCCTACACCTTATAAAGGATAAGATATTCAAAAACGTGTCCTGAATTCTTTACTGCATACAAAATAATATCTGAGTGCAGGAAGGTGAGAAAAATTTTCCAGATAGTTAATTCCCATCAAAATTGAAGTTCAAAATCACCTATATCATTCTTACTTTGACTCTTCCTAGTATGCCACAGTATTTACTAAATTATATAT
>NW_004524603.1:9323184-9336249 GCF_000260255.1 Octodon degus
TATCACTATATTGAAATGATGGAGTCAAATAACTGCAAATCTAGTTCATGCTTCTGTAATAACTGGCTCAATTGGTGGCATGAACATGTCCCAGCAAGTCTGAGAAGCACCAAATTAGTCTAAGTAACTTGCTGATGCCTTCTTCAAAAGTGGCATGCTAGGGCTGGCCAGACAGCTCAGCAGACTGAAGCACCTGCTCAGGCAGACGCAGGGGCCAGGGTTGGATCCCTGGCCTGCCTAGCCAGTTCCACCCCTAGGGCACGCCGAGATGGTCAGTGAGACTGGGCAAGGTGGCGGGTGCCTGTAATCTCAGTGCTTGGGAGGCTGAAAGCAAGAGAAACACTGAGTCCGATCTATGTATGAGACCCTGTAGACGCTACTAAAATACATATAAAAGTGGCAAGCTGTATGGTATGATTATTCTATTTCACAATAAAGCATATCAACTTCTTTTATAACATGGAATGGTTCCCCACCCATTTTTCTTGCCTCCATTACTCCAAGTAACTGGTGAGTTTAGTGAAAACAATAGCCAGGTGTCCTTAAAGCTAGAGATTTCAAAAGAACGAAAATAAATTTTGCCCAAAATTTTCAGTGAAAGGAAAATCACGCTTTTTACATTTCAAAAATTTCATATAGCTGTTTCAAATTCTTCACCTATCACTTGTCACAATTACTTTTAAAAATATTTTTCATCTAGCTCTGTTTGACTGTAAAATTACCTCTCTAGGCTTTTTTTTTTTTTTTTTTTTTTTTTTTTTTTAGTCTAGGGTCTATAGTGTCTTACTACACAGATCAGACTTGTAGTGATCTAGTGTTTTCAGCCTCCCAAGCACAGGGATTACAGGTGCACGCCACCACTCCCAGTCTCAATCACTGTCTTAGTGTGCCCTGCAGCAGGGCCTGCACGGCACACTGGAGATCAAACCCCAGCTTTGTGCTCTGCCTAGCCAGATGCTTTACTTGGCTGGGCTGTCTGGCCAATCTTCATTTTCATTCTTAACAGCATAGATCTCAAAACCATCTAAGTGCCATACACTAGACTAATGAGAACTGCTGAAATTATTTAAGCAGAGCCAAAGATAAATCTTGCATTGCCAATCTCAATAGTTCATTGAGTAAATCATTTTTTTAAAAAACGCTGTAATACTTCCATAGCAGAATAGTGTCAAAGTCTCTCAATGTTATCTCTTGTACTTGTTATATTTCTAGAGAGTTTCTTGCAGAGTAATTTGTGTATTTTGAGGAGCCACTACACAATTTCATCTGTAGCAATATTGATGGAGCCTACTGGATACTGATAGTTTTCCAGCAATTATAATTGTCTTCTTTTTAAGAAAAATTCCTTATCAAACAGTAAGTAGACAAAATAGAATAGTAAAATAGAAAGTGTTGCAGGTTCCCGTTGCCTCCTTTTTTCCATTGACATCCTTTCATCCCTGTGCACCTTTCTTGCTGGTTTTCTCTCTTGCCCGTGACTCAGAAAAGTAAAGGCTACAGACAGTCGAATGTCTGGGTGACACCAATCTATTCCCAAGTACACGCATAGGCCTCTGGTTCCCAATCCTTCCGTGGCCCTTTATTCCATCCATTCAGTTGTTGCTCATCAGCAGCAAGCATGACTTGACAATATCTTACTCAGATATCCAGAAAGTTCTCTTGATGTGCACAAAACATACTAAGGGACATCCTACAGGAATCCACTCATAACTCTTCTAGTGACAATCAAATCTCCAGGAAATTATCCTGGAGGGAAAAAGCTTGATCAGAAAGGGATGGAGGTAGAAGATATTTATTTGACAAATATTTATATGAGCTTAGAGATACTGCATAGTATTCTGAACTTTATAATAATCCATTTAATTGCTCACAAAATTCTCTACAGTGTACGTACTGTCATCACTGATTTACCAATGAAGAAATCATCACAGAGCATTTAAATGAGTTACTCCACGTCACATATCTGGTAAGAGGTTCAATTAGGATTTCTTATTTTAAAAAATAATTTTATTAAGAAACAAATAGCAATGAGACAATTTCAAAAATGATTAGTAGGACAGTTTCAATAATACCTTCCATATTGTTGCCTTCTTAGTGGTTATTCACAGTACAAGATGCAGACATGATATCCTGTCCACAAATGCTATTAGTACAAATCTTTCTATTCATTCAATTAAGAGAAAGTAGCTATATATCTATCCCAACTATTTTGAACATACAGATATGAAATGGTTCTTCATTTGTATTCCCTTTTTGTTTAGTTTTGTCAGAAATGAGTATTCCATTGCCATTTTAATATTGTAGGTGCATGAATTCAGCAAAATATTCCAGTATAGTCCAGTAGTCCATAATAGTAGTGGGTTATCGGTAGGGCTGGCTATGTCAGAAGTTGTTGACTTGAGCCTTTTACAGCTCAGCATATTAATATGGCTTTACATTTTATGATTTGATTTTATACTTTTCTGCTGGATGGTTAAGACTTTCAAATTAAATGGTCTTTCTCTAGGATTCATGGTCTTAGCACACTGAGGGAACCAAAAAGGAAACCTATTGTCTTTTGATTTCTGTGTAATGTCATTTTAATACTATTTCAGTAAGATCCCTACTCTTCTTAATTATAGTAGATTTTTTTTTTTGAACCAGGGATAGAACTCAGGCCCTTGCACTTGCCAGGGAAGCACTTATTCCATTGAGCCATCTCCCCAGCCCCAAAGGCAGGAGGATTTTTTTTTTGTTTTTGTTTTTGTTTTTACTCCGAACACCTTCAGGGTAGGTTTAGCTGGCTTGAATCGTGGGGATCCAGGGAAGGTTTGGCTAGCTTGAGTTATGGGGATTGAACCACAGCAACCTGAGCCTGACTGCTTTGTTGAAGCAGCCACTTAAAGAACTGAACTAAGGGGCAGGCCCCCTGCCTCACTCTTCTTAAACTTGGGTTTAATTTGAAAAGAAAGCATATCAGATGTGATAGTTTCCTTTGGCAAAGTCAGGTTATTGATCAAAGCTGCAGTGTGAAAGATCAGTTCTTCAGTAGTGATGTATTATCAGCTGACTTGGTGACAATCAATCCCAATCAGATCCAGGCCTATTGTGGGATGTGAATATATAAGAGCCTACGAGTCAAAAAGCTAGAGCTATTTTCACATTTCTCTTTGAAATTAATAATACATACACATATATAAATGTGGTGAGAATTAAGCCCAATGAAAAATAATGTTGGAGCTGCTTGCCACCACAATGTATATAAAACAATGAGATGTGTAAAAGCTATTAACTCAAAGAATTGGCATATATTTTGTCTGTTGAGTATGCTGGATATTTTTTATGATGTTAAATAGAAGAGCAGACACCACGGTTGATGACAAAACTATTTTTAAAATTCTTGGTAATGGACTAAAAATAATAAAAAAATAAAATTAGAGATGGTTTCAGTGACAGTGTTTTCCTGAGAAATTGACACTAACTGGTTTTAGGAAAAACACCACTTCTAGTTATGCTCTTATCACCTCTAACACTTCTCTCTTTGCCTCATTTTCAGTTAAGCAATTCACAGAATTATGATATATAGCTCCTCTAATACTTTGATACTCAAATGAAAAGCACTACTAAACAGTAATTAAGTGTATTTCAATATTACTTTTTATTGGTAGCTGTAGACAATTTAAGAGCATTTTTTCAGTATAAAGAGACATACTTAGTTAAAAAGCAATGTCGTTATAAGACTGATTATTCTCAATACTTTCTGAGCAAAAATTTAGTGTTTTTCATTCTTGTTCAAGAGGTCAGTGTTCTCAGAAAACACATTAGGTTCAGCGTATTCAGCTCTTTTTAATTTGCCTGAAAAGGAAAGAGAATGCATTTTCTTGTCCTAGAAAAACAAGAAATGCAGAAAGCCTGTACATAATTTAAAAAGAGCTTACATTTATAACTTCAAGCTCTGTAAGTGTTGATTATTTGGTAGGAAACAAATGCCTAGCTAAAATTGAAAGCTAAAAAAAAATCCTATTATGAAAGTGTTTCCCATTCCAAGCTGACTGCTCATGGTAATTTTTAAATTTATTCTAAATATCAAGATGTGACCCAAATTTTAGTCCCTCACTCCCTACGGAAAGAAGGGTCTCAAGTATGTCTCAGAAGATGTGATTGCAGAGTAGAAAATGACTGCACAGCCTTCCCTCGTGAGGGTATAATGTCAGAAAGCCAATTTTAATATTGTTTCTTCTAATAACACATAAAAGAGAAAGTAGTAGTGGTTTGATATCAACTTTATTATCTGTAAAATTTTTTAGGACGTCTGCCCAACAAAGGGAGTAAGTTACAATTAGTCAAATAATGTAAGATAGCAATGGACTAGATTCTCATCTGCAATGTAAGGTTTCCTCTTTACCCTTTTGAGATTAACTTTTCCACATCCTCTCTAGAACTAGTGTTTGAACCAATAGGTGCCCCATTTTGGTAATGATATGAATACGTAATGGCCTCTCGGGTCTCTGTCTCTGTCTGTCTGTCTGTCTGTCTCTTTCTCTCTCTCGCTCCATGATTTCCCTAAAAGTATTACTGTGGTGATATTAACGTAATATTTCCATCTTTGGAACATTTACCATGTTTGAGTCCTGTGTTTTATACCACTTTGAGAACTTTTTTTAAAACAACATTAAGCAATATTTTGTGACTGCTTGTTTCACGTTTGCAGATGTCACTGAACAGTTTAAAGTCATATGGATGAAATATTGAACTCACAACTCACAATGTATAAGCTGATTAATAAGAAGTCACGCGCCCTTGTTTTGCCTCAGTTTTTCAATTTCAAAACATAGTTATATCTACTTCACACATTTCTAAAGGTGAAATGAGGTAACATATAAAACACAATAACATTGAGGCGATTGTTGTTCATATTATTGTTTATCACCATCAGCAGCCGCATTATTGGAGGGACTGTCTCCTTACCTGTTAGTACTACGTTGGTAGTTTTTATAAAGTGGGCATTTCAAACCAGTCAAGCTAACATTTTGAGATGAGACCTCTTAGTAGTTTCTAATCTTATATGGAGGAACAAAAAATTTCTTGTCATATCGCTGCACTATTTTCTACAGGTATTATCAATAGGTGCATTTCCTACATCTGTATCAATAGCTATTATTAATGTTTTAACACATATTGTCCTCAATATTTTTCCACTATAAGTATTCATGAAGTACCTACTGTCTAAGTACTATGCTAGTCTTAGATATAGTTATATTAAATAAGATGGGCTCAGTGGTCCCATCCCTTACTTTTCTACTGTGAAGTTGAACTTTACCATAATACTGGCCAGCTGGGCATCTCAGGAACTTTCCCTGGAGGATACAGGAATCACTCTATGTGTTTACCACTTAGTATGATGAAAGGCAAGGAATTTTCACACTGAAATATTATCAAAATAAGATTTGGACCCAGCTTTATCCTCCATCTAAATGGTTTGGAGTGTGTTTAAATCTACCTGAGCATCACAGAGGGTCCAATAGACTCACAACGCTCCAGGATTTGCTTAGAAAAGGGTTTTCTTTTGATTTTTCTGATAAAAGTATCCCAATTCAGTACAGTAGCACATGAAAAACTGAACTTACAAGTTATGGAGATCAAAAGTGAGCCATCAGATTACTCATGCATGAATGTTGAAGATGATCCATTCTGGTAAAATATAGGCTTTCCTATAAGAAGAGTGGTGGGTCTGGGGAGATGGCTCAGTGGAATAAGTGCTTCCCTGGCAAGCACAAGGGCCTGAGTTCAATCCCCGGTTCCAGAAAAAAAAAAAAAAAAGAGTAGTGTAGGTGGATGATGTAATGGTGATGGTGGTGATAACAGTGACTTTGACATGGACCATGGGAGCCAAAGTTCTTATGAAAGTAAAATGGACCAAGAATCAGTGATAGAGACACACGGAACCCAAATCTCCCCAATTCAGTTTGGGGCAGAAACCAGCAATGTAAGTGCATATTTGACGAGGTAAAGTATTGCAAAATTGCCATAATATCAAATGGAATAATTCAGTGTTAGAAGTGGGTCCAAGTGAATAGTGACAACCTTGGCAGAGCTGCAATTTATTGGACAGAATGGCAGCACTGCATTCAATGTTGGATGTTGCAACGCATAAAATGCCACAAGGTGCTATAAAATGCCCTTCTAAAATGCAAGCAAAATGTTTTGTGTGTCTGTGTGTGTGTGTTTTAGGGAAGGGTCTACAGGTTGTTCAGGGTCTCACTACTAGATTGGATTCATAGTCATCTGCCTGTTTACAGCCTTCCCAGAGCTGGGATTACAGGCACGAGCCACTATGCCCAGTCTCAATTGCCATCTCAGTGCACCTCCGGGGGTGGAGCTGGCACGGCAGGCCTGGGGATCAAACTCCCAGCCCCTGTGCCTGATTTCAGGTGCTTTAATCCACTGAGCTATTTGGCCATCCCAGTAAAATGTTTTGTGAACACCAATAGCCATGTTCAAAATTGTATTTATCATGATACCTTGCTAGCTGAAATGACAGCATTCCTTTCTCTGCTGTACTTAGCAGGGTTTCCTTATGGTGATTAGAACAATAGAGCGGATCAAATATGATGTAAAAGTGTATGCTCTTGTAGATGAAAAGACTTATTCTATCAATTTAGACGTTTATCCTAGAATTCAGCCATCAGGGCCTTATTCATCTAGTAATAAACTGAACGATATCATGAATACACTTGTTGCCCCCTTCTCCCAAGCTCATTTCAATGTGCTTTTTTTTTTAAATATTTATTTTTATTTATTACATTTATTTATTGTGTGTGTGGCCAGCTCAGCCCACCAGGGGGCGGGTCTGGCTGGCATGTGGTGCTGGGGATCGAACTGCGGTCCCTGATGCTTTGCCAAGCTTGTTTCAAGTAGGTGCTTTAGACCACTGAGCCATCTCTCCAGCCCCTCAATGTGCTCTTTGACAGTTGCTTTGCCAGTTTTCAGCTGGTGTTAGATTTACTAACAGAGCACAAGTTGACCACTGCAGAAACTGTACACAGGCATAAAGTAGAAATTTCAAATGAAACGTTACCATTTCAAAACTGAGAATTATATGCTATAACTTTGGGATTTCAGAAAGATTCACACTGGCCTCATTTCACATATGGCAAAGAAAAGCAAATTGGTCCTGCTAATGACAAGATTTCACCATGAAAGAAATATTACTAGGCAAACCCACACAACTTTCAACAACAAAACCGATCATGGAGTTAATGTTGATGAGCTACACAACAACAGTTATGTCACTTGAAACACAAAGTTGTGTCTAATGGTCTTGTTTCACTCAATTCTAAGCATGTGTGGTATAAAAAGTTTGATGCTTTACAAAAAGAATCACAAGCACAAAATATCACTGAGAAATTTTCTTAGAGGTTTGGAACTAGCAGTCATGAGAAAGCATTTACAACAGAGGAAAACTGAAATATTTCTGTCTAGCAAAGTATGCAAGAATAATTGTGGGAGGGGCTGGGGAGATAGCTCAGTAGAATAAGTGCTTGTCTGGTAAGTGCAAGGTCCTTAGTTCGATCCTTGGTATAACCAAAGAAAAAAAAGAAGGGGAATTGTGGGGCATACTGATGAGGTGATGCACGAACAGGTACGCACAACACCGCAAAGACCTACTGCAACAAAAGCAACACCAAAAGTTGTCAATTATAGGAAAACAAAGCATGTGTTATCTGTGGAAGTGATGCTTGTGTGTGGAACACACAGTTGTCATGTGTGAAGACTGCTTTGGGTGTGAAAGTTGGATCAAAGCTTATTTCTGAGGTAGATTTTATGTTTGCATTGTAGTTCATTTTTTTTTTTTTTAATTTTTGGTGTTATCCTTTAGGTTTTGTAAGCAAGTAAACAGTTGATATAAAAGTGTTGATATCTAAGGGTCAGCCAAATAGCTCAGTGGATTAAAGCACCTACAAGCAGGCGAAGGAGCCAGGAGTCCGATCCCTGGCCCTGCAGTGCCAGCCCCACCCCCAGATCACACTGAGATGTCCATTGAGACTGGGTGTGGGGGAACGTGCTTGTAATCCCAGCTCTTGGGAGGCTGTAAACAGGTGGGTCACTGTGAGTCTGATCTACTAATGAGACTTTGAACACCCTGTAGACCGTTCCTTAAAATACAAACAAAAATGTTGATATATATTCTAAGCATTCACAATATATTTGATATTTTATTTTATTGATCTTATTTCCCTGGCTAAATGCATATAGGAAACTTCAATATACTGGGAAATTCCTAACAAAAAAAAGCAGAGAGGAGAGAATTCTACCATACATGAAAGTAAAGCTAAGTGAACGTGCTGTCAGTGTAAAGGAGACATGCGCATAGGACATGAAGTAGTCACATGTGAAGACTGCCTCGGCTGTGACAGGTGGAGCAAAGCTTGTTTAAGTGGTAGAATGTTACTGGTATTTTCACTGTGGCTCAAAAGGGAACTTCTGATGTTACCTGAGTTTTGCAACCCAGTTTATAGCTAATATGAAAACTTTGATGTTTGTTCTAAACATACAATGCATAATAAGAACTTAATCACTTATTTTATTGATACTTTATGTTAACTACACACTGTATAAGAGAATTTCCAGAAAAAGTAGCAAAGGCACTGAAATGACAAGTATGTTCTAGAAAAAGGGCAGGAAAGCAGAAGTCATGGGTCATCAGTGCATGTGATGCATATGGAACCTGTCGTTGTCATGTGTACAGTCTGCCTCACGTGTGATAATTGAAGTAAAGACTATTTTTTTGCAGAATTCTATGGATATGTTCATTGCAGTAAAGGATTCCAGGATAAATCCTGAGGGATTTGACTGACCTTATCAGATACAAAATTTACATTTCTTGTTACATAGGTCTTGTTTTATCATGGTCTTAACCATCCAGGAAAAAAAAGTATAAAACTGAAGTATAAAAAGTAAAGCCATATTAATATATTGTTCATTGGTAAAGAAATGTGTTTCTGATGTTCTTTATTATACTTTGTACACCAAATACCAGTCCATGCTGAAATCTTTTTTCTTTTCGAATAATTTTATTGAGAAACAGCAATGAGACAGTTTCAAAAATATAGGACAGTTTCAAGAATTCATTGCATAGTGTTATCTTCTTAGTAGTTATTCATAGGATAAGATGCAGACATAATATCCTGTCCACAAACACAATTAGGACAATGCCTTCCATCCACTGAATTAAGAGAAAGTAGCTGTATATCTATCTTATTTTGAATATATAGATACAAAATGACCCTTCATTTGTATCCCTTTTTTGTTTAGTTTTATCAGAAATGGGTATTCCATTGCCATTTAAATATGGTAGGTGTCTGAATTCAGCAAAATATTCCAATATAGTCCAGTAGTCCATAATAGTAGTCGGTTTTCTGTAAGACTGGCAATGACAGAAGTCATTAACTTGAGCCTTTTACAGTTCAGCATATTAATATGGCTTTATTTTTTATACTACATTTTTATACTTTTCTGCTGGATGGCTAAGACCACAATAAAGCAAGACCTATATAACAAGAAATGTAACTTCTGTATCTGATAAGGTTAGTCAAATCCATCCTGAAATCCTGTACTGCAATATGTAGATCCTTTGTCAGATGCTTTTTTATAAACAATAAATATTAAAACCTCCTTTACTTTCATGATGTTTTTCCTGTTACTCATTGTTTGATATAATAAAACTCATAAAATTACAATGAATAATTTATCAATGGAAATATTTCAGTGAATAAATATGGGTCTGACAGACTACATTTATGGGCCAAATGACAAAATTCATCTTATGCTCCATATTAATATTTGTGATTCTTATCCAACCCTATCTTGGAACTCTCAAACACATGTCTAGTCCCATGCTCCCAAGGGACATTAGAGCACAACATTAGGGTCAGGTATACGCATTTGTACTCATTGATACATAACTCATAGTTAAGGGTATGTGACACATTTGAAGAGAAAATAATAAGCTTGAAAGTATCCTAATGTTAGATACTTTGGCATGCAGTTGAAAGGAAGAAACAGCAGTGAGTTATGAGAAGCCAGGCAACTGGAAAGTAAGGATATGAGGCCGTGGAGCTAGGATAGGAAAGGGTTTTGTGGAGAAAAACCACCTGGTATTAAAGGATATGAAGGAAGATGATAACCCATGATGTCTGTTGGTGTTATCAACCAGTGACATCAATAAGAGAAGTCTCAGTAAGGATTCCATAATCCAAAATGGAATAGATGTTAGATTGGTTAGAGAGGTCAGCAGCTTACCACTAGGACTTCATAGCCCTTTCCATGTGTGACTTAGTCTATTTGCACTATTGTAAGTAAACTCCTGAGGTTGGGTAATTTAAAGGAAAGCAACAACTTGAGGGCGAGACAATGAAAAGAGAGCAAGGAGAAGAGCTAGGAAACATGACAGGGGCAAGCCATACTGTCATATGTAGAAGATGGGTAAGGCAACGATCCTGAGAATCTTCAGAAGATTTTTGAATCTTGCAGTTAATTGGAAAGATTCTCACCCTGACTAACTATATATACAGACCCCTGTGAACTAAGCAACTGCACTGAAGATGGCAATTTGTAATAGTAGGTTCATGCTTCCAGTGGGTAGTTTATAAAGAACAGAAATTTATTTTTCTTGCAGTTCTGGGATACTCTGGGAGGCTGAAAAACATGCTATGAAGGGGCTGGCAGGTTTGGTACCTGGTCAGGTCTTGGTCTCCACGAGGGCTATGTGAGTGCTGGTCCTCTGATAGGGACATAAAAACCATCCTCTCAGCAACCTGAGGTCCAAGAGTGCCGAGGCTCCCCTGGAGATCCTTTGCAAGGGTCACATTCAAGGAGCGTGGAGATATCATGACTTAATTACCTAAATAATACTACTTAAATTTCTAGTTTGCAACATCTACACATTTTGAGGGGAACATACATTCAAGGCATGTCAATGTTTCCAGATTAGTAATAATGAAAGAAATAGAAGCTTGTGAATTATTTCCCTTTAAAAACATGAGCAACATTAATCCCAGTAGATGTGGATGAAAGAAATACAAATAGTCAACAAGGATGTCTCCCTAAGCTTTTGCTCTGTGGCGATCCAAAATTGGGCTGACAGTACCATAAAGCTCATGCATCAAATAAAGTTTCCTTTTAGTTCCTTCTTTTTGATGCACAGTAAGTCCCTGACTTAAAACACTCTAGTTGCAAACACAAACCTCACACTATGACGCTCACATTGCGAACATTCGCAGATATGAACACGCTGTAGAAGTAGCCCATGAGGCTGCTGGACATGGTCACGGGTGTGCAGCTGTGTGCTTACTGTGGAGTGTGGGGGTCTCACGGTATTTGTGTGTATGTGTTTGGGTTTTTTAGGCTTTACATTGCATATTTGTGTATTATGTGTGTAAGACTCACTTTGTCAGATGAATCCAACTAATATGCATTCTCCAAGAAGAGAATGCATGTGGATGTGGGAGATTTACTCTCTTTCTTTCTTTGTTTTAAATGAGACATTGGATGCTCTACCCTGGAAAGAATGATTATATAGAGAAGAGTGAAGAAGAAAGAAAATAGTAGGGGCTGGGCTTAGTGAAGCTCAATTCCAGCATGTATAATCCCAGCACTTGGAAGGTTGAGGCAGGAGGATCCTTGCAAGTTTGAGACTGGTCTACGCTGCAAAGGGAGTTCAAGGCCAGCCTGAGCTGCATAGCAAGACCCCCATCTCAGAAAGACAAGGAGCAACCATTTTTGCCTTCCCAATTCCTCCAATGTAAAAGGAAAGATTATGAATAGATACCCTTCAGATTTGCAAATTAGCTTGTGGATGGAGGATGGTGATTATCTCTTAGAGTTGTAACTGTTTATGCTGAAATGTCACAAAAGCAGCCAACTGAGAAAGGGAATCACATTTTTGGGAAGAAGCAGCAAGACTTCCTGACACTGTGCAGTGTGGCTTCACTGCTAGCAGCTCATGCTGTGCAAGTAAATCCCAGGAACCAGGCTGGTGACTTTGTCCAGCAAGGCTCATCTGTTTGAATAAAGGCAAGCAGAAGGTGAGGAGTGAGATTTAACCGATTATATATTTCTATAAGTAATTAAAGGGGCTGTGAGAGGAGCTCATGAGAATCTCAGCAGGGCAAATGTTATATTACCCCCAGGGGGTTCATTAGCTTGCAGATAAAATGAGAACAAATTCATACTTATATATACTCAATTAAATGTAAATGGATTAACATAAGGAGAAAAATATGTGCATTTTATTGTATGGTTCGGTTTGTAAAAGCAATCATAGTCCTCCAAGAATGCATGACAGTATTTTCTAGAAGAAACTAGAAATTGCAATAATCCTGCCTAAAATATAGAGCACAGGAGCTATTGAGTTCTTCATACCTACAAGTCTTCTTGATGGGATTCTACCTGGATTTTCATTAAATATATGTTAAAGGGTGCCCTGTATGACAGAAGGCTCTGTGTCATCTCTTCTCTGACAAGGCTGATGTCAAACCCTGGTGTAGATCTCCATTGTGACTAACCCTGTCTGTAGGTGTCTTGGGGTTGGATTCCAGTTGGATGTCAGAGTTCTTGTTCTTACTGCATGAATGGAGATGAATGATGAAGGAAAGATTTCCTTTGTGCAGGAGAAATAAACTCCATGGCTGAAATACTCAGTATGAGACAGTCTGGTAATAGAGAAGTAATGAAGTCATTCATGTGTTATTTTTAAGTAAGTCAAATAGGAGAAATTATGTTTCAGGAAGAAGGCTTTATATAGTTTTAAATGAAGATACTGAAATTCCAAAATTAAAACTGGACATATAAGAGGTCTTGGCAGTTCTCTCTGTGGTGAAAATAACATCAAAATGATCATTTGGAGCACTTTTCCCAGGGCTAGACACTTTTTTTTTTTAAATGGAACCAGGGATTGAACTCAGGCTCTTGCGCTTGCCAGGGAAGCACTTATTCCACTGAGCCATCTCCCCGGCCCCAACACTTTTAAACTAGCCTATATGCTTTAAAAGTTGAGAATAAAACTTCCCTAGAGTTAAAAAAAAA
>NW_004524603.1:9336629-9338194 GCF_000260255.1 Octodon degus
CAATGTGGCCTCTTCCGAATTTCTTTCTTATTATCCCCTTCTCTTAACTTGAGTAGTATATTTGCATAGCTAGAAGAATAACTCGATGTTTTAACTACAAAGAAATGCAGCAAATCTGGTAAGATTAGGAGCACTTTTGTTTGTGAACAATTTGGTTCACAGTGTTTGGCAAGCCCTTGGTTTTGTTGGTGAACTCAGGACCAGGTAAAAAACAGGACTGCAGCCATTTTTTCCCTATAAGCATGAACACGGCCATCCTTGCCAAATAATTAAGCTCCCAAACAAAGCCACCACTGTACTTTTATAACGACTGAGATGGTATTGAGGTTGCTCCAACTGACAAATTTCTCATAAAAGGTGTGCACTTCATAAATATGCTAATTTGGAAAGCTATATTACATATTTATACTTCTTTCTATTTGTCACTGTTGTACTTCTGTCACTACTGAGATTGCACTGAGGTTGCTACAATTGGCGAATTTCTCCTAAAATGTGTGCACTTCACAAATATGCTAAATTGGAAAACTATATTAGATATTTATACTTTTTATTTGTCTTTAAACTTGAACAATGTATCTTGAAAAAAATTTTTAATGAGACTGAGTCTCACCATTTAGTTCAGGCTGACCTTGAACTCACAGGTATCCTCCGACCTCAGCCGGATTTGCTAGGGTTCAAATATGTGCCACCATGCCTCGGGCTTTATATCAAATTTTCAAGTCAAGATTGCACAGGCTAGTCTTGAATTTGCTACATAGCCCAGCCTGGGTTAGAATTTATAATCCTCCTGCTTTATCTTCTCCAGTTTTGGGATTACAGGTGTGAGACACTGCACCTGGCAGTGATTGATATATTTTTCATGGTCATGCACAAAAGTTTCCAAGTCCAATTTTGTTAGAAACACATAGTAACAGCAAACCCTAGTTCTGTAAACTCTCTTCCATTTATCATTCACTGCCCAGCGACACAATCCAACTCTTACCTACCCTTCTCTTTATTTCTTTAGATCTCCTTTTGAATGAGGTGCATCTTCAGAGAAAGTATATGCACATAATTTTGCTATGACCTGGATTAAAATATTTTGTCATTTCTATGGTTTGTGTCTATATGTTCCCCAAAAGCCTCATGCAGTCATGCGACAGGTTTATGGAGTTTGTGCTTGATTCATGGTCAGATGCCGGGATTATGGGTGTGAGTGCTACATCTGCCCTGAGGTGGGTATTTTGAATACAATGTAAGGGAGATGAAGAGGCTGTTCTCTCTCTTCTCTGCCATGTGACACCCTGCCTTGGAGCCAGCTGATCATGGACTGAAAACCTTATAAACTGTGAGCTAAAGAAACCTTTCCTCTCTTAATTTTGGGCATCAGGTATTGTGTCTCAGAAACAAGAGCAAGTAGTTAATACAGTAATATATATTCCCATCTGCTTAGTAATTTACTGAGGATTATTTTCTTTTGTCTTGGAAACAACCAAGACACCCATCACCTGAGGAATGGTTGAGAAAGATGTGGTATTTTTACACAATGGAGTATTATTCAGCTATTAAGAATGATAAACTGCAAG
>NW_004524603.1:9340227-9341697 GCF_000260255.1 Octodon degus
ATGTATCATATCAGTTCTTCAGGAATAAATTATTTTCTTGCTGCTTTATTTTCATTCCTGAATATGTGTATGTGTGTATGTTAAGTTCCTTCATTTTTAATATTTATTGTTTATACCTCTCCTTTCATGTCTGACCATTTCTTTAAGTACTAGGGGTACTCTAAGCCATTTGGGTTAGGGTGAGGTACCAAGTAGCTAAATAGAACTCCCTAACTCACTATCATCTTGCCTACTGTATGTTATACAGTTTGCTATCTTGATTTTTTTGGAAGGTCAATAATGAAAATAAACTTTGAAAGGTACTTACTAAAAAAGATGGACTTCAACATCCAATCCTGTTACAGATTCAGCCCACAATTGGTATCATTTCCATTGTGACTGCAAATATAGTTTGTCTTTATAATTATCTTTATCTTTAT
Source organism: Octodon degus (assembly GCF_000260255.1). Taxonomy (NCBI): domain Eukaryota; kingdom Metazoa; phylum Chordata; class Mammalia; order Rodentia; family Octodontidae; genus Octodon; species Octodon degus. The sequence goes on from NW_004524603.1 coordinate 9,340,647, forward strand.
TATTCTTCTTTTCAACTAGAATAATGATGTATTTTAATCTTTTGCCTATGGAAAATTTATTTCAAAATCTGCATATAAATTAATAACATCATATAGAACATCAAAAAATATCTAACATAAGATAGAATGAAGGGATGGGGAGATGGCTCAGTGGAATAAGTGCTTCCCTGGCAAGCGCAAGGGCCTGAGTTCAATGCCTGGTTCCACATAAAAAAAGACCAGCAGAAATCAACAATACACTTAACCAAACCATTCTACATTCTACATATCTACCTAAAGATAGAATGAATATATAAGTTAATATGTACGTGTATAGCTCAATTTTAATCATGGCTTTTGTCAAAGTAGTGAAAACACTATAATTTTTTTTTCTTTTTTTTCTTTTCTTTTTTTTCAGAATCAGTGATTGAACTCAGGCCCTTGCGCTTGCCAGGGATGTGTTTATTCCACTGAGCCATCTCTCCAGCCCCTAATTTTTTAAAAATTTTTTACACTTATTTATCATTTTGGTAAGAGGTAAAGATAGGAAGCATAAGGAATGGACTAACATGTGTATGCCATAAAAAAATTGTTGAAGCCAAAATATAAAATCATAATCGTAATTACAATATGATTGCCCACTTAGAAAACCCAAGAGAAACTAGGAAATTTTTTTTGTATCTTATAAGCGTATTCAGAATGGGTGCTTAGTTTAAAATTAAAATTTAAAAAGGTATAAACCATCACATACAAGTAACATTCAGGGCTGCAGCATGATCGAGGAAAGTACTGTTCACAGTAGAGTTCAACTTCAATGTTTTATTTTTTTTTATTTTTTTGGTGGAACCAGGGATTGAATTCAGGCCCTTGTGCTTGCCAGGGAAGTGGTCATTCCACTGAGCCATTTCCCCGACGAAACATGAAAGACATGGAAAGGCGATTTCATACATTTTCACTAACTTCAACAAGGTAAGGATTATTCTACCACTAAAATATTTTCTATATAAATTTCTCATACATTTACTAGAGGTTTTTGATTGACTTTGTAGTTTTCATTTTTTTTTTTTTTTTT
>NW_004524603.1:9341797-9355303 GCF_000260255.1 Octodon degus
TTTTAGAATCAGGCGAACTCATATAAAAACAATATGGAAAAGGTAGAATTCAACCTGAAGCCAAAAGGGCCAGGTGTGGTGATGCATGCCTGTGATCCCAGCATTCAGGAGGCTGAGGCAGGAGAGTTGCTGTAAGTCCTGGGCCAGACTGAGCTACAAAGTGAGACCAAGGCCAGCGTGGACTGCCCAGTGAAACCCTGTCTCAAAAAGATTTTAAAAAGAAAAATTAAGCTGGAAAGTAATACTAATGAATGGTTGTTACTTTTTCCAAATATATTTTAACTTTAATTTAAGTAACATTTGGTTGCTGATGTCTGAAAAGATAAACAGCTGACCTAACACATAGGAAGACCATAAATATGCTAGATGTTACACACAAATATTGAACGAATACTGATGGTGACACTTAGAATCTTTAAAAGAAAATGAATGGCCTAGATGAAAAACAACAGTAAAACAGAAAAGCAAAGTTGATGCTTTACATATTCCTCAATCTAGAATGTATCCCAGGTTTAGCAATTATTTATATACGGCAATACGTACATATACACAGATGTCTCTTTAGGTGAAACTTCTCTATACCTGGATTCAAGCCAAATGCTAAAAACAATCAACAAAGAAAATAAATATTAAAGATTGTGGATGCCAAATACTGTGAATAAAGTTAAAGGGAAACATCAACTTGTAGAAAACACATTTAAAATCCTTATTTGTTTAATGAGAAAAGTGTTCTAAAGTACATCTTAAGGATAGGAAACATTCAATGAAGAAAACGAGTAAAAATGGGTTATAGATTCGCAAATGCAAGTGGCTTTTACATCTGTCCCTGGTGCTTCATTACACACATAAATAAGTGTAAACATTAATTTAAATATAACTACTAGTTTTTTTTTTAATATTTATTTATTTATTGTGTGTGTGTGTGTGTGTGGCCAGCTCAGCCCACCAGGGGGCAGGGCTGGCTGGCATGTGGTGCTGGGGGATCGAACCGAGGTCCCTGTGCTTTGCTATGCTTGTTCTAAGTAGGTGCTTTAGACCACTGAGCCATCTCACCAGCCCCTAACTACTAGTTTTGACCATTTAGATGGGTAAAATTTTTAGAAAATTTTTGGTGAAGAAATGTAGACACATGAAGTTTTTGCAGATTTGGTGAAGCTCCTGATTCTTATTACTTATTGGAAAATATTCTGCAACATCTACCAAATAGAGCGCTTGCTTAATCGACCTTTAGTGTGTATCTAGGTATGAGTTTTATTGAAACTGTTGCTAATAACAATGTCAGAAAATACGATCTATTCAACAAAAGGAGAGCAGACACTATCATTTCATACATGTGATAGTGTCCTTTTGGAAGGAGAACTAGGGGAAAGGGCTTGGGAGGAGACATTATGCTCTGGGTTCCTCTTGCTGGGGGGGTTTCTGGTGAGTGACTCCATCACCCTGTAACCATTTGCCCACACACACAGTGAAAATAGTGCTCGTGAAGAGAAATGAAGTGAAGCTTAGCTCATCCATGGTTGAGATGGATCAAGGAAAGCAAACGAGCATGAACTCCAGGAAGCAAATCACAGATCACAGACAGGCCCCGAACATGAGAAGCCGTGACTGTCTCTCCAAAGGCAACCCAGTTATTTGTGAAATTCAGATCATTCTGTTGGAGTTCATGATGCTTACTGCATTCAACAAGATCCTCATGATGGGAAGGGATAATTCACAGCAATTACAACAATAATAATAAAAACTAAAATTTATTTTACAGGGGAATAGCACAACAGAGTACAAGCTTTCTAAATGAATAGCTGGCTGCAAAGATACAATTTATAATATCTAGAAACTGGGAAGAAAGGCATTTCATTCAAGCAAGCATCTCTGAGTATCATGGTTCTCCAGAGAAGAACAGAGCAGCAGAGAATTTGATATTATGCTCCCTAAAAGTTTCTTGGAATATACCAAGTCTTGTCCCAAATAAATGAAAAGCTGTGAAAATCAACAAAACTAAGGCTAGAACAATGTATTTATGAAAACTGGAGAACCACGAGGACATTGCTCACAATGAAAGGCAATGACATCCCACAGCTGTGGTACATATAAGGCTCATACAACTCCAAAAGTCTCTAACCAGAACTATTTTTGAAGGCTAGTCAAGGTAGTACAGCAGACTAAGCACCTGCCTAGGCAAGCACAGGGACTGGGGTTTGATCCATGGCACCACATGCAGTGCCAGCCCTGCCCCTGGGCACGCTGAGCCAGTCACCAAGACTGGGCATGGTGACCCACGTCTATAATCCCAGTGCTGGGAGGCTGAAAACAGGAGGATCACTAGGAGTCTGAGCTGCATAGTGAGACCCTATACCAAATACATTTTTATAACAATCTATTTTTGATTAAAGCAACAACTCTGAGTACCAAGGAAAGCTCTTAGGTATGTAAAAATTGATGTTGAATGATGCTGTCATTATCAAAAAGATAGGTAAAAGGTAGATAAGGTTGTATACGCTAGAAGTTGTGATCATGTATACACATATCTTAATTTATTTTGCTGTATTTTGAATACAAGGATAGCAATAGCTGGAAGAAGATATGGAATTGAGGGACGAAATACGTATGTAATAAGCATGAACCCACAGGCATAGAAACACACAAAGTTACACAAAAACAGAGCCCATGCGCATCTTTACATAGCAAATAGTCACTGGTGCTACAGCAGGGAAAACGACACCTACATAGATTCTGTCTACATCTTTTGAGTGGACAGGATGCAGAGATATAATGCAGTGGAAGATTCAAAGAATGGGTAGGTTCAGTCTGTGATGGAAGATGGATACAAGTAGGCATGGAGAACCGGCCAGCAAAGCCTTAGTCTGCTTGGTGTCAGAGGCCTACCCTAGCCAGTACTGAGATTAGACCCACTCGCCCATTTATGAAAGTCTCATTTTATTTCAAATCATCGTCTTTATGTTCAATATATATTATTTATAAAACTTTATTAAGAAGCAAGACAAATATGCAATGTGATGTGCTATTTTTAAAATTTTAATTGACTTCTGTGTTAGAGGGAAAGGAGAAAATTGAGTTGTGCGTAAAATGACGTCAAGGAATTACACGACTTAGTCATGAAAAAATTTGATGAAATAAACATAAGTTAAAGGGCTGGCCAAATGGCTTAGTGGATTAAAGCACCTGCAAGCAGGCGCAGGGGCCAGGGCTTCGATCTCCAGGGCTTACAGAGGTGGCTCTGCTCCCAGGGCATGCTAAAACAACAGTTGAGACTGGGTGTGGTGGTATGCGCCTGTAATCCCAGCTCTTGGGAGGCTGTAAATAGGTGGATCAGTATGAGTCTGATCTATAGAGAGACCCTAAATACCCTGTAGACCCTTCCCTAAAATACAAAACAAAACAAAACCATAAATTAAAATCTCCAAAAGATATTGTGAAATGCTAAGCTTATGCTCGTAGAAATAGATTGATGATGATGTGTACTTGTTTTATCCTTGATATTATATTGCAAGATTCTTAACAGTCCAAAACTTCTCTTCTATCTCTCTGTTTTACATAGTAGGTAGCTTCATCTATGGGAAGCACCAATAAGGACTTTTGATCTCTTACATGGAGGAAATTGCATTTTTATACATCAGCACAGCAAAGGCTGGCATAGATTCATATTTCTTTGTTTTCTTGGACTCACATAGAGGCAGAATCTAAGGTGTGACTGAATTGGTTATGGCATTAATAAGTTAAGTGTCTAGATAATTTAGCTTAAGAAGATTCAACACTCATTACTTTCTAGAACTCTTAAAAAGATTTAAACAATTCATAAAAGCATATAGCACACAGGATTGTCCACAAAAGTGAACATTCATGGATATTATGCATGATTGAATAATTACCTTGGTTAAAGGACAAAATCATATCATTTTCCCCTCAAAAATGTTTCAGAAATGTAAATATGCCTTAGGTTTGCACTGGTCTAGAAGAATATGAATATTTTATCACTATTAATATATGTAAATGACCATATGAAAATATTTCTTTCTTCTATCAATCTATCTATCTAGCTCAATTTCCCTATATCCATTCATTTATTTATCCTTAAACCCACATGCTTATGATTGATCAACTACTTTTGTTCCCTCTGTCACATTCTACATGTTTCTTCATAGGAAGGAAATGTAAATATGCTCTCATATGATACGATGGTTTAACCCATACTTCCAAAAGCAGCTGTTTAATATACTATGTGCTTTCTAAAAGTAGACTGGGGACTCATGAATTTTACGTTACACTTACAAAGTAGCTTTCTGGGTCAAGAGTCCAGACACCTGCCAAGTAAAACTTCTTCCTCAGAGAAAGGGCTGCCGCTTGACTCTAAACTGTCTTTTGCAATTCTTACATTCAGTACATGGCTGAAATGAAGATCAATTCAGACTCCAGTCTCGCTGATAAATAAATGATGGGTGCTGTCTCCAAGACAGGTGGGACTCGGGCTGGACAGACAGGCTGGATCCATCAACACACATGAAAGACCAATTTGGAGCATAGAACCCAGATCCCTTTGATCTTCTCAAACCCATTAGCTCATGTCCGAAATTTCAGTTTTAAAGGAATTTTCTTTGAGGTTTTAATGTTATTTGGAAGTTTGTTACTTGTTATCACTGGGGAAAGAATAACGTGAGAGGAGATTTATTTCCTCTGGATTTAAAGCAACTGACCTAGATAGGTAGGTTTTGATAACTGAAGCTTGTTAAAGTAGTGATGAGGAAAATATTTAAAGAAGTGTACAGTAAAAATAAGCAATGAATTTTTATTATTGTGACATTTTAAAAAATAAATGGTTGATATGTTTAAAATAACTTTAAGAAAAACTTCTCAGCTTTAAATTCTTACTATGTCACTGACAATAAAATGATTGTCTAGAGGAATGTTAGTGTACCTTTTAGAACTTTCAATGATGCAAACAGTGTGATGCAGCACATGCCTTAGGTTTGCCACCACTGGTCTACAAGAATATGCATATCTTATCACTATTCATATATGTAAATGACCACCATATGCAAATATTCTCTCATCTATCAATCTATCTATCTGTCTATTTAGCTCCATGTTCTTATATCTGCTCATTTATTTATCTTTAAAGCCACTTACTTACCATTGATCAACTACTTTTTCCCCCATCAGATTCTATACATTTCTTTGTAGGAAGAAAATTAAAGCACAACTATGATCATGTCCCTTAGTAAAGATATCAGCAGGGGCAGTGGCCCTTTTATGGGAATAACATTGATATATGCCATAAGAGTTCTTCTGTTGAGTACGATTAATAATTGGCACCTTATACAGGAAATATAATATATGCATATTTCTTAAGCAGTATCAAATGATGATTAATTCATTCTCTAACACTTCTATTCTTAGCTTAATTTTAAATAAATACTCTGTAATCTTTCTCTAAGGTATACTTCTGAAGAAAATATCCAATTTTATTGAATCTTGATTTCACACTGGTAGATATGTTTTTACCTCTAATTCAGTTATCAAAAAGCAACTGATCTATCAGAAAGGCTTGTTACAGATCCTATTGTGAACTATAAATGATGAACTTACAGAATAAAACATAATTGGCTCACACTACAATATTAAAATTCATATTTTCATTTATGCATAATAACAAATTCCAAGACCTTCAATAATTGGGAACTTATGTGATAAATGTCACAAACGTAAAGATCTTGAAAAACATTGAAATGAATATAGGCATGCGTTCATGAGTGTTTCATCAAACTACTCATTTTGATTCTTGGATTAGAAGATTAAAGACATCTGCCCTGAGATGAAGTGAAATTATTGTCAGTGCTTACACCTAGGTCTTAAACTTGGGGACACTGTCCAAGAAAGTATGGGCTAGAACTGAGAGAATGGAAAGGTGAAAGAGACTCGTATAAACCATGGCAACACTCTGGCTCCCTTGTTGATGGAAAGTTTTTGCAGGGTCTTCTACAGGCCTGTAGTGAGAAACAGCATCTGCAGGGTCTCAGCTCAGGTGATGTCTCTTTGTCCCTGCAGTAAATGTGTGAATTCTATATGGAATAAATTATAATAATATCTGGTGGGCTGGAGTAAAAATTGTCCGTATAAAGTGGTGTGTTCCAAGCAGGTTAAAAAGCAAAGAGAAATTAAAAATCTTGAGAATTTCATATTTACAAGCCTAGAATGAAACTCTAACTAATAATAAGGTTGAATAAAAGACATATAGCCACCTTATAATATGGAGTTATATCTTTTCTCTCCATAGATTAATTTCTCATAAATTAGACAACTACTCTATTAAAAATTCATTAACAATCACACAGATAATCTTTGAAAATTTCCTACAGTTATTTTTAAAAAATCATATTTGTTAAACTAATGTTTGTTTAAGTTCTTCTAAATTGCAGACTACAGAACTGCCAAAGTGCTGATATCAAGAATATAGAAGAAACTACAAAAACTGAATACTAAAACGCAAACCAAATCACCTGACAAAACTTCGGCGACAGGTCTAAATAGATATTGCTCAAAAAGCTATACACAAATAGTCAACAGGCTTATGAAAAAATTTCAATATCTCTAAGCATCAGGGAAATGTCAATCAAAACCACAAGACTATCACCTCACCTCATCATGAACAGGTATTATGAACAAAATAGATGGTAAGGGATGGCAGGAATGTAGAGAAAGAGAATGCATGCAGTCCGTCAGGGAAATGTAAATCAGTCCGGCCAGTATGGAAAACAGTATAGAGGCTCCGTAAAACCATTGTACTTAGCAGTACCTTGGGACACACAGTTCTACCCCTGGGTACATAGCCAAAGGAAATGAAATTAGTACATTGGAAAGCTTTCTGCACACTCATCTTCACTGCAGCAACTTTCATGACAACCAGGAAATGGAAGCAACCTACATGTCCCTCAACTGTTGAGTGGATCAGAACATGTGGTGTGTATAGCACTACTCAGCTACCAAAGCAATTGCAAGTTTATGATTTCTGAGATGGATGGAATTAGATAGCACGATGCTAAGTGAAGTAAACCTGGGGCACGAAGAAGACAGGTAGCATCCGATCTCACTCATACAAGGAATCTAAAGAGGTTCTTGAAGTTGAAGGCAGAACAGTGGCCCTAGAGGGTAGGAAGAGTCTGAACAGCAGATGAGGGGATCCTTCGGTACTGTGCTCTAGTTAGAAACGGGCAAGTTCAGCTGTGCTATTGTGGAACAGGACACTGTAAACATCATCCGTGCCCTGAGCATTTCAAACAGAAGAAAAACAGACTTGAAAATATTTAACCGCAGAAATGACAACTATGGAAAATATGTGATTAACAAGATTAAAACATGCAATTCCTTAAGCCTATATCAAACCATTATGCAAGGGCTCTGAATATGTATAATTTTCATGTGTTTAAGTATTTTAATTGTTTATTTGTTAATTCATTTGGTACAGGATCTTGCTACACAGCTCAGATGCTTAGTAATCCTCCTGTCTCAGCCTCCCCAGCACTGGGATTACTGGTGTGTGCCACCAGGCCTGGTTTCAGGGCTGGCATGGTATGTGGTACCACGGATTGAGCCCAGGTCCTTGAATTTGACAGGCAGGTGCTTAGACCACTGAGCTATTTCCTCAGCCACGTGTAGTATTAATGAAAATAAAATTTAAAACTATTACAACATAAATACAAATAGCTTATTCAAAGTCGTATATACTTTATGTGGCTTCAAAAGGGCAGAATTTTATTTACTGCATTTTTCTTATAAGATCAGGCTGCATCTAATTACTTACTTTACCATCTCGATTAAAAGTTAATCAAACAATTGGAAAATCGGTTTTAAATATAATTATATGTAGTCAAGTGCACATTAACAAAATTTGTAGTCATCATACCAAAATCCATTAACTTGTTTTTCTTTCTTCTATAACAAATGCATCAGATTTTCACTATACTGATTATTCTACTCTGCTCTTTTAATTATCAAAAACATTTAGTAAATCATTTTCTAATTAATCACTATAGGTCCTAATATAAAATGCATCCTTCTTCTAATTCAATCAAGACATGGAAGAGAAAAGAGCCATGAGCCAGAAGTTTAAACTGCAAGCTGAGATCTGTGCTCTAAGGGCCAGCCAGATAGCTCAGCTGACTAAAGGGCCTGCTTAGGCAGACACAGGAATTGGGGTTTGATCCCTGGTATGCCGTTCTGGCCCCACCCCCAAGACACGTTGAGATGGCAATTGAGACTGGGCGTGGTGGCGCACGCCTGTAATCCCAGTGCTTGGGAGGCTGAAAACCAGAGGATCACTAAGAGTTTGATCTGTGTAGTGAGACCCTATGGGTCCTGTACTAAATACAAAAATAAATTAATAAATTTTTTTAAAAAAGAGAGATCTATGCTCTAACCTGAGCCATGGCACTGATGGATGGCAGAGACTTGGTGAGGCTCCTGAATGTTCCAGTCTTAACCACTCACTCACTTCTTAACAACTAAGTACATATCTAGCACCACATTTAGGCTTTGGAGTCAGGCAACTCACTTTCAAATTTTACTTCTAGTAATGGACATGTTTGCAGTTAAAGACAAGTCACTGAATCCCTTTGTGCCTGAGTTCTATTGGCTATTAAATAAATGTTAAAAATACTCATTCAGAATTTCTTGTGGTGTGATCTTAACCACCCAAAAATGTAAAGTATTTCCATCTAGTGCAGCTCACTGAGAACAATATAACATCTCAGAATCTGTGATTTTCCTAAACACAGAGCAGGAACCTTCTCATCTTGCATCTTCTTTGTCCCCACATGAAGAGCAAGGAAATCCTTCCTCTACTGCAGACTGAGCTTTTATTTTTTCTTGGAATCCTGTCTCCTTGAACCCCTCAAAGTCCATGCATTGAGTATTTTAATTACCATTTTGCTTCTGTAGCTCTAGCAGCTTGTTCTTCTATGATTACCCACAGCTGAATGCTCTGCTTTGACCCAGCATCCATAGCTTGCTATATTTCTCTTTTACTGTAGACAAAATTCAAAAGAGCTGTTTATATAGCCTCTCTCCTCTGGGTCTCTTACTCCCTCTTGACTCTGACTGTAAGATTCTGCTCTGCAAAATATCTCTGTTTGGGGTGGTGAGGATTTCCCACATTGTATGTTGCCTTATGCATGCATACATACATACATACATACATACATATATGTGCATAGCACTTAAAATATGATTTCCTGGGGGCTGGGGAGATGGCTCAGTGGAATAAGCACTTCCCTGGCAAGCACAAGGGCCTGAGTTCAATCCCAGTTCCAACACACACACACACACACACACACACACACACACTATATATATATATATATATATATATATATATATATATGACTTCTCCTTCTGTCCTTCATCCTAGTTACTATCTACTTAAATCCTCATATGCTTCCCTTGTAGAAGTCATCAAATTTTAATAATTACTGGTTTTGTCTTTCTTTTGCTCTTTGCTCCTAAACTTTGAAGTTGAAGAGAGGAGGACCCCAGGCTCTTCCTGTGCAATGCGTCACATGCAGGAGACACTCAAAGTACTTGTGCAAAATGAGCAAATGAAGATAGAAGAAAGTATTTTTACTATGACATAGAATAAAGCTTCTTCCTCCTTTGATTGATCAAAACATATCTCACAAGAGCAGGAAGGCCTTACACAGGCAACTAACAGAATCAAATAAATAATCAAGATACACTGGAAGACAACTTTTAAAACTAAAAAGTGGACATGTGTCAATAAGGCTCAAGAAATATCAGAAGGGGCCGGGGAGATGGCTTAGTGGAATAAGCGCTCCCTTGGCAAGTGCAAGGGTCTGAGTTCAATCCTCGGTTCTGCCAAAACAAGAAAGAAAGAAGTATCAGGAAACTTAACAAAACTATTTACATAATGCCAAAGGAATGTACACTAAAAAATAGTTAAAACCATACATCATATGTAATATGTACTTGTATTTTGTCATAATAAAGATACTATCAGGAAAATAATAAAATAAAATAAATTTAGCAGTACTGCTGCCCAAATTAGGTTAGTTAAAATACAGAGGGAGCAATTAAGCTACACAAATATCCATGTCAAAAAAAGATACTAAAATGAAAGTTCTGTGCATTTCTATATACAGTATTTATCTCTGCAGATCTCATGAATAAAAGGGTGAAGCATTTGGAAAATGTTTGGGAAGTACCACACATACTCCATACTTGTAGATACTACAGTGTAAGATTTCACTTCAGTATTAAATTAAAATCCACTGTTCTCACTGATGCTTATGCAATGTTAAGTCTGAAATACTGTCTCAATGTTGTTTGGTGTCCTTATATTTGTTTGCTGCCTTTTGAATTTTCAGACAGGGATTTTTATCTTCTGATTTGCTAACCCTGACTGCTTTGCCCTTCAATCCTTTCAAGCCTTAGCTCACTGATCAGATGGAACCTAATTCTCCATATAAGATTGGATCCTGCCCCACAGAGAATTGTTGAGAGAAATCAAGTCTCTGCCAGGGAGTCACAGAGTCATCTGAGGTACATTCAGTCTTCCAGAGCAGTGGGGAACCATTTAGTAATTTACCTCCTCTGGGGCATTAATTGCTACCTAGCACACTGGAAGAGCTAATACGCCTCATATGGTGAAGAGTGAATCCTAGAGAAGCTTACTTAGTTCAGCTCCAAGCAGTGTAGGATTAAGACAGAAACTGAAAGCAGCTTAAGTCAAGTCCTATAACATACATCCATCAAGTGAAAAGGAAAGTATGCAGAGTCCTTGTAGTTACGATGTCATTTTTACTCTGCAGGGATTGAGCAAACTTGTAGTTCTTAAGCTCAATGCCCTGTTCTTTTCTCTTTCTTCAAAGCCATATTATTATTACAAAATACTGACACACTTTCAATAAACCCTGGCAGAGAGTCATTTTTAAAGATCACAGGGCTATACAATATTTTTTAAGGATTTTCTTTCTGTACAATTTGACACAAAGAAGAGGAAAAAGGCTAATGAGTGAATCTGAAGCAGATCAGAGTTGTCTGGCAAATCGCTGTTTCACTTTAGTGACTTGGTCAACAGCACCATTAGGCACTGGGAAAATGCTCTGAGCTACAAGAAAATAGTGGAGTGGTTCCAACCACACTAGGTTTTAGGGATTTCAGACCTCTCACTGCACTTTGTCCCACCGTACAGAAGTAGCCCAGAAGCATATCTTTTAGAGCTAAAGGGACAATTTACTTTTTAAACTTTTGGATATAATCAACAAAATGCATTACTTTCTACTGTAAACAAAATGTGAATACCTTCTTTCCTAGACTCCCAGAGTTCTCATGTAACAATCTTCATCAACACTGTGTTTTCTGTGTTTTTTGGTTTTTTAAGGGAAGGGTCCACAGGGTGTTCAGGGTCTCACTACTAGATCAGACTCATAGTGATTCTCCTGTTTACAGCCTCCCAAGTGCTTATCACCATGCCCAATCTCAGTCGCTGAAATTCCTCTGTTTACAAATCACCAACAAGAGCTCAAAACTCTGGTTGCATGGATGGGCCCAGGGAGATAGCTTGGAGGTCTAAGCACCTGCCCATCAAGCACGAGGACCTAGATTCAATCCCTGGTACAGCATGCTGTGCAGACCCCAGAAAACAGCATGGTGGTGTATGCCTGTAATCCCAGTGCTGGGGAGGCTGAGACAGGAGGATCACTATGAACCTGAGTTGCATAGTGAGACCCTGTAGCAAAAATATAAAATAAATACATAAAAGATTTTAAAAATGTTTTTAAAATAAAATTTAAAAATATGGCTGCATGACTTAAAAGCTTAATTACCTTCTTTGCGGTCCATGCACAAGTGACACTGTGAAATGGTGACAGTTCCCTTCTCCTGAACATCTTACATGCCCTTCTACAAAATGAAGACAGACAACAGCTTTGCTACCAAAGAGGCAGGAGAAGGGCATCTCTGTCTTAGAAAAGCGACACTATAGTGGCTTAAAGCTGGGAAACAAACAGATAATTCAGGTATTGTAAAGTAGGTCCAAACAGCTCAAGCTCAGACTTGGGAAGAGAAATAGTGAACATAAAAGTTGGGGGAGCTGAAGGAATTGTGGCATCCAAGTGGGGTATATTTTACCCTCAGTGTGTTGCATATTCTCCTAAGATCGTCGGACGTCCTTAAGCAAGACAAGCCTTCTTCCAATTGACAATTAAAGGGATTTGTCAGGTTAGTCTGGATTAGAAGAGAAAACTGGAATAAGTGAATTTATTGGCAATAGCATCACTATTACCCGGATCACTAGTGCCACCCTTGTCACTCGCTCTGGTATACGCAAGTGGATACACACAGAAAACCCGGAATTTACGTGGCGCATCTTTTACGAGGTCACTTGGGATACTTTTAGTGGAGTAGACGTTCACAGGGTGTGCTGTGAATGATAAAATAAGATTATTATTCACATACTACTTTCCAGAGCCTCTGAAAATTTCAGAATGTTTTTAGCACAAGAAATAAGGAACTCTTCAGGAGACACTGGGGTTTTCCAAGGCCAGCCGCGCTGAAACACCTAAAGGCTTGCAGCCTTGCTGACATTTGAGCGGCTGCTGCGATTAGTCATGCCAATCTGTCGGCGAACAAGAGTTGCCCTAAAGTCATCAGGGACAATATGTTGTTTGTTCATTAGGATGCTTGTGATTGTGAAGAATTCAGGCATTGCAAAGTTGGATCAGCCTCGGAAATCATGGGACCCAACTGCTTTTTATTTTTTTCCAGCCATCCTGTCTGTTCCGTGAGAGAAGAGACTTTTTTTTTAAGGCATTGAGAATTTTCATTCAACTGTCCAGATTCACCTCACTTCTCTCTCTCTCTCTCTCTCTCTCTCACACACACACACACACACACACACACACACGCCCCATACCACATCGACTAGTGTTATTTATGATCCTGACACATCTGAAATACAACGCATTGCAACCATTCTCACAAATTAACTCCTAAAAAAAAAAAAAAAAAAAAAAAATTCCCGTTCTTTCTAAGGTATGAGGTCATCCCTCCAACTTAAGAATTATCTGTGTAATATAATCAAGATGAATGCTTTCTTATAACAGAACGGCATCCTTCTAAGAGAAAGTAATGTCTTTAACTGAAATCACCCACAGCAAAGGGAAAGTGCCAGCAGCTGGGCCCTGAGGAGGTGTAGACTCGCAGCCACTCTCAGCATCACCTCAGTGAGGAGACAGCAGAGCGCCTCGGTTTCCACACCCGTGCAAACTCTTGAGCCCCGGACCACTCCGGCACCAGCTTTCAAGCAGCGACTTTCTTGGCTTCCTTTGGCTCATTGGTATAGTTGGTGTCTTCACCTGAAATCACTGTGAGTTCAATTTATTTTAAATTTAGGGTATAAGGGTTGGGGAGATAGCTCAGTGGAATAAACGCTTGCCTGGCAAGTGCAAGATCCTGAGTTTGATCCCTGGTACTGCAAAA
>NW_004524603.1:9355403-9359135 GCF_000260255.1 Octodon degus
AAGACCACTTTTTAATTGTTAACATTCTGGAATAAAGGTTCCAACCAAACGTCTTTAGCCTCCTGTCCTCCCAACTCTCCATACGTATCAATGCATATTCTTGCCGCGTGCATGTTCATAATGCAGCTGCATCGTTGCTTCTGACCTTTCTTCCATTAGGCCCCCCAGATCTGTAAGCTTCTAAAATCATTCTTTCTGCAAACAGCCTGAGAACCTGATCTGTAGTTCAACCCGGTCCCAAAGAACTCAGTTTTGCTTACACTTACAAGATCTTCCAACCACTCTCCTCATCGCAGGTTGGGTGCCGCAGTTTCCACCAAGGAGATGCTGCGCTTGATGACAGGGATCTGCAGCAGAACGGGGTCCTGTGTGGGAGCTACGACTGTGAGCAGTGACCTACCAAGGTCGCCTACACTGGGCGGCAGGGCTGTCATGGAGTGAGATTAAAGGATCATGGGAAGTAGAGGGTTTGAGGGCTGTGTGTGTGTGTGTGTGTGTGTGTGTGTTTACTTAAAAAGAGGAGAAGAGACTTGTCAGCATTCAATAAAGCTGAGAAATCTTATTAACCTCTGTCCTGTAATTCAGGCACCCAGGTAGACTGAGGCAGCGAGTTCACAAATTTGTGTCTGGCCTAGAGTTGTAATTATAATTTAATCCCTAGAATTATAAACAAAAGTGAAGAGAGGAAAGGAAGCAGGGAAAGAAGGAAGGAAGGAAAGAAGGAAGAAAGGAAGGAGATGTGGAGGGAAGGGGAGGAGAGGAGAGAAAGGGAGAGGAGGGGAGGGCATGGAAGGGTGGAGAGGGGAGGGCAGAGGAGAGGAAAGGTGAGAAGAGCAGAGGAGGGGAAAGGAGGGGAGGAGAAAGGAGGGGAAGGGAGGGGAGAAATGGGGAGCGGAGAGCAGAGGGATGTATGCTATACTTTCCTAGTTTTACTATTAAACCTTACAGACAAATTCTAACTGCTCAGTATGGTGGATGAAATTAAATTATAAGAACAAACTGATATGTGCATCTATTTGTCATAAATTTTATCTTAATGGAAAGTTTTATATGAATAAATTGTGTAATCCTTTTCCCCACCATTTTTTTTTTTTTGGAACCAGACTCTGGCTCTTGCCAGGCAAGTGCTTATTCCACTGAGCCATCTCCCCAGCCCTCCCCACCAAAATTAAAAACTAAAGAAATCACCTTGTCCTGAATCTCATTAGTCACTGCTTCAGAAGCCACTACTCTTTATACTTTCACTACATTGAAAAGGCAGTAAATATTTCAAATTTTAAATCCATGCTTCCCATAACCGTATCCATCCAGCATAGAAATATACAATGCCTTCTACAACATTGTATTTATTTATCTGCTTCACAGTCATACATCCTGCCTCCAACTGTGGATGATCTGACACAGAAATTTCTTGTCATTTGAATTAGGAAAAAGCAAACGGGACCCCACACGCTAAGTGAAGGAAGAGGTACCTTTATTAGGCCTATTAAACCTGTTATGTTTGGTAGATATTAAGTAGTAAGCGGTAGGAGTGTGACACAGTGACAACCACAGGCTCTGCACACAGCAGATTAAGGAGTAAGTAGCATCTCAGAGGGACCCTGCCAGGAAACTGCGCCACAGGCAAAGATCGTGAGAATTTATACCTCAGTTGTCTACGAGCCCATCACTGTGTTGGAAATCAACGCAGAATTCGAATCTCCACCTGACTTCAATGTGTAGTGCTGCCTGAAAAACTGAATTCCACTTGATTCTGTACAAATTTACAGTGTGTGCATGAGAACATTTGTGTGTGGGCATGTATATTTACAGGTGTGATAAAAATAAGGTGAATGTGTAAATTTCAAAAGCATTACAGTACAAGAAACATACCCGCTAGTCTTCCACAAAATGGCACACACACACACACACACACACACACACTTCAAATACATCACTGCTACCATTCTTGGCACTTTGAGGGGCAGTTGCAGAAGTCCTCTTTCCTGAATGCCTTTGGTTGTGAAGTCATGCTGCCTGCATGACTTGCACTGAACAAAAGCGTTTACCTTTGTGATCATGAGGATGTTGGGGATGAGGTAGAAATTACGCAGTCTGGCTGGGCATGTAGGTGGGCCAGCAGCACTGTGATGCTCTCCTGGGCCCGCCTTTCAGGTGGGCAGCCCCAAGCAACAGCATTCACTGTAGTTTTTACCATAACTTTTAAACACAGTCAGCTAAGTGGACTTCCAGAATGCAGCTAGAAAGTGGCAAGAAAGACAGGACAAGTGTGTTGGAAGCGGGGGGGCAGGGGGAGTATTTGACAGGAAATGACATTATGCCTTTGATGGTAATAACTTTTTTGGACATTCATTATGCAGTTTGGTCACATCTTGTATGTGCATTCTGTTTATGGTTCCTCACTGGAAATTATTAGCTTAAAAGTGTTCATTTTTCTTGTTGGAAATAGGCAGGAAAGTCGAGGGATCAATCTTGGTTCTGCACACATCTGTTGTCACTAAGATAAAATGCTCATCCTGAGACATTGGGCACTCAAGCCCTTCAATGGAAGAGTAGGAAAGTAGGGGAAGGATAAGACAGATGTGCAAATCTCTTCATTACTCTTCAACCATGTGTTCAAATTGAATAACTGTTCAAATGAGACAGAAGAAAACCAATCACCAAGAATGACGGACAAGCAAATGTGTTATGGGCTGTGTAAAATATTACAAGCATGGAATCTAATTTTATGTGAGTGAAGATTAAACAGGAGCTCAGCTTGCCTGCATTCTATTCTTAAGAAATCTGTAAACACCATCTCGTTGAGTCTTGCAGAATTAGAGGAGATTTATTATCATAATACAGAGAAAAGAGCCCATCAACGGAGACCATTTCGAAAGGTGTTTCATACCTATGAGGTACATGATTAACTAATTTTAAATAATGAAGAGCTACCACCATGGGAAGCTTTTGTGGACTTTGATCATATAATGCCTAGAAGGTTGCTTCTGTGTTACTGGAACCCCATGTTGTTGAATAACATTGACTTGATTTATCTGTCAGTATTAGAACCCCCCCATTGGTCAGCTAATTAGACATAAATCTACTAAACAAAGAATAATGTTTGCAGCATTATTCCCACTATGTCTTAAAGCAAGTTTTCACAGATTTCAACCAGCATCTTGTTTAAGTTATGCTGCCACATATAGTCTCTTCTTTATGAGTAAGAAGGATTGAGGTAGAGATGAAGAAAATTAAAGAGTTGACAAAATCAATGAGAGTTGAGGAGTATGGAATCTGAACAAAGAAAGAAAAACTAAAAAAATGCCATCTCATTTTTATTGTGCTTATTTTTTAGAAATCACACCTTCCACCTCAGACCCATTTTAAACTGTACATTTGAATTATGCAGCATAGTTGGCACATGGGGCCGATGCCGCAGGCTTGTGTCTCCGACTTCCGAGTAGGACAGGCCTGGGGCAAATAGGCCTTTGCCCACTGTGGCATTCAAATGCAGAGCTATGTCACTGATGTGCCTCAGACTTCCTTGCTCATGCCCCTGAAGGTCAGATTACACCTGGAAGTGAGGCTCTCTCTCTCTCTCCTTTCACTGTCCAAAATGTTAGCTTAGAAGACCATCCTACCACAAATAACCACTAGGAAGACAGTATGCAATGTGTTAATTATTGGAACTGTCCTACCAAATTGATTGGAAACTGTCTCATTGCTATTTATTTATCAATGAAATTATGG
>NW_004524603.1:9359654-9400893 GCF_000260255.1 Octodon degus
AGGAGAAGGAGAAGGAGAAGGAGAAGAAGAAGAAGAAGAAGAAGAAGAAGAAGAAGAAGAAGAAGAAGAAGAAGAAGAAGAAGAAGAACAACAACAACAACAACAACAACAACAACAACAACGAGGAGGAGGAGGAGGAGGAGGAAGAGGAGGAAGAAGAAGAAGGAAGAAGACAACCATCCTAGGATGCTTTAAGAAAATAGGAACTGAAGAGCAAAATATTTCTGTGTCAACAGTGAACACAACCTCAATGGTAACCTTTACATATTGCCAAGGTGTAGTTGCTTTTACAACTCATAGGTCCATGTAGCATGCCAACCTGTCAGCCATATGCCTGGTACAAGGTCTCTGAAGCTTACAGCAGGTGAGTGGTATGTGCAAGGTTATGCAGGTAATTAGCCAAAGCAAGAAAAAAGCAAATGCTTCCTAGTACAGTCTTAGCAGTATGAACTTTTCCTCAACAGCAGCTCCACATCCCCACTTTCTATTCCAGGTAATGAACGTGCATAGGCATTTTTCCTCCATCATTGCTTTCTAAAAATAACAGTAGAACAGCTATATGACAACCTTTCCCTCTGTTAGGTTTATAAATAATCTCATGATGAAAGCAAATGGGAGGATATGTGTAGATTATATGACATCATGATGACATTTTATACAAGGAACTTGAGCATCCATCCACCTCCACCCATCTATAGAAAATAGCTGCCTAAATGCTCATCACAGAGTTGTCTATTATTTGAAACTTCTGCAATAACTGCTTAAAAACTCCTAAGCAGCCTGTTATATCAGGCATATGGATATATTCCCATCTCTTGAGTTAGAAGTTGCTATCAGATCTCCCCTGTCATGCTTAGTACTTATTTAAAGCAGTTTCAAACCAGTTACGTGGACTTGAACCACAAAATATGTCAGCAAGTGACAGTGTCACCCACACACAGTTGGGAAATAAATCTGGATATTTTGGAGAAAGCAGGCATGCAATTAATTTTGGGAACCATCAACTATCACAATTATTAGAAGGACAAAGTATACTTAATCTAGAAATACAAAAAAAGAAAAGGCCCAATTTCTGAGAAAAATGGCATCAACAATTTGAGGTCAGGTAGGGAGATAGTTCCACAGTCTAAGCACCAGCCTGGTAAGTGCAAGGACCCGGGTTCAAGCCCCAGTACCACATGCTGTGTTGGGTCCATGCCGTGCTGGGCACTGAGACCAGGCATGGTGGTGCACGCCTATAATCCCAGCGCTGGTTAGGCTGAGATAGGAGGATCACTGCAAGTCTGAGCTGCACAGCAAGACCCTGTATCAAATAAATAAGTAAATAAATATTTTTTTAAAAATCAGGTCAAGGATATTGAGAAAGCGATCTACATTATAAGACACAAGTCAAGTCCAATGTCTGACAAAATGCAAGCAGGAGATTCAGCGTGAGGGAAAATACAGCCACAACAACTCCTTTAGATGATCCAGTAATGTGAGAAGTGAACATTGCTCTCAGCAGGGAGGAGGCATTCCTATCTGCAGTCTCTTCCAAATGCTTGGGACTAACACTGAGTTTAAGGAACACAGTACTACACAAGCACTCAAATGTGTAATTTAAGGAAAATTTTAAAATAACATCAAAGCATCATGATGCTTTCATATTCAGGAATTCTAATGATTGAAATCGCTAGAGAGGGCTACACAGATTTTCATCTTTAATTTTGATTTTCAATGTTTATAATACATTGGCCAAAGACAAAGATGATTTTATAGTCACCTTACAGAGTTTTCAAATACTTTATGTCACTAGAGAAGTAAACCATAGGCAAATTACTATGAAAGAGCTTTGAGAAAAAAAATTAACTGTATTACTCAACTTGGTTACATATTTTATCTACCATTACTATTTGAAATGTTATTTTTGCTCACTTGAAAAAAAATTAAATATGCTTCCAAAGAATAGAGTGCATGGTTCAGAGAATAAAAGACATGATATAGATTAAAAAGATAATTATCCAGGAAATAATTTCAATTTTTAATAAGTTACAACAATATTGTAGTGTTATCCATTGTCCATTTGAGATTTCTAATTGCTGTTCTTTTGAAAGTAGTTAAAATATGTTATGCATTATTTCTTTTCAATCA
Organism: Octodon degus; assembly: GCF_000260255.1. Lineage (NCBI taxonomy): Eukaryota > Metazoa > Chordata > Mammalia > Rodentia > Octodontidae > Octodon > Octodon degus. Next base: position 9,361,785 of record NW_004524603.1, read on the forward strand.
TATCTATATTTTTAACAAAGATTAAAAATATAATGAAATTTTTAAACTGAAAAACTATCCAAACTATGGGCTGTGAAGTTCTAAATTCTTCACCACTGCTGTTATCTCTTTGCTTCGTGACTTTAGCTTTGGAAGCTTTACTTTCTGTTTAGACAGGGGCCATATTTTGACACTAACGAATAGGTCCTTTTTAACTTCCTGCAAATAAATTAACTCAAATTATTACCTGACAAAATAATCTAGACTTCTGTGTAGTGTTCACAGAAAGGAACAGAGGTAGTGATTTAGACTGCAGATGCCACAGCAGAGAATCCGTTATCCCATTTCAAAAACTGTCCCTTTACAGTTAATATCACAGAAATGAAGATCAGGACATAGAGAATACCTATTGCTGTGACAAAATAATATGGTCACTCAACTTTCAAAGATTGTAAAGTGAAAACATAAAGCAGGAATCAAATCTTCATGCAGTATTTAAAAATTATGGTCAAATCAACAATCTTAACCTGAGGTTAAAAACAGTTTTCAAAGAATCAATGAGTTTAGTAAGAGAGTCTAATGAAACACTAAGTTTTCTAAGACATAAATAAGTTAACGAATCTCACCTTACATGAAGGCAGATACAATGACTATTTAAGCACCACTTAGTCGATGCTAATTTAATATAAGTTGAATATGATGCATTTGTGCTGTCTTGAATTTCTTAAAAATGATTTTTTTTTTAATAAGAAGCAAACATCAAAACAAATTTTAAAAAGACTCCTATAGGGCTGGCCAGGTAGCTCAGCAGCTTAAAGCACATGGTTAGGTAGACAAAGGGGCCTAAGGTTTCATCCTCTGCCTGCCATGCCGGCTTCACCCCCGGGGTTCACCAAGAAGGGGATTGAGGCTGGGAGTGGTGGCTCATGCCTGTAACCCCAGCTCTTCGGAGGCTGAAAAGCAGGAAGGATTGCTACCAAGTCTGATCTGTGTAGTGAGACCCTGTAGACCATGTACTAAGTACATAAAAATAAATTAATTAATAGATTCCTAGACTAATGTAAGTTGGCAACATTTGTTTTCTAAAAAGGATTTATGATTGGTTCTTTTCTATATCATATTTTTCATTTGAAGAAACAGTTCTGAAATCAAATTCCACTGCAACTTTCTTTCCAGTGGATTGCTGCTAATTTTTCAGGGTTTTGCCTTTGAGTCTTTTCACATACCTGACATTTTTATCTTATTTATTAAAAAAAAAATTTCTTTTCTTATTCACTTGGTCCAGGGTCTTGCTATGCGGCTTAGATTCATAGTGATCCTCCTGTCTCAGCCTCACCAACACTGGGATTACAGGCGTGCACCACCACGCCTGCTTATGGGGCTGGTATGGCATGTGGTCCGGGAAATTGAGCCCTGGTCCCTGCACTTCCCAAGCAGGCGCTCAGACCACGGAGCTATCTCCCCAGCCCCATCCTTGGTATTTTTAATATGTCAGCTTTTTCTCATCTTTGTGATTATGTCACATGCTTGTCGGAGAGGGAGGCAAATTGCAATGGGAGGTAGTTCTGGTACAAAAAGGCTGGTGTTGAGTTGGTCTTTATGTGGCAAATCGGATCTGTGGGTCCATGCCACACCTCTACGGAGCTGCGAAGCTTCCCAAGACTTGCCTGGCCTGCTGGTAGAATTTGCGATAAGGTCCAGAGAATAGTCACTGCCAAAAGCGAAGTGAAGCTCCAGGTACTAATTTTCAGTTAATCAGAGGGGAGGTGGCCCTTGATGTGCCAGACCTTATCAGATGAGGCATTAAATAGTGGTCCAGGGCTTGGATCACTGTGCAACAAGAACAAACTAATAGATCCTGATTTCATTAAGATTTTTCCCTGTGATTTGTTTCTCAATTTATAATCTGGTCAACCAAAATTTATCTCCCTCTTGGTGCCCTGGACTAAATCTGCAGTATCACAGACTTTTTTTTTTTTTCGCATTCTCACAAAAATGTAAGAGTCTTCCATGTGGTGATAAATTTTTCATAGGTATACACTTACGAAGTTCGAGTTTAAAGCATTTCCTAGTGTGATCTTAGAATGGGGCACTTGGAATCAAAACAAAGAAAAGCTGATGCTGACAGAGAAGTTTAATAGAGAAAAATAACTTACTGTCATCTTCTCAAAAGCTCTGAATTGCCAATCTAGGGTATCAGCAGTCTTTAGAAACCAGGAGATAATAAATACTCAGAGTTACAAACTGATAGCCACAAGCCTTTGCTGTCTCAAGAGCCTACAGTTCTAGTGTCTGTGTGAAACTCTTTTTTTACTAGCAGGGAGCAGTGGACCTTCGGCAAGGCTGAGTTAGGTCAGGAATATCTGCTGGTGTTCTTTACTCAGAATCTGCTTGTCTTAGGTTCTGTGTGAAAATGATCCCATTTCATTTCCTGCAGCTTTGAATCATTTTATTTTCCATTCATTCTCTACTTTTATAGTGTTCAAAATGATGGAAACAAGCACGTCTGCTGACCAAGGCGGGTGGTACGCAGTCTACGTTCCCAGCCACACCACTGATCTCTGCTGTGTCATCCCTATGACTCCACAACAGAGCTTTGTGCACACTATCGGAATGTTAGACCCCCTCCACCAAGCAGGCCATCCTTCACTGCTCCAATGCTTTTTCTCAGGAGTGCCTATCTTTCTCATTTAGTAATGGTTCCCCCACATTAAGAGGAAAACAACCAAAAAGCATTATACTCTCATGATACATTGAGTAGCTCTCGTTCCTGTAGATGAATTCATGGAGTGAATTATTATCTTTGTCTGGAGTTTGACTCTTATTATCTGTACCTTGCAGTAATATTTCACCACAGACCCTTTCTAATCCCTGAGAGTGCAGAAATTTTTATCATCCTCATTTTTTAGATTCACAGCATTGCAGGAACTTTAATAGGGCTCAACAAAGACACACCCATTTATTGTGCGTGGGGCTACATCCTGTCACTGACTAGATAAGCCCTGTGGCTAGTGACTAACTTCTCCTAAGGAATGTTCCTTGCTCTCTTCTTTTATCTCTACTATCCCGATGGGAAATTACATTTAGCTCTTAAGCTTGTACAGTGGCTAAAGGAGAACATCCTTTTTGCTTGGACAACAATTAGCAGACATCTTGTGAATCTAGTGAAAGCGCTGATGCTTGCAATTATGTACCAAAAGCGAAACAGGGTGAGAAGAACAGAAAAACATGGTGGTCCTGCTGTGGATAAAGCGAAGCTTTGGCCTTGTGGAGCTTTTCAGGTTGGGTGCAGGCATGAGTGTGAGCGAGCGTGTCCGAATATTTTTATAATGCACTACTTTGTGGCGTAAAGGTAATGAAAAAACTCTACACTGGCCTTTGTCCATTGAAGCGTGGGATTTGTAAGAGATGTCAGCATCCCAGTGACCCCATTAATTCTATCAAGTGCTTTCGAGTCAACTTCATGTAATTAAATCAAAGGATGCCAGAGCACATTTAAGAACAGGCTTTCTGCCTGGTTCAATTCCGTTCATCTCTCCAGCCCTACAGGGTACAAGAGGAATACCACAGACTCACTAACATATATAAAATGAAACAGAAAATTGTCCTGAATATGGGATCAAAAAACCCAGGTGTCCCATGAAGGACACAGTCTACCTCCAAAGCTCTTTAATAATCTTGTATCCCCCCATCCAGTCATACTGACTCCACTAAGCCAACTTGGCAGAAGGGAGATTCATGTTTCCTAACATTCTCAGTTTAAGAGAACTCTGTCTTCCCTGCATTTTAAATCCATTTCAATTAAGAGTGTTAAGCATAAGAATGCAGAAGCAGCTGTTTGCTGACCTTGTGTCAGAATGTTGCCAGCCTATTATTCTCCTAACTGCTCTAACGTTTCTTTTTCAAGTTAATTAATTTCAGACTTTCCCATTTCTAATGATGGATATTATTTTTGCTTAGTAATTTTACTTTTTTAAAAATTTTCTACATGTTCTTCAGCTATGCAACTATTGGGATACATTGCTTATCTGCCTGGGGGAGGACTCTAGTTCTGTAAATGGCAATGCAATGCTGAATGTGATTGGGTTAATACATAATATGCCTGTCTGCATAGGAAGATTTGTTTGAAATATAAGTTGAAGATACATATGAATGCCAAAAGTATGGCCGTAATTCTCTTTCTCTCTACATATTTTTTCCATCAGTAAATACTATATATATATCCATTTATTTTTCTTTGAAAATAACATCTAGCTTTTTAAATTATCTCTTAGATTATTCAATATTTGCATTTAGCGAGAACTTGCTTTGGGAAAAACAATATACTGGAATTTATACTTTAGTGAGATGGTTTGGAGACTGTTTTCTGATTATGCTATTACAGCGATAGGATAGTCTAAAAATATAATCTCTGTCAGATAGTTTATGAGGAATTATTGTAAAAGCGTTTTAAGAATTTCAACATGAAATGGGAGGTGATAAGTTGTTCTTCATATTGTGTACGACCTCATATTCTCCACCATTTCCTCAGTAGAAGATCATTATTTTTATGTCTTACAAGACAAAGAACATAGCTATGAAAATAATGTCATGAAAACCATTGAAAAATATGAAAATGAAAAAAATATAAGATTATATGGCTCAGTTTTCAATAGAGTAATAATGTTCAAGTTACTTTTTGAAGTTATAATTCATTTCGATTTTGAATTTTTCACTTTTTAAGAGTCGCTAGGCTTTAATAAGTATTTTACGGTATTTAGCTTCATTTTCAGGTTATATGGGTGTAAGGAAGATCTGTCCTTGCTCCCAGACAGCTTTCCCTTCCTTCTACTGTATATTGTCAACTATAAGCATCTTCATTTATTTCATTTATTTTTATATTTATTTGTATTTTAGGACAGGGTCTATAGTGTCTACGGGGTCTCACTGTGTAGATTGGACTCATAGTGATCCTCCTGTTTACAGCCTCCCAAGCGTTGGAATTACAGGTGCACACCAGCATGCCGGCACAGCAGGCCTGGAGATCGAACTACTGGCCCCTGAGTCTGCCTAAGCAGGTGCCTTTATCCTCTGAGCTATTTGGCTGGCCCTAAAAAATAGTCTTAGAGTACCAGAAAAATGATATGCTATCACGTTTAATAGAAAATAACTTTCTCTCTCTCCTGCTTCCTCTCTCTATCAGAAATTGAACTCAGAGCCAGCCAGATAGCTCAGTGGATTAAAGCACCTCCTTAGGCAGTCGCAGGAAATGGGATTTATTCCCCGTGTGCTGTGCAGGCCTCACCCGGGGGACACACTGAGACTGTGATTGAAACTGGGCATGGTGGCACATGCCTATAGTTCCAGGGCTTGGGAGGCTGAAAACAGGAGGATCACTACTGAGTCTGATCTGTGCAGTGAGCCCCTGGAGACCCCATATTAAACACATTAAAAAAGTGAAAAGAAATTGAACTCAGGGCCTCAGGCTTGCCAGGTATGTAGTATATGTGCCACTGAGCTACATCCCTGGCCCTTACCAGGGATGTAGTATGTGTGCCACTGAGCTACATCCCTGATAATTGCGAATCTGAAATTTTCTTTCAATCTACAATAATCTATTCTCCTTAAACTTTCTCAATTAAATGCATATGGTTTTCATTTAGCAGTCACAATAGCAGTGTTATGTAAATACGTGCTTTTGGAATGAATCAAAATAACACTTTTCCACAACTTCATTCTATTTAGGCTTACAAAAATCTTCATTAGATATACTGCTTTCCTTTCAGCAAAAAATATGAATTGTAAGGAAGTAGAATTAATACAGAAAGATATGTAACACATAATAAGGAAAAAGACAGAAAAAAAGGTTTTCTAAACAACATTTTGGGGGTAGTTGGAACAGGGTTTCGTTATGTATTGCAGACTGGTCTAGAACTCACGACGATCCTTCTGCCTCAGCCTCCCAAGTGCTGGGATTACAGGTGTGTGCCAGCAGGCCTGGCTGAATGACATTTTTTAAAATGAGAATACAATTTGTATCTCTAGGACCCAAGCTCACCAAATCCCAATTATTCAAGACTCAACACAAGGTCATTTTTTTTTTTCAGTGTACAGGTTGTGTGAAAGGAATAGTACATACTAATTCTAAATTTGAAAATTTAATAAGAAAGCAGAGCCAAAAGTATTTTACTAATGAAGAATAATGAAATCATAATTATCTAACCCTAATATGTAACATGAGCATAAAATGAATGAAATGTCACAATAATATCACAATGAAAGACAGAGAAACACAACAAAATAACCCCAAACCAGAACTTAAGATGTTATGCAGCACAAGATTAATGAGATCTAAGATGTTATCATTTGGGGAAGCCATTGTATTTTATGGAGTATTGCTCAGAAAAATAACCAGCTGATTAAGTTTGCACTTTCTAACATCTAGATATTTATAACATGTACTGGAAAGATTGAACAAAATAAATTAAAGTAGTTGTCCATAAATTTATCACAGTTGGAGTCGGTCGCTTTTGTAAAAATGGGTCACTGAAATGAATAAATATTTTTCATAAGTAGAAATGGCCAATTAATAGTTGAAAAAGTGTTCTACATCTCTGGCCAAGAGAAAACTGGAAATTAATACAACACTGATATTGCATCCTACTCTGGAAGGGACAGCTTTCATCAAGAATTCAATAGCAATGGCTGGTGAGGCTACAAGGAAACAAAGACCCGGGCTGTAGTGTTGGTGAGAATGTAAACTCATGCAATTGCTATGCAAGTCCGAATGAAGAGTCCTCAAAAACCAAAAATAGAAGTTCCATCTGACCCGGCGATTCCCTTCCTTTGCATCTTTAAAGAAGAGTTGAAAAGGTCATATTATAGCAATACATCTTACTTACCTGTATTTGTAGCAGCATAATTCAAAATAGCTACTTGGAAGTGGTCTGTATACCCATCAAGAGAAAAATGGATAAAGAAAATATAGTATGTACATACAATAGAATATTTCTGTGTGATAAAGGGGAATAAATTGGAGTCATTTGTAAAAAAAAAAAAAAAAGGAATCATTTAATGATCATAAAGTTAGATTAAGTACATCAGACACAAACTTAAGTATTGCATGGACTCCCTCACAGGAGAAGCCAAGAGTGAAAATACCTTAAAGACAAAATAAAAGATGACAGAAAATATGGAAATAGACCTTTTGCAAGTAGGAGGTGAAGCAAGAGACAAAATAAACAGAAACAAAAGTAAAAAAAAAAAAATTGCTGTGTGCAGTGTTCATGTGCAATACATGTCATCCTTAGGTACTGTATTAACAAAAATGAAAAAAAAAAAACTTTAAGTAACTTAAAACATCAGCCAAAATAAGAAATTCTGAAGAAAAACATATTTAGATTAGTGTTCTTGATGGTTTTTTCTTTTCTACCTAGTTCCATTCCCTAGGCTATAAAGAATATCGGTTATGTGGTATTTCAGAAGACAAGCCTTTGCCACTGGCCTCTGAATTCTAAGGCTGGGAATTTAGTGATTTTAATTTGGGTGTGAATTGGCGGACATGAGGTTCCACTTCCTTCAGCTATGACGGCCCATGTCTGGCTCCTAGGAGCTAAAGGGTATCTTGCTTTTGTCAGTGGAGTGGATCTTCCAAGGGATGGCCCTGCTGTCCAGGTGACAGCGAGCACCATCTGATCCTATCTGGGTAACCAGGGTTTCTGGATTCCTCAGTCTGTAAATGATACAGTGCAGTTGCCTTCAACCCAATAAAAGTCACTGTGACAGACATAGTGAATTACTGCTGAGAAATGAGATTCACCACAATGTGCTAATATAGGATTATTGGGGCCGGGGAGATGGCTCAGTAGAATCGGTGCTACCCTGGCAAGCTCAAGGGTCTAAGTCCAATCCCTGGTTCCAAAAAAAGTAAAAAAATAAAAAATAAAAAATAAATTTGTTGATATAAGATTTTTAAAAAGAAATTTCAATCTGCATCTGAAGAATAGTAAAAATTTTTAGTGTAATTTTAAAATTTACACTAAAAGATACTTTGCGAATCAAAATACAATCAGGCCTGTACATAAAAATTTAAACTATCTATCTCTTTTGTAGTACATAATACCCCCAAAATGATTATATGTTAGAAAATTTAGGAAGTGCACTTTTTAGATCTTGATTCTTATTTTTAAAATTAATAATAGTGGAAAATATTGAATATCTTCTTTTTAAAATTAGGTTTCTACCATTTAAAAAGGCAAATTCTGCCTGGCAAGCACAAGGGCCTGAGTTCAATCCCAGGTTCCACCAAAAAAAAAAAAAAAAAAGGCAAACTCATTGTTAAATCCTTTAATTTTTAGTAGTTTATAAACATTATTATATTGTCTGTGATAAATTTGTACATAATGTATATTAATACTCAACAATTTTCCCTAAACTGATTTTCTTACATTAGACATACTGATACTTTGTAGGCATCTGTGTATCTTTGCAGTAATATATATTCATTAGTCAAAATGATCTGAATTTTCAGTATAATTGATGACACTTATAATCCTTACTCAGTCCTTTAGTTATAATGAAAAATTAAATTGATCTGAGATGTGCTTTGCAAAGCTTCTATTTTCTGCAAGATTGATCAATTTCTTATAAATTTTCTCACTTAATTTTTTATACTGGGAATTACATTCAATTAATGATGGTTAATTTAACTTATAACATTACTTTTATATGGATAGACTAGGACAGTTAAAATGGAAATAATATTTGGATATGTTTCCATTACTGAAACAAAAGAATAAGATAGATTAATTCCAGTCACTACTAAACCTTATTGACAGAAACCTTAGGATCCTGAGGAAGACGAGAAGATAAAATGCAGTGATTTATACATTTCTTAACAATAAAAGAAATTTTAAAGGTAATCGTAAAAGTAATATTTTCTTCTTGACACTAATTTAGGTAGATTTCTGGGAAAATATCAGTTAGTACCTTCAATTACCTTTCGCAAAGAGGAAATAATTTGTATTACTATTTTTACATTTTTATCAATAAAACAGCAAGGCACAGAATTAAATCGTATTTCAGCAAAGATTTGTCTATCATAGATTCATAAACTATGATGACAGGAAAGCTTTAAAACAGATCTGTGAGATTAATGTCTATCAGAAAAAAATAAGACCAAGTTCGTCTAATTCTGCCTCCGTGGGGTATAATCATGACAATTTCATCTCTAGAATTTATTACCTATAGATTGGTTTGGGTAAGCTACTGATTTAGCACCTAAAAACACAGACTATTCCTTTTCAAGCTCAGTATCAGATAAACTAACAAGTCTTGTTTCAATGGAAAATTATATTGGAAATGCTTAAAGTGAACTTAGGCCAAAAATTTGTGTTTATCTGAAATTATTGGAAGGTTTTGTTTTATTAACTTGAGTTTTGGAGCTTCTGATTTCTGAAATTTTCTTTCTTTTAAAGGAAAAGGGAGTCATGTCATTGATTATTAAAAACAAACAAACAAACAAAAAAAAACCTGCCCTCATTTTAGCTTTGCTTTGCTAAACAGCAATCATGAGACCAAGTGAAAACAATTACCAGTGTTACAAAAGTCATATTTCTTAGCCAACAAAACCTAGGACTTCAATTCAAAGGAGTGTACAATATAATTCTTGCTCTCTTCAAAATGCCGTGTATCTCACACATTGGAAAGCATTATTCTGAAAACAGTTTGGTTGCTGGTGTGGTTTTTATTTTTATTCATCGGACCAAGAGAGTGGATACTTGCAAAAAATACTTTTAATTCAGACTTGAGTAAAGGTCTTTGGTTCTATCACTAGAAGTTTCTTGATTCAGTTTACCTCTATGTTTATATATTCATAATTTTCATATAGTCTAACATAAATCCCAGTAACTCTACTCACATATATTTATGTATCCCAGCATATATAATTAAAAGAACTTAATTACATGTATTATCAATGCTACATTTATTTCAACCGTTGGTATTGTTATGGCATAAAGCTCAATATGAAAACATCATCCTGTAACATTATTAAGGGTTCTCCACAACCGAGCATTCAGCCAGAGCACAGGAAGCTAAAAAGTATTAGTGGATGTCTCTTTCCAAATAATTGGATCTAGCACAGAAAGAACTTCAAAATCTAGGTAAAGCAAAGCTTTTACTTTTAGAAAATTTAAAGAGAATCTCCAAATATCTTTTTGAATAAGAAATTTAAAATGAGTTAGGGGATGCAGGTCAACAACTTCTGACACTGCCAGTCAAGCGGAAGACCCAATACTATTATGGACTGCTGGACTCTTTTAGAATATTTTGCTGAGTTAACATGTCTATAATATTCAAATGACGGAACTAAACAAAGAAAGGGGATACAGATGAATGATCATTTTGTATCTGTGTATTCAAAATGGTTAGGATAGATATATAGTTACATTCTCTTAATGAATAGATGGATTTGTTCTAATAGTGCTTGTAAATAGGATATCATGTCCGCATCTTGTACAGCAAATAACCACTAGGAAGACAGTACGCAATGTGTTAATTATTGAAACTGTCCTATCAATTTGATTTGAAACTGTCTCATTGCTATTTGTTTCTTAATAAAATTATGGAAATTATGGAAAAAATATAAGATGAGTATGTTCTTCTATGCATCACTGTAGTGCATACATGAATGTATATGTGTATTATATATTACATTGTGCTATGGCTTCAAATACCATAGTCTCTTGTCTTATGCAATTGTGTTGTTACTGAGGAAAGTGAATTTAAAGAAAAGAAAGACAGTATAAAATTATTCATGCTAGGTGCTGCCTGCAAATAGAGGACAGAGTAGTCATTTTCACATCAGGACTCAGAAAATACTTCCTAGGAGTGTAGTGGCTGATCAAGATCCTAAGGCAAGATCAGGTATCTCAAGGGCAATAAAATGTGGGGCAGAAACAGAAGGAGAACTATTCTAGTCAAAGGAAACCAGAGGCTGCTCACTGCCTACCAGAAATCTCATGGACCAGAAATAATTACCTATTGATCTTCTGTGGGCTCCATGATAACTTTATAGTCTACACTGATAACATCAGCATAATTACTCTTTGAACTGGACTGATATTCATTCACCTCAGATATGTTCAGGTTTCCATCTAAGCCAGATAAAGATTTACACGTAAAGCACCCTGCAGATGAGGTAGATATCGCTAGATCCACTGATTGCTTTTCTCCCCCATTTTCTACTAAGTACATTAATAGAAAGTTCTAGAACTTTAGAAATATAGGCGTGAACTTTGGATGGGTATCTGTTGCACTTACTTCTGTCCCAGGAAATGATCTGGCTCGCCCCCTCTCCCTCTCCTACTCCCATCTCTTTCCTGCTTCTCTCCCACTTCTTTCCTTCTGTGCTTTCTTCGCCCATCTTAGCAAACATGGTAAGGAAAGGGAAGAATTAATTTCTATCCATTTTTGGAAGGTAGCAGTTAAAGCTTAAAATTTTTACTCCATCCAATTTCACATGCTTCTATCTGGTACTCTGAGCAGCTACACTGAGCACAGCAGTGCTCAATATAACTTGCAATGTTGAGTACCAAACATCTTGTTTTCTAAGGATTGAGCATCATTTTTAATGTCTTATATATTATTTTACTATGCACTTTTTTTAAAAAAGAAAAAAGAAAAAATATCCTTGCAGTTGTGTGTTACCTGAAAATATCTCACCAACTTGCACAATATGTTGGCTGAACTCATTTCAGCTCCCAAGCACCAAACATATGCTTTCGGTTCTGACAAACTTGATATTTTCTGTTTCATTATTTTAATCCTATGTACATGTTAGGCAACAGTGTACATGCAGACATATTCATTACAAGATATAAATGATTTTTTAAATATTAGCAAATAGATTAACAAATCAAGTAAAAATCTTAGGCTAGCCCAAATGAGATAAAAATCAATTTCTCCTCAGTTTTCAGTCTTGCAATTAAATATGACCTTTTTAAGATTAACAATCTTTTCTCCTCACTTTTCTAAAAGATTGGTAAATAGATCGTGGGTGTGAGAATCTCAGAACCATTCCATTCACACTTTTAAGAAGACTTTTTACAGGACATTTTACATATTCCCAAGATGAGAAAATAGTCTGTTTGTGTATACTGTAATACTTTCCTCTTTGATTTTGAGATAATTATAAACTTACAAGAAATCACAAAATTAACGAGAGGTATCTTATATGCCTTTCACCTGTGTTTTTAACTGATTTCATTCCTCACAATGGCAGTGCACTCTCTAAATCAAAGGATCATGATGGTGTTGTCCAGGTTATCAGGATGGTTCTATGCCAGCTCACCGTGGGGGAGCACACAGTCCCTAGAGCAACCCAGACATGGAACAAAGATTTCCGTTGTGCTGCTCCTAGCCGGCTTTGTCCTTTGTTCCCACAGTACTACCGCTCATCCGCAACCTGTTTCTCAACTCTGCAATTGTCTATTCAAGATGGCTGTAAAGAGATACAGCATATGAACTTCTGACTTTTCACTCACTACAATGTCTCACGAAGTAGTTCCCTTTGTTTTGTCTTACTGAGTAGTCTTTCATAACACCGCCACACCACACTGGTTTCAACATTCCCTGAGCTATTGTGGTCAGGGGATTGAGTTTGAAATAAGCACGTTCCTTCTAGGACTGGCCCCTGAACAGTCCCCAGGCACAGTGGACCATAATTTTCTCTCTTGCTACAACTCTAATAACTGTAACCATGATGAAGAGGCCACTGTGGTGGGTGGCGTAGACACCAGGAGGAGAAACCGGGGTCCCTGAATGATTTCTTTAAGAAGAATTATTTTTCAGGATCTTTTTTCTAAGAGAGAAAAATCAATTTTCTTTCATATTTAGGCCATGATGCACCTACCACTTTATTTTTAACAGCAGTCACCTTCAGTAAAACACCTCCTAATTTATGCTCAGTGTGGTAACTAACACAGAAATGCCACATGAGCTTTAAAAGCAGATTTTGCTATTTTCTTGCATAGGAAGCTGCATTGTTGGAAACAAATTCTAAGTGAGAAACCAAATAGCTACTACATCCTAAAAAGTTACAATTTTAATCCAGGTGTATTTTTCAAGGCATGAGGTGAAGCAGGTGTTTCTTTTCTGACATCCAAGAAGCTTTGGCAAAAAAATCGACTTGTGTTAGTAGTGTATTATTATAGTTTAGATCAATAAACGTTCCTTGACAATGTCAGCTCATCAATGAGAAAGTAACTACATCTCAAATCTAAAGAAGTTTCAAGTTAACATAATCTATTCTTTTACATCCAGTTGACTTCAATTCCCGCTCTCTCTGGATTTCAATATATTCCTCATCTACCCCTGCATACTACACTTAGTTTTGGGTAGTGTATCAGGAGTGCTTCACAACTAAATAGGAAAAAAGAATCCTCTATTCAAGCAGCAATCTTTTTCAAGCATAGAAGTACTAACGGTTTGTTTTGCAAAGACATATATTTGTTCGAGTTCTTCTTTCTACTTGGAATCGAACTCAGGACCTTGAGTTTGCCAGGCAGCAACTTGTGCTGCTGAGCTCTATTCCCAGATCAGAAATATTATTAATATGCTATTAATATTTGAGTGATCTTTGCTAACAAATCATGAAATTCCACATTCACAATTGGCCTGTTTTTTTTTTTTTTTCCTCTGATGTGCTTCCCCTTTGGAAATTTTTCTGAGCACTCTTGATAGCTCATACTTTCAGCTAATTGGATATGTAACATTTTGAAGGACAACTGGTGATTTCTAATTAAGTGGATAAATAAATGAGAAGTCATCCAATAAATTAAACAATTGGTTCAAAGTCACTACAATAAAGCACATACATTTTCTGGGTCATTACTCCTCACAAAATATTTAAGATATTATGATTAATTTAAATTTTCCTTTAGGCAATTGATTTCCTGATGTTTTCAATTTTGTTTTGCAGCCAAAATCGTCAATGTGAATACATATGAATTTCCCCAAATGAATATATGCACTTGATTATAAGATTAACACTTTGTGTCACTTCGGCTTTTAGTGGATGAGTAGCTCTATATTTTTAGAAATTTAAATGTGGTATTTAACAGTGGGATATAGGCATATATTTGGCTTATATAAGTAGGTTTAGGAATAACAGAACTATAAATTATGTCTTCTATGAAACTATCTTTAAAGTCATTCAAAGTATTATGTTTAATTTTTCAAAAATAACTATAAATGTCATCAACATTATGTTCTGCCATGTGACCCTTACAGTGTGTGGTAGATTAGAGAAACTTGCCAATTTGCTCCTTCAGGTGACAGGTGGACTCTGATGCCTCCTCTCTGAAAAGCTCCTCCGCCACAGGCCTGAGCAGCTTCCTGCAATGTGAAGCCAGCCAGCACCAAGGGCGACAGTTCAGGGCCCATCATTCTGCAGCAAGCCCAACCTGGATCGAGGGTACCGGGAAGGGGAGATGCTACATGGCAAGCAAACAAAGCTACAATGCTGTGGACCCCAGCCCTGTGAGGGTGTAGGCCTCCTGCGAGGAGAACCCCCCAGTCCACGCCGCCCTGCCACTCAGAGGCCTTTTCTACTCACCTGGACCTTGAGTCCATGACTAACCAGACAGCTTCATAAATGGAATTCACTTAATAACTGTCGGAGTAATTTCTGCAACACCTAAACACTGACTGATGTATTATGGTCATTACTTAGGCCTTATGGGCTGTTCATTATATTTTAGATCTAAAATACAGTATTATTTTTCCCCAGAACTCCACAGCACAATTATATTTGAGCTAGGTGAAGCCAAGGGATGATAATCCATAGGGTACATAGTACACACTTGCTTACTTGTAAATTAAAAATTGAAGGTACATGAACGTTGTTCCCTCTTCTGCTGCTGCTACCCAAATCCATGCTATTGTATAGCATCATTATTTATTTTTCCTCAAACAATCAAATATACTCCAATTTTAAAGTCTGTGATCTTGGGGTATCCCTGAATGGAAAGTTTAGCAACCTTTATTTTCATGGTGCATGCATGTTTTCCCTTTTCCTTGAGGTATCAGGGAAGTTTACTAATTTACTATTGACTGTTTCTCTAATATACTATTATTCTCAATCTTTATTTCTCTTCATGGTGCTTAGCTTTGACCTTTACTTTTTAAAATACTGGAGATAAATATATTTGATCATCATATCCAGTAATTGTATTATAACCTACCTCATCTCTACTGACCTATTATAGAGAACTGAAGATACTTTGTCCCACTTTCTATTGACAAGTGGAGTCCAGTTGCTGTTATTTGGAGCTTATCTGTAGGAAAGAAGGGAACAGTGATGTGGCCCAAGGAGTTGAGCTCACTGGGGCTGCTACAAGTTCTTTGGAAGTCCCTTGGCAGGATGACACATTCTTACAATTTCAGTACACTCATTTGATCATGTGCTGTGTATCCAAAAGATAACTTTAGCTGCCTACACCAGTACGTTTGAGACCCAGGAAGTGGGCACCACCTCCAGAATCTCCATCAGTCCTTGTATAGGACTGACAAAATCTTTGATGAACCACTGGATGGGAAATTACAGTTGGCACATAACAGGGCAGTGCAATTACCATGAATTTGGAGCCAAATTTTGTAAGGTAGGAATTGCTGAGAAAAATCACACTTTGCTGCACTTGGGGAATTATTATCATGGAAGGCTTGAGCAGCAGCACCATGGGGGTGTGGAAGTATAGAAACCAAAGAGATGAAAATCAAACCTAAGACATTAAAGTGAGAGAGACTAGTGATGACATTGACAAAGGGACTTGGGGACATACGAGACAAGAAGTATTTATTTTAGGTATCTTCCAGATTGACTTCTCAAAATTCAGAAGATATTCTATGCTCACACTTAAGGAAGTACTGCCAAAGATGCACAAGTTCAGACAGCCTCAATGAGCCGTGTAAGAGCATAACTCAAAGCAGACAGGGCAAAGAATTAGAATAGTTATCTGGGTCTGGTGGCCCTTGCCTGTAATTGCAATATTCGGGAGTTACAATAAAAGGGAGTAAAGAGGGCTTGGCCCCTGTGCCACGCCACCCTGCCGTGGAGCCAGCCGAAACCTCCACAAGCTGTGATCTCAATAAACCTTTCCTTTCTTTTTTTTTTTAAAAATTTTTATTTATTTATTTATTTGAGAGAAAGAGAGAGAGAGAGAGAGAGAGACCGACCGACCGACCGACCAGCTCAGCCCACCAGAGGGCGGGGCTGGCTGGCATGTGGTGCTGGGGGATTGAACCGCGGTCCCTGATGCTTTTGCTAAGCTTGTTCTAAGTAGGTGCTTTAGACCACTGAGCCATCTCTCCAGCCCAACCTTTCCTTTCTTAATTGGGGGTGTTGGGTATTTTGCCTCAGCAATGAGAGAAAAGTAGTTAAGACACTGAATACATTACCAGTGTGAGTGTCGGGTGATATATCATTATAGGGAACTTACACAGTTTCTTTAAAAATTAAAGATGTAATTATCATACAATCTAATAATCCCACTTTTGAGTCTACAGTATGAGCAACAGAAATGAAAATCACTAAATCCAGGAGATACTTACATTCTCAAGTTCATTGAAGCATTTGTACAGAACAGCTGTGAACCCGAAAGTACCCGTGTGCCCATCAGCTGACTTGGGCAAAGAATTATGGTATTCATACAATGGAATATTATTTTTCCATAAAAGGAAATTCTGCCATTGGCAACAAAATAGATGATGAATGTTGTGATAAGTAAAACATGGTATTCAGAGAAAGTCAAATATTGCATTATATCACTTCTGTGTGGAATCTAGAATAAATTGAACTTACAACAGTGCTATATGCATACCAATATTTTAAAACATGCTATTCACAGCAAGTCAAATATTGTATTATAATACTTGTGTGCAGAATCTAGAATAACTGAGCTTACAACAGTGGTATATGCATACCAATGCGTTAAGCAGAACAATTTTAATAGCTAACACTTGGAATCAGCCTATCCACACACCCATATAGGACTACATAAAGAAAATGTAGTATCTATCTATCTATCTATCTATCTATCTCTATCTAATGGAATGCTACTTGGCTATAAATATTGACAAAATTGAGACAACTGTAGGAAAACGGATGTACCTGGAAACCATACTGCTGAGTGAAGTAAGCCAGACATATCGTCTTAAATACTGTTTTGTATCTCTCATTGGAGTGAGTCACAGTGGAAAAAAAAAGAGAATAATAAAGGATGGGTAGAAGGAGACAGGGCTGGAGCCCTTGCAAAAAATAAGTGGTCCAAGGGAAAAAAAAAGGTGAGAGGTGAGAAGAAGGGGAGGAAAGGATAATTAGCATCAAGATGCACCAGGTACAGGAACCTAATAACCTAAATGAATACAGACATTACAAGCCATGCCACCAACAAAGAATAAAAATCAGAGTAGGGGAATGAGAGGAGGCAGGGGGCAAGGTAGGGGAAGAGCGTGGAGATCATAAAAAAAAGAAGTAAACTGTACTGTAGTAGTATGCGTATGACTCACCCTCCAAGACAGCTGCCAACTGCCTGTACTCCAAAGCTGTACTAATAAAATAATAATAATCATAATTGAATTTATATTAAGCAGAGTAGAATGGTGATTTTGAAAAGCCGGTGTCCGAGGAAAAAGAAAGCTACTGCTCAAAGTGTATAAAATTTTACTTATAGGTTAAAATGGTTTAAAAGTCATGTACAGCACAGTGGCTATACTTCATGGTAATATGAAGTGTTGTATACTTAAAAGTTGTTAGGACAGCTCCTATATTCTATGCCTCTTTCTAAAAATGAAAAATTTCTCAGCTCAGTTTGTATCACTCATCCTTTGTCGCCTACTATCATCTGTAGTGCTGGTGTAAAAGGTTTGAAATTTAGGTACTGCCCAGTTTATTTCACAGGACTCATATCTAAATCTATTCACTTAAGTGAGGACATGCTTAATATTCTTTTTGTTTCGGTTTCAAAAGTTCATTTTAGTTAAGAGCCCATTAATTCATTGTCTTTATTACAAAAGCCACCAAGGATTCTGCTAACTTAAAATTATGCAACCATAAAAATTGACCTTTAAAATACATTGAGTATTTATAGCCCTCTCCTTTTCTGATAAGCAATGAAAATCTGAATGGACTTCTTGCTAGGTGATCCAGCAGAGGTTATTTTTATTTTTAAAACATCAATTGAAATATCTTAGAAGATATACTGTGTCATGCATAGATGTAAAATTACCCACAATGATGGGGTGGGATTTTTACTTAACAAAGTTTTACTGTTGCAAATAACCAGATACATTTTTTTTTATTATTACTTAAGCGGTTCCTCATGCCATTTACCTGGAGCAATTTCATTCAAACTTAATATTAATCCACCACAGTTATTTCACTGGCACTACATATAGCATTTTTTATTCTACTGTCCATTATGCAGCTAGCTCAGACTACCTTAAGTCAAGATCTTATACAGACCTGGCTTGCGGATTAGAACTATGGAACCCCCTATAAATATTAAATCAATCAAATTCTCTCTCTATGTCTGTCTGTCTGTCTGTCTGTCTATCTGTCTATCTGTCTATCTGTCTATCTGTCTATCTGTCTATCTGTCTTTCTCCTCTCTCTCTAAAATGTCCTTGAAGAATTAAGCTTAGGAAATAAGTTAAATTCCTCCCTTGATTCTTTCAGCCCAATGAGACTTTACTACCTTCATTACTACCATGTCAAATTTTAGTACCTGCCATATAAAATAAGTGGCCTCATAGCCATGCATATTGTTCAGGGCAGTTGTTCTATTTTATATTTTTCACTAGGGAAAAAAGATCAATCAAACTACTCAGATGCATAGCATGGACAATATTTTATTCTGTGTACTTGAAATCTAAACAAAGAATAAGATCAATGCAGTGTGACTTTCTTTCCAAAATAAAACTGGACACCCTACAGGCAGCACAGCACCCACAGGGTGAAACTTGTTCTTCACATGTTGTGGACACATCTGGGTCAAGCTGGTGAAGTCATGAAGCAAAAAAATAAAATAGTCCTGTGCATTGGCAGCCAGCAGTGCTGTCCAGGCCATCCAAAGTTAAACATAAAAGAAAAATCATCAGTCTCTTAATCCATGGGGTATTCATGTTTGTGACAAAGGTTTGATTTGTACCTCCTGCCTGCTGTCTGTGTGCTAGAATAGCTCCTTGTGGCTAGGACGGGTTGTCCACATACACAAAATTCTAAGTGGGGTGATAAGTGCTGAAATCCCTCAACTTATAACACAAAGGATAATGCTAAGAGACACATGGCAGTCTCGTCCTACCTGGATCGTGAATAGTTTGCATTAATTTGCTGCCAGCACACAGCACCCAGTGTCAGGCAGCTGATGCATCACGGGTGGATAAGAAAGAGACCAGTGGCCTTTCAGGAGGTGATCTTAGGGCAGGCTGCAGTGCAGAAGATTTCATCAAGTCCTTGAGGGCTTTAAAGAAGACTAATAGAAATAACCGTGTGTTGATTTTCTGAACCACGTATATGCAGATATGTGAAAATAGTAAATTTTTCTTTCTTCTGGTTTCATTTAAAAGAGCCGATTCCCCTCCTAAGGTAAGGGTGTGTGTGTGTGTGTGCGCGCACACGTATGCATGTGTGTGTGAGTTGAGAGAGAAGAGAGATCTTTAAACAAGATTTTTGACAAACACGAGAATAACTGTTAAACTTTTCACATCACATCTGAACATTGGCTTAAGCACTTAATTACATAATTTGTAGATAATTATTAATTCATGTCTTAATACTGTCGAGCAGATTGTAGCCTCCAGAGGTTAATCAACATAAACAGAAAAAGTAATGTGCAAGACTTTCTACTCAGCAGTTATTTTGAAGACTGACAAAAGGCTGTGTTTACGGCTAGACGCACACACCAAGCAGGCATCTTCAAACAACCTTCTAATATTTTCATATCAAATAATATTTAACCTTGAAGTTGGTTGCTCTTTAGTTGAACTACATTCATATGATGCATATTGTTGACATGATACAAAGTTGGCAGATTGTATTAAAAAAGGGACAGGCAGGGAATGTAAGCAGAAAAGAAGGCGAGAGGAAATTAGCAATTCATTACATGCCTCCCATGTAGCAACATACCTCATGTTCATGTGCACATTCCCACATACATGTTCTATGTGCTTGAGGAGCATTGCTTTACAGAGTCTGCGTAAGTATGTATGCGTCCCTTCAGGAAAGGAGAAACTTGGATAAATGTTTTAATGCTGAATTTAAGGAGACATCGTGAGGTTAATACCAGTTCCCTTTGGCCTCTGTAATTACAAGAGGCCCTATAGTGCTGGTCATGAACTTCCGGACATTGCCTAGTGTGGCAAACTGGAGTCTGGGTAACGTCGGTGACTGGGATTGCTGCACCACCTGTATTTACAATTTCTTCTTGGGGGCCTGCCCCTTAGCTCAGTTCTTTAAGTGACTGCTTCAACAAAGCAGTCAGGCTGAGGTTGCTGTGGTTCAATCCCCACAACACAAGCCAGGCAGTCATGCCTTGAAAGGCATTCGGAGAAAAAAAAACAAAAACAAAAAAAACTTTTACAGTTTCTTCTTTAAGGGCCGGCAGGGTAGTGGGTTTTCTGTGACACAAGAAATCCTCTAGAATCCCCCATATGAGGGTAAAACCTCCCGCTGAGATAAATATTGTACCATTTCTCTTTTCCTGAAATATGTGCATATATATTTTTGAACTTTTTTTTTCTTTCTCCCATCATTTTCTCAACTAGAAATCCAAATATAAGTCATATGGAGCACTAGAAGAATAATTATAATTCAGGAAACTAGGTCTGGCGAGATAGCTCAGTGGTCCAAAGCGCCTGCTTAGGCAAGTTTAGGCAAGCATGCAGGGACCGCGGTTCGATCTCCAGCACCACATGCCCTGCCAGCCCCGCCTCCAGGGTGGGCTGAGCTGACCACAAAAAAAAGAAAGAAAGAAAGAAAGAAAGAAAGAAAGAAAGAAAGAAAGAAAGAAAGGAAACATTAAAAAAAAAGAATCTAAATTCAGGAAAATAAAAGACAAATTCAGTAAACTGCCTGGGTTGCCCAGGAAGACACCATACACAAGGGAAAAATATAAAGAGAAGATATTTGCCTCAGACTAAAAAAGGGATATTACCTATCTCCTTTATTACTTCTTAATATTGTACTTTTTAGGATACAAATGGTTATCTTAGTTCAACTCATCAAGGCTTTTTCTCTTTCCTAGCTTTCATGACCTCTCAAATAAGAATCAGACATTGCCATTTTATTACTTTGTTTGGTTCTGTGGATGTTGGCTTCCTATTTTCTTAGGCTAACATTAGGCATTAGAATCCACTTGTTTTTAAGATTTTTTGTTTTAACCACACAAGGATTCTGATAGACTTAGGCAAGACTGGCATTTTAAAAGTTTTGTGCTTTTAATTTGAAGAAACTTGAGAGAAAGAAGCATTTCAAAAGTCCCATGATATTACAAGAGAGAGAGAATATATATTTGTAAAAAATAGCCCAGGAAATAAAAGTCTAACAAATTAATATGGGGCTCGATTGTAATCAATGGCTCTAGTGTGGATAATAATAGGAATATAATTTAAAAAGCCCTCTATGCATTTTTTGGTCTCTGTAGAGCCAAACAGTGGGCTGGCCTAACTTCTATCTAAACATCATTTTTAAACCAAGCAGAAGTCACAGCACAGAATTAGCCACGATGTGTTTGTCTGCATGTAGCTGCACGGTCCGGCCCCGAGGGGTGCACAGCTTCTCAGGGTGCTTCAGGAGAACTGGCTGCACAGGGCCGGCGGGAGAGCTTGGCGGACCAAGAGCCTGCTTTGGCAAGCTCAGGTACCAGGGTCCAATCCCCAGTCAAGCCTGCTGTGCCTGCCCTGCCCTGCCCTGCCCTGCCCTCAGGGCGCATTGAGTGGGCCACCTAGTTGAAGCATGGTGGTGCACGCCTGTAATCCTAGTGCTGGGGGTAGGGGACTAAAAACAGGAGGATCACTGAGAGTCCAAGCTGGGTAGTGAGACCCTGTACAAAATATATATAATGGAAAAAGAAGACAAAGAGAGGGAGGGAGGGAGAGGAGAGAGGAGGAGAGGGGAGGGGAGGGAATGGGAGGGGCCGCTCATGTGTTGTCAGTATTATAATCTATGGCTTTTGATCTCAAGGGTAAAAGAAACAGAGAGAGAGAGAGAGAGAGAGAGAGAGAGAGAGAGAGAGAGAGAGAGAGAGAGAGAGAGAGAGAGAGAGAGAGAGAGAGAGAGAGAGAGAGAGAGAGATCAAAGACTATTTCCCTTTTCTTCTTATCAATTAAAATTCTAAGTACTAGCTACTGCTGTGACAAACCCCCATTAGATAAAACATAATTAATGATAAAAAAATCTCAACAAAATTTCTTTAAACATTTCATGATTATATGCAAATGAAGTAATCACATATCGATATCATCTATTTTCTGTTTGTTTGTTTGTTTGTTTAAAAAACCTCCTCCCATGGTACTTCTAAGGGACTTTTGGTTGCACGGAGGGGATTTTCCTGAAAAGCTCCCCTGACATAGGTGAAATAATTGGAACTAGATGCTGTATAAATGTAAGCCAGCTCTAAACATCCTAAGCTTCTGACGGTGCTGTGTGACCTTGAACATCAGAAAAAGCAGAACAGATTTTGCACAAAACCCTGAAGTCGACTTATGTCTCTTATTTCTTCCAACGTCAATTTCAGCTTCTGCTTCACCCTATGGTAGGATTTGCCTCTCCTGGTTTCCTCTTCAAACCCCATGTATGTGAGCTGACAAACCCACTTTTATATCAGATTCTCTGTTCTACAGCTCTGTAATGTGTGGATGCAGTGCCATTGGTGAGCTCTTGGTGCTTGTCTGTCCTTACATCTGTGTGCTGTGTTCTATCCCTGTTGTGTGTCCATCTTCTCACTCTTGAAGTATTGAGTGAAAGCCTAATGAGCAACAGTTTCTATGTTAGCATCCCGGAGTAAAAAGAAAGAATACAGCACACCAATGTATTCACACAATGACAAAGTCCTTGCGTATGAAAGGAATTCACTAGGTTTCCCAAATGCATGTATTCCACTTGGAGACTGCATCCACCTGTGGATGCTAATTCCAGACCATGAAAAGCAATATTCTGGTTTAGGAGTAAACCTTTCTTTAACATTTGAACAAATGCTATAATTTGGTTTCTAAAAGTGTCCGTAAATATCATGCAAAATTTTAATAGACCAACTAAGTTCCTGAAAAAAACTACACATCAGAGTCAGCTATTTGATGGCCTGTTAAAATGAAAAGGAAAAATCCTTTCCTATGAAATAGGCTGTGTTGTTTGTCTGGCCCACTATCCAGTATACCTGAATTAAAAGTAGGTGAGTCTTAGGGTATCTACCTGTGTGCCAAGCTGTTCAAAGACATAAAACTCAGTGATCCAGCCATGTGAATATTTTAAAAGGTGGCCATCAGTCACAGCCCCTAAAGTGTGTGTAACTGGGATGTCACTTGTGCTGTAACCATCAGTATTGGCCTTGGGCAAAAGAAGTGAAGGTAGCCTAATTAATGTCTTCCTTTCACTTTCGGATCTCACTTCCGGTATCATACAGCCCTTCCTATAAGATTATTTCCCTGTAACTTCAGCATCAGGAAGTTCCAGAGGTAAACCAATTCTGCATGAAAAAAAAAAAAATGAAATTATTTTTCTCAGACATGGAATTGTTTCCCTTTTTTATTTTCCCCACATTTAAATAGTACTTCTTAGACTGGAAATGTTCTGGAGGACAAATCTAAGAATGTCTAACAGAGGAATATTTCATGTGTTGTGTAAAACCATTATACAACAAATGTCCTCTCTGCATTAGTCAACCCATCATTACTATAATGAAGTACCTGACACAGCTACTTATGAAAAGGATTCTTAGTTCGTTCACAGTTTTGGAGGATCAAAGAATCCAAGTATAGAGCCTCATACATTTAGCTGCTGGTGAGGACAGCAGATACCAGTGCTCTGCGACAGAAAAGCACATAGAAGCAAGCTGCCCCCCTTCAAATGAGATCAGACAAGAGGATCAGTTGGGTCAGGTTGCTCCTTTAATGACAACACTCATGAGAGCTACTGAAGTAGTTGGACAAGAAACAGCTCAAATCCCAAAGACCTAAACCCATCCCAGGGCTACCCACTGCCTTTTGTAGACTAAACCACCAATCACAATGGATTCTTGGGCACACCCAACTGTACTCACACCATGGCCCCCACTAATCTTACACAGAAGTATTAACTCCTTTGGTATTTTGAAGCCTTCCTTGATGACTGTGGATGGAAGAATATTTTCCTTCCTGGTCTTTCAAGGATCGTTCATTGGAGCTTACCTTTGTATTGGAAGGAATTGTGGAAATAGCACCACTTTCCATAGCTCTACCCTTCCCATACTTGCTGGGGCTCATGTAACTCTATTCTGTGACAGGTTTATCCTGAAATTCAATCTATACCCCATTTCCATCTCTTCCTTTTTGGAGGCTGCTGGAGCTCCACTTGCTACCAAGTTCTCATTCCAAGAAGTCCTGAATTACTCCTTGAAGTCCCAATTCAAAGAGAGTAATTCAGGAACCTGGGTTTGTACTCAGCATAAAGGGAGTTTCAAATTCTACAAGCAGGACTCCCCTTTCCACAGGATTGGGGAGAATTCTGGTTTTCTTAAAAGTAACAATCAATAAAAATGCCTTTTACTTTTAGGCCACTGACACAGACCATTATTACAAAATCCATCCTTGATTGTGTAACAATCAAAGTACTCCAATGGGAACATTGATTTGATTTTATGTTTGAGCTAATCGATTTTACCTAATTTACTTTTTATTTTTTAAAAAATATTTATTTGGTACAGGGCCTCACTACATAGCTCAGACTCATAGTGATCCACCTGTCTCACCCTTTCCAACTCTAGGATTACTGGCATGTGCTACCACACAAGGATTCAGGGCCAGTTCAGCATGCCTGGGGCTCCTGGGCCAGCACGGCATGTGGTCCTAGGCACTGACCTTGGTTCCTTGTTCTTTCCAAACAGGCACTTAGACTGGTGAGCTATCTCTCCAGCCCCATAATCTAGCATTTTTTGAAAGCCATGTGAGCTGTTTTCCAAGTCCTCATATGGTCAAAGAAGAGGGTACGGTATTTATAATTATAAAGTCAGATTTGGGAGGAAAGGAGGCCACATCGATGTAAATTTAGCATGAAACTAAAGAAAACATTTCAAAAGGCTCTATTTTAAACACTTTCTTCTCATTGTTCATGTTTCCCAATATCATATTGACCTCACATGATTTTTCTCCTATATGAACAGAAAGGAAAACATTTATAACTGTCAACATACTTCTCCCAACTGTAGCTAATCACAACCCCTCACTCACACCACCTCATGCAAAACCCAAAACCTGAAACCGTAGCAGGACAGTATCTGGAAAGTGCGGGCGAAACTCAGAACACACATTGTAAGAATGATGAGTAAAAATCACTATGCGGACTTTATCATATTACTTAACTGATGCTTTCAAGAATTTATGCTCAAGGATTTTATTGCTATAAGAAGAAAAAATATATATGGTCTTAGGTTCCTATTGATACCGACCAGCATTAGTGGGGTGCAATTATTCACATAATAAAACGTTCAGGAAGAGGGAGCTACAATATTTTCTGGTCTATTGCTGGGACTTGGATAGGGTTTGTTTTCAGGGCTGAAGGGTTGGAGGTTCCTTTCCCAGCATTGTGCAGCTGAAGTGCAGGTCCTAAGTGTTGGGGATTCATGTAGACAACTTAGGGTCTAGTGGTGCCCACCTGGGAAGAGATTACGTCCTAGCTCTTAGGATCTTTGGTGTAGCTCTAATGAGTGGGTTGTGACACAGCCCAGGGCCTAGCCAATCATGCTGAGGCTTCCTGCCCAGTGAGCTGATGTGTTCTTCTACAGACTCTTACCACGGTGGCGGCAGGTGCCTGAGGCCTTTCCTAGGGACCAGCAGAAGCTGGAGCTGCCCCCTTCTACCTCTGGAGCCAGGAGCTGAAGGTCACCCACCAAGTGCTTCGTGAAAGGAGAACAATAGAGGGGCAGAGCTTTGAAAAGCAATGGAAGAAATAGATGGCTTCACTGTGTAAATCAAGAGCTTGAGTTTGCCCTTCTCCCTCCCTGCACATAGCAGGAACAGTGTGTCATTCCTGAGGATATTGATCAGCAATTGGCAGCTCAGCCAGCCATGCTGAAGTCATGGAAGGCTAAACAATCCAGATACCCCTTACTCTGTAGTGCAGCTAAATTTGGTCAGCTGCAGTGAAACTGTTTACAGTAATACACACTAAAATAATGGAACTGGTTTCCATGTTCACTCAACATATTTCATGGGGGATAAATATCAAACAGAACAGCTAATTTATTTTAGAAGGAAATTACGCTCTAAATATTTTCATGTATATTTAGTATGGCTTCAGAGACTGTAAGGAGAATAGTCTGAGTTCATACTGATGAGCTGTACAACTTAACAAAGCTTACTAAAGAATCGAGAAGACATTGCATGCTATTTTTTTAACATTTGTCTAATTCACATCAAAAACTACTGGGCTGGGGAAATAGTAGTCTAAGTGCCTGAATGGAAAGCACAAGGACCAAAGTTCAATCCAAGGTACCATATGCCGTACCAGCCCTGTGCTGTGCCAGCCACTGAAACCAGGCATTCATAGTCATATAGAAATGGTGGAGCCTTCCTATAATCCCAGAACTGGGGAGGCTGAGACAGGAGGATTGCTAGGAGTCTGAGATGCATAGCAAGATCCTATACCAAATAAATAAATTAATTTTTAAAAATAATTTTAAGTGCAGGGGCTGGGGGTTCTATCCTTGGGCCTGCTGTGCTAGCCTTGCCCTTGGGGCACCCTAAGACAACAATTGAGACTGGGGGTGGTGGCAAGTGCCTGTAATCCCAGATCTTGGGAGGCTGTAAACAGGCAGATCACTACATGCCGCATCTGATCTAGTAGTGAGATCCTGAACACCCTGTAGACCCTTTCCTAAAATACAAAAATAAAATAAAATAAAAAACAATACTAAAATCTCTTTGGCTTTACCAAAAAAGTTTTACACAGACATACAAACTATGGCATTTGTTTCTATACTTTGATGAATGTATATTGTAACAGCCATGAAATCTGAGGACGTGACAATTGAAAAGCCTTTATCCTTATGTAATGGGGAGAAGAATTTCCATAAAGCATTTTTTATGACGAGAACCCTATCTAATCTACCCAGGATATTACAGATTTGAAAGATGTGTTCAAGGGAAAAATTATTGATCTCTTAGATATTAGAAGTCTCAGATAATGAAGCAAAGGGTCCCAAGTTTCAACCCACCCTGAGCAAAATAGCAATTTAGCAACAGTGCGTCTCAACAAATAGATGAACAAATGATTCTGCTTATAGCTTACTGAATAGGACTTGGGTTCAATTTTCTTACCATAAAGGTAAAGATATTTCCATGTGTGTAATAGTACATTTATCACAGAACAGCAGCAGCCTGAGGCATCTATGGTCAATGTCAGTAGAATCAAGTTGCCTGAGTTCAAATCCCAGCTCTACCACATTCAACCATATGATTTTAGGCATCTTCCCTCTTTGGGTTTGGATTCCTCTAATATAAAATTTCTATATTAACGTACACAAATATGCGAGCATTCCCACAAGTGTTATAAGGAACTTTTATTCTCTTTATCTCTGCTTTACCATAACTCGCTGGGAAGTAATTCCATGCCTTACTGTCATAAATCCATTCTCCACATCTCTCTTGAAGCAATACATATTGATGAATACCTGAGGTTTTGGGGGGGTGAAATAATTTTTTTGAAAAATGGAATGAAACCGCATTAAAAATAATACAAAATGTCACTAAACAAAGTAACAGGAATTCAACAATGGATGCTATATAGCATGATGTTATCTTCAAATTCATTGCATAGGTTACCAGATATAAACCCACAAGATTGGTTTAAAGAAAATAAGAAAACAAAATAAGAACCATAAGTTATAAGAAATTCAAAATAAAAAATAAAAAAGGAAAAAAATTTAAGCATTAACTGCTACTTTCACAAGACCAGCAGAAATTGGAAGCACACTTACTCAGACTATCCTGCATATATACAAGATATACATGTCTTTCACCTTCTTTTATTTGTCCTTTTCCTCATCTCAGTTTTTCCTTTCCACTGAAGTTCTTTCCATTTCCTGGTATCTATTGTACCATTCTAATTTTATTTACTCTTTCAGGTTCTGACAAACGCAAGATAATACAATATTTACACACACGGATCTGATTTATCTCACTTATCAATATCATCTCTAGCTGTGCTTACAAATATGGAATGATTATTATTAAAGAGGTAAGGGTCTAAATAACTTAAGATAATATTCTATATATTATGGAGTATCTTTTTTTTATTTCAAAAGATGCAGCATTTGCATAGTGATTTTTGGAAACCTGTACCAAAATTATCTGCATTCTAATTGATATATATATATATATATATATATATATATATAGTTTGTAGAATTTTACCAGTATACTAAGTTGATGATGAATTAATGCAATTACAATTGGTGTAGAAATAAGATAATATGTAACAGAATGATTTTGAAATGAAAGCTCATGACTTCAACATTTTGTTGAACTTATCGACACTATGAAATGTTCTTTTTAATATGAAAAATACAATTTAAATAGTGCCAAATATATAAATGTAGGATCCAGCCTGCTATAAATTTCATAATTA
This sequence comes from Octodon degus, assembly GCF_000260255.1. Classification (NCBI taxonomy): domain Eukaryota; kingdom Metazoa; phylum Chordata; class Mammalia; order Rodentia; family Octodontidae; genus Octodon; species Octodon degus. Next base: position 9,390,619 of record NW_004524603.1, read on the forward strand.
CCGCAATCATGGAAATCAACATCTGATAACCAGCATGATAGCAAAATTCAACTTCTACATGAACTGAATACTTCGAAAGAAAATATTACATTGTTTGAAAGAGTTTATTGTACATTCTTCTTCAAAGAAAAAAGATGACATGTGCAAAGGCAGTTTGAACTTCTAGTAATTCTGTCTGCCAATATGACAGCATCAGTAATTGTACAGCAGGTTTGGGCCAACACAAAAGACTCAATTAAGACTGAATAGCTTAGTCGTAAACTAGCTCAGGAAAACAGAGAAATTTAGCACTCTTCTATTGTAGTAAACGGGGTGGCTGACCGTGGTTACAGAACAGCTTAATTTTGGTTTTGGCAGATTGAGAAGAAATCAATACTTTCCAGATCATGTGCTGAGTGCCTATTTACAAAAATAAATTGTCACTGTTAAAAAAAAAAAAAAAAAACTATCCAAAGGGACCCCTAGAAGAGAGAGAGACAGAGAGAGAGACAGACAGACAGACAGACAGAGACAGAGAGAAACAGAGACAGAGAGAGACTGAGAGACAGATGGACAGACAGAGAGAGAAAGGCAGAGAGAGACACACAAAGAGAAGAAATTTCAAGAAATTTATTCATTCAGGGGATGGGAAAGAAATTTCTTTCTCTTTAGGCTTGATATTATTCTTAAAATGCAAAAAGATACTCAAAAACATTTAGCAAAAAATAGGACGGCATAGTGCATTTATAGTACACTGCTTCAGAACTCTTAGAAGATCTTAGTACTTACTATCACATTGTTGTTCAGGCTGTTCGAGTAATGACATATTTTATTAATAATTCTTAAAGTCAGTTTTTCATTGTAGTGTACTAAATTTCTAAAGAAATACTTTTCATGGAAAATCAAGCCTAAGGATAATCAAATATTAAAATAGATGAGAATAAAGTAAAGGAGGGGCTGGTCAGATAGCTCAGCAGATTAAAGCACCTGCTTAGGCAGACCCAAGGGTTGGAGGTTCAATCCCCAGCCCGCTGTGCCAGTCCTGCCCCTGGGGCACAATGAGCTGGCAATTGAAACTGGGTATGGTGGCGAATGCCTATAATCTCAGCGCCTGAGAAGCTGAAAACAGCTATAAGTCTGATCTGTATAGTGAAACCCTGTAGACCCCATACTAAATACAAAAAATAAATAAATAGGAGTTATGAAAAGTCAAATGTGAATAAATCTTCACAATTTTAAGCAACAGAAAGCTGTGGTAGTGTCCCTAATGATATATGGTATGGGGCTTTGCAAATTAAGAGATTTTAGGTTGTGTAGTTTGTCAGTATGCGTGGAATGAATTCTCACGTGAACAGACCCAAGTGCCACCAAATTCAGGTGTCCCTCATGTCATGACCACACTTGTGCAGCAGCAGGATCCCCTTTTTATTGCAAAGATAAGGTTACAGCTACTGTAGATAAACAGAGGCAGGAAGGGTATGTTCCACAGCAGAAGTGAATTGCCATCTCTGAAGATTGGATTTTAAATACATTTCTAATATCTGTCATAAAGAGAAGAGCTGTAAATACATAACAACCTGGTGATCCTTGGATTCCATGCTTTGCCAGCATATATTAAGTGCAGTTCATAGTGGACACTAGTGATTTATTAGAGCCGAGTATAGTAATGCTGACGTTTTCCTGTATGTGGGCACTATAACTGATAGGCTTAATTTTTCTTAACTCTTTAATCTTTGCGGAAAAACTTGTTCACTTGCTCCTTCCTTCCTTCCCTCCTTCCTCTCTTCTGCCCCAATCTTTCCCACCCTTTCCCTTTCCCATTTCCATATACTACTTTTGGGGTAAGGTCTTCAGTCTAAGTAACTGACATCACACCTGCCTTGGCTCCTGTTCACCCCTCAAGATCTCCTTCAGCGAGGCTTCCACTGAGATGGCCAGGGTGCAGCTCCTGCGCAAATGGCTCTCCTTAGAGATACTTGATCTGACCTCGAGTCAGTTATTCAAACTCTCTACCCTCCCCCTTATAATCCACAGCTCACCAGAAGGTTAAACATTTGACTTTATCCCTTTCTCTGAAAGATAAGAGGAAAAACAAAACCTAAAGAAATTTTGGATTTATTTATTTATTTATTTATTTATTTATTTATTTATGGGCAGACTCTTCAGGGTCTACACAGTCTCACTGTGTAGATCGGACTCTTAGTGATCCTCCCGTTTACAGCCTCCCAAGACCTGGGATTACAGGTGCGTGCCACCACACCCACTCTCAATCACTGTCTCAGCATGCCCCAGGGGCAGGGCCGGCACCACCAAAGCAATAAATTTAGGTTTTAAATAGCATAAATTAAAATAAATAAAAAAATAAATAGCATAAATGAATGAAGGATATAAAAAGGTGCCGCAAAAGGGGGTCATTTTCTGTCAACGATTGCATATCACTTAATATGGAAAGCAACAGTCTCTTTAACTTCAAATGAAACAGAAATATTCAGATGAATTGTCTTGAAATTAAATCATGAGGCCATCGCTTACGTGTCTTCTGACTGTAACTCTCTAGGTTTCTTTCAAAGAACTAAAAAACAAAGTGTTATGTCTTAATTTAAGGTCTGCTTATTATTTCAAGTGGGCATCAATGTTTCCGACTATAAGCAGTATCTGTTGTTATTTGTAAAAAGAAAGAAGAAGACAGATTGCTGTCTGACCCAGTTCAATTTATTTTCTTTGTTAGTTGAATGAATACATCCAAAGGCAATCTGAATTCTCAAGAAGCTGCAGCTATAATAGGAAATTAAATATAGCAATTAACCTAGGGCTACGCAGACTCTATAGTGAAGAAAGCGTGCACGCTTTGTAGCATCACTTTTCAAAATATGCAAACAAAGTGTAAGTAAACATAAGCAAACATGCCCAAAACATGGAACTAGAGCAATAAGATAAAAACGTATTACAAAAACACATAGTACTGTTTTTTTTTCTGGGATGCTAAAACTACAAATTTTCTTATTCACTCTCACATATAACCAGAGGTCCACCACTCCTAAACATAAAGGGTATAAAATACTTGACTCCTGGCCTAGGGAGATGGCTCAGTACCTGTCTGCCAAGTATGAGGTCCTGAGTTCAGTTCCAGGTACTAAAAAACAAAGAACAAAAAGCAAAATAGTTGAATCCTAGCTTCTTTTGATTTACCTCCAAGTTTAATATGTCCAAAGGGTAGTTTTAAGGTGGTACCAGTTTGTCTGTTTTTCACATTCTCTCCCAGCTGAGTGCAAGATAAACTGGGGGAGAGAATAATTATTCTCTGTTCCCTCACTAAAAATGCTCTGGAAAACTTCCAAGTGATATAACTCATCAGCCTTCAATTAACTTACTGGAATATATGATTCATGCTTATTCTCTTGCCTTTATCCTCCAAGGTCGATGTATGATATTTAACCAATAAATAGTTTGTTCCTTCTATATTTTGCTTCCCTCTTTAAAACATCTAAGAACTTTTGAGTAGGTTAGGTTAAATTGTGTCTCTGTGATTCTTCTCTCATTGCTGAGACAAGTACCTGACACCCAAAATGAAGGAAGGAAAGGTTTATTTAGCTCACAGTTTGTGGAGGTTTCAGTCTATACTCCAGAGTGGCACATGGCAGAGGGCAGCTGTTCATGGCTGCAGGAAACAGTCAAGGGCAGCTGCTGTGGCTTGTGGACAGCCTCGCTCCCCTCTTTATATTGTAAACAAGCTCTCCTGGGGCTGGGGGTGTAGGACTCACACAAGGTCCAGGCCCTCCTCTTGCACAGGATGAGGCTATTTACAAACTGAGAATCCTGGTTCCCTGCTGAGTCACTTACTGTACTTCTAAACTTCTCATGTTGACACATTGTATCAACTAGTACAAATTGTCATAAAGAGCATCCCTAGAATCAATGGCTTTCTCATTTCCTGCAATAGATATTAAGTGGTGCTGTGTAGAAAAGAAGTCACTTACATTGATTCAACTGGATTGCGCAAACCTGAATCTGAGTACTTAAACTTGACTTTGAGTTAGATCTGTATGCATAAAAGAATATTTTGCTTTATTATAAATATAATAATATATCACTTAAGGAAAATGTTTTCAGAATCACATAAATTCTGTTAACTTAGAACTACAAGGACAATGTCAGTCATTGATATTTTTCCTTGGTGGATGGTACTGGATGGATTTTCCTGAGGACCAAAGCTAAAATACACACTTTTGCCAGAGTGATTTTGTGTAGTATTATGCTATATTCCCATTGTCAATGGAAGCAATTGAGTAAGTGCCAAGTGTCTTCAATTTATGAATTATAGATGAAGGCATTTGTATGGCCATTATTTGAAATGAAGTTTATAGTAACTCACTCTATGAATGTAACTGCTCTGGTCTGGATTAATGCCTTAATCATAGTGAGAAAAAGTAATCACAATGTAATAAGGGGTTAAACAGATATTAATATTAAAATATTAATCCCAAAACCATCTCAGGCACTAACAAATCCATCAGTACAAATGCATTAAGAGCACCAAACTATCTAAAGAAAACAAAAGAGAAAACGAAGACAAACAAAAGAGAAAACGAAGACAGTAGCACACAGTTAAAGTTAGGTTGAACTTAAAAATTTCACCCTTAACTCTTCATGAAGAAAAAAATTATGCTTCTTTTAAACAGTAGCAACTACCCCTTGGCTTACAAAACAAACAAAACAAAACACCAAAAAGACACCAAAACAAGGCAATAAGAAATAGTTCAATCCATAAAAGCAGATGCAAATTCAGTCTTAGTCTAATACGATATTAAAATATCAACATGAATAATAGCCACTGTGTATGAGCAGCAATGATAGGTGATTTCATTTTAATTAAATGTCAGTAGGAAAATTCTATTCGTATTTATCCTGCTAACTATGCAGACTGTGTACAAAAAGACCCCGTACAGCTGTTGGAATGTGGTGTTTTCCTTTAAAGCTATTGTTCATGGTGACGTTCTGATTAGTGTGCACTCATTTCTGCATAAAAATACCAGGTTTAATCGTTGGCACAGAGTATAATGCTATCAATATTATATAAGAAAAATATATTAAACCAAATTTACAGTCAATGGGCCAACCAAATAGCTCAACGGATTAAAGTACCTGCTTAGGCACACGCAGCAGCTGGGGTTCGATCTGCAACATGCTTTGTGGATCCTGCCACCTGGGTGCACTGAGATGGCAATTGAGATTGGGTATGGTGGTGTGTGTCTGTAATCCCAGTGCTTGGGAGGCTGAACACAGGAGAACCATCATGAGGCCAATCTATGTAGTAAGACCCATTAGACCTTGTAGATCCAGTATAAAAAAAAAAAGCTTCTATTTCCCAAATTGCTGTTTCTTTTCCTTACTTTCCATCCTCCTTTCCTCCAATCCTTCTGGATTCTGACTGTACCTCCACCATGCCCTAATGAGCACACACACAAATATATAAAAAAATGATGCAACTGTTCTCATTCTTAAACTTGGATGCCATTATTCTTGTCCCACTTACTTTAAATTTAATTATTTGCTTGCCTACTCACAGAGGTAGAAAGCAGCTAAAATTCCTGAGGGCAAGACCACCCAAGAGCAATCGTGGTCTGCTACACAACAGAAAAATGGGAACTCTTATAAAACAATACACTTATGGAGCAGGTCAGACAGGATTCAGTTAGGGACATTTTCATGTGCTTGAATATTAAATGTCTCCAGAGATTGTTTTCTGGTAACACAAAGAGTAAAAGATAGTGACAGAAAAGTCAAAGAAAAATAATGAGGTGGTGATGGAGCTGAGGAGGCTGACATTCGTAAGCTTAGGACAACAGTTTTAGGGTTCAGATTGGTTAGACTGTCAACTCATTGATTAATTCTCAACTCATTATTCTGGACTCAGAGACAGAGATCGAACTCTTGACCATCATACATGTTCAAGAGTTTGGCCTCCTCAGTGGTCTCACTATCTTGTCATCTTCCTGCCTTCACACGTGAGGCTATGTATTACTGGAAAAATCCCTTAGCTCTATCCTACCTTGTTTATTCCTTTCACTAAATTTTAGTGAGCAGTCTATTGCACAGGCATGTATATATGACATATATACACGTGAAATGACACACTATGTCTACCACACAATAAGTACTAGATCCATAAGCCAATAACAGCCATATGTAACTACTAGAAATTTTTGCACAATAATTGAATTATGAGCCTTGTCTCAGTCATTCTTCTCTCATTGCTGAGACAAAACACCTGACACCCAGAATTAAGGAAGGAAAGTTTTATTTAGCTCACAGTAAGTGGAGGTTTCAGTCCATACTCGGCTGGCTCCATGCCAGAGAGGCATGTAGCAGAGGACAGCAGGTCATGGAGGTGGAAAACAGAAAAGAGCAAAGGCGCAGGCAGCAGCTGGGGCAGCTAGTAACCCTCTCTCCCTTCCTTACATTGCAATGCAGATTACCCACCCCAGGGCAGGTGTAGCACTGACACCCATAATCCCAGCATTGCATAAGATAATCACAATCCCTGGAAGCCACCCCAGTGACTGCATGAGCATCTGTAGGGACAGCTAGACACAAACCATAACAGGCCTATACATAAAGGTATTTAACTAACTTAATTGAAAATTTAGTTATTACCATTTCCCCTTTTCATGGGTTCATAAGATGACAGTGACAGAGTTAGGTACAATTGTTCATGGAAAATAAGGAGGCACTTAAATATATGCTTTTTTTAATTTTTAAAACTTTTCTGTTCCCATGTGGTGATAAATTCTATATTATTCCTATACTTTTGTGTGCTTCTGAGCAGATGACATTTGTCCAGTTGCTTTACCAATGGTTGTGCCCTGTACAGTAGACTGCAGATCAATTACCATCACTGGCCCACCTCTCAGGGTGGTGGCGCTGTCTCCTCATGGCCAAGGACCCCTCCATTCTGAGTCCTAGTGCCACGCCTGTGCCACACCTGCAGTCCTTGCAGGAAGAGGGCACGGCTGGAATGAAAAGGGAGATGAGACCATACCCACTATACCCACTGCTCTCTGGAGCTGCCAGGAGGCTTTGGAGGTTTGGCATCGGCCTCCTTCACAGGATCACAGCAGCCGCTTTCCTTCCACACAGCCCCAGCCAGGCTGTCCCTCTTACATTTGGGTTTTGCTGGGCATTCTTAGCATAGATGATAGATAGACAGATACACAGATGGATATAGGTATATATATATATACACATATAATATCATAGTATATATGATATATACATACATATATGATATAATATATATTGTATAATATATCATATAATATAGTATATTGTATACTATATGTATAATATATAACGTATATATACACAGACATATACATATATATACACATTTATTTTGAGATCACAACATTTGAACATTGTAGATATTTAGTCCTTTTAAACTGACATCAAGTAAATATTTTGAGACAAAGGACTTTTTTTTTCTGGAAGTTAAGGCCAGGTGCAGTAGCACCCATCTACAATATGCAACTACCCAAGATGCTGAGGCAGATAATCACAAATTGAGGGCCCACCAGGGATTAAAGATTAAAGATTCTTTTGAAGATTCTAAAAGTGTAGCTCTGGGGCTGAGTGCTCTGGAGTTCAATCCCCAGGAAAGGAAGAGAAAAATGGAGATGTGCAGGGCAGAAAGCAGGAGAGAGGGAGCAAAAGTGAAAAAAAGTGAAGAAAGTTCATGGAAGAGACTTTTCTGTTATTTTCTGAATTAATACTCAGTGAATTTTTTTTTTTAAATCTCTCAAAGAGGCATAGAGTCTGAAAAGTTCTAGAAATGTTAAAATTTACTGCTAATTATTCCTAAATTATATACATTCTAAATATTATCAAGCTGTAATTTGTAAATTATATTATTTCTAAATCATTATATCTACTACTCAATCAGGATTTTTTTCAGTTAGAAATTTGAGTCTCATGCTCTTGAGGAACGTCTCCACTGAAGAGTAGTCTTAACTTTTACAAAGAATGAACGTAATTTTTTTAAGTCTATAAAAGCATGTTAAACAGAATCTTCCATCATATTGAATACTAAAATCTTACTTTTGAATAAAGTATGCAAGTCTCTGCAGAGAAAATTTCAATAACTTTTATAAACATTTAAAAGGCATGTTACAGTATGTTTCATCTTAGCTGTCAAGAAACAGTTATCCCCAATGTACAGTTATTAATAACACCTCATAGTAGCCGAAGACCTCTGCTTCTTTCCCTGGCTTTCCATAATCTCTATTTTGATCTATTCTTCAATGTCTTCCAAGGCTGTATAGACCTTCAATTTTAAATTTATCTTTCAAACAAAATAAGTATAAAGTTTAAATAAATAAGTATATTTGTTGTTTCTGTATTTTTATAAATTGATAATTTCAAAACTGCATAGCCAACCTAAAAGATTAAATCAATAACAACAACAGAACCCTCTGCTTGCTTTTGCTCTTAAAAATTAGTCAGTCGTGTCATCTCCACTTCTAGAGTGACAACATCCCCATACAATGTGATACCCTCTAATCTGGCTGTGTTTAGTAAAGCTGCTCTTAAGCTTTAATGGAGTAGAACTCTTAAAGCTGTGTCTATTTCTTTTACTCTTCTCCTAAGGATTTTTTAGGTGTAGCGCCCATCACTTTTGCAAGAGTATCAATTTCTTGTGATTAATTGTCAAATGGCTTTCCTTTCAGTAGCGTAAAGATGTGTTACATGTATTATCTCATCTTTAGGTCTTTTTTATGGTAAGTGCAGAACACTTAATCTAAGTGTGTGAGTGAGCCATAGTGTTTTTCTGTCACTGCTGTTTCACCTACATTTGCCTTTTTAACTCTGCGTGTATGGACGTACGTACCATTTGCACTTTAGTGCTTTATGTAAAAGTTTATTTTACTTTAGCCAACATGATTCCACGTCTTCTTTCCCTCCTTCCTTGAGAAACGTGAAGCCCTACAACCACCTTCTAAAAACAAGTCTCTTTTAACTCTAGGCATTCTTGCCTAACAAAATTGATTAGACTTTTAAGCTACCAGATTATATTGCCTTCATGCCTTATGCTGTGTTATGGCGCCTTCTGACCTGCCCTACCGAGTGAAATTCCTCTGAATGTGGTTCCGACACCCACTAGGCCCACTCTCTGGCAGTACTTCCTGTGGTCCTAACCTCGGGCCTGCCTTACACCCTGTCCAGGCTCGTCCTCCACCACATCTGGACCATGGCCATTCCTGCATTTATGTGTGGTATTCCTCATTTCTAAATCAAGGCTTTGCTTCCCTCTCTGGTACAAAAGACATGTGTCTCTCAAGTTGTAATTTCTATTTACCTTCCATTTGTAGAATGTGCTGAGCTCTAAATCATTGGTTTTTGAGGCTGTCTTGGCTAGTTTTCTCTAATTGCTGGGACAAAATACCCACCAGCCAGAATCAAGGAAGGAAAGGTTTAGTTAGCTCACAGTTTGTGGAGATTACAGTCCATACTTTGGCTGGCTTTAAGGCAGAGTGGACATGGCAGAGGGCAGCTGTTCATGGCATCAGAAAACAGCAAAGAGCAAAGGGAGGAGGAGTAGCTGCAGCAACAAGACAGGCAGAGGCAGAGAGTAAGCCTCTCTCGCTTACTTAAACTGCAATCAGGCTATCTGCCTCAGGCTGGGGGTAGCACTCGCACTCATAATCCCAGCAGAACTCATACCCATAATCCCAGAACTGGATCATGAATTAATCACAAACTCAAGTAGACCACCCCAACGACTGCATGAGGGTTTGAGGGAACACCTAGACACAAACTATAACAGAATTTTTTTTTTTTTTTTTTTTTTTTTTTTTTTTTTGCTGCTTAACAATATGGCTGATTACACTGCCATGATTATTTACTAAAGACTTTGCTAAACATACTAAGTGTATATTTCTTTAGTACACAAAAATTCCAAAGTAGATCATAGTGTCATCTCTATTCCACAGAATACAAGCTGCCAAAATCTACCTGAGACCCAGGGGAATGGCCGATTTTCAGGGCCAGGTTGGGCACCTCTACTTCAGTTTGACATGGAATTGTCATACTTTTAATTTTTCCATCTGCACTATTGGGACCTAATTGTGCCAAGGGAGAGCTGACCTGTCTTCCATCTCCAAGGCTAAAGTTGCATTTAGACACATGCTTTAATATCAAAGCTTTGTTTTAGAAAAGCACAAAAAGAGATGGAAGAGATGTATGTCTAAGTGTAAAGGCACTTGGTCAGGGTTCAACACCACCAAAATAGAGAGAAAGAGA
>NW_004524603.1:9401139-9407954 GCF_000260255.1 Octodon degus
AAAACTAAAGGTAAAGGCAAAGAGGAAGAAGGAAAAAAGATGGAGAAGGAAGAGTAGAAGAAATGGGAAAGTAAAGAGAAGAAAAAAGGGAGAGGAGGGGAGGGGAGGAGCTTCACTCACTAAAGCCGTACAGCAAACATCAAGCATGTGGGAAAAATAAATTGACATGACAGGAAAATCAGTAAAACCACAAATAACTTGATACTTCCGAATATGGATAGAGATATGGTACACTCTGAATAAATTAGACATCCTTGAAATGAGCCACCACATGATCCCCAGTTCTACAGATTTCAGGTGTCAAGTCGCCTTCACGTCTTACTGAACTGGTGGAGGCTATCTCTTCTCCAATGATGTCTTGTACACTGAGCTGAGCTGCAGTAAATGACCCTTCTGTGCTTCACTGTCTCCACTGTAAGAACCCTGCACTCCACGAACTGGTAAATAGTGCACGGCTTGGGGTCTTATACAGTGACCCAGAAAGACAACCCAACACACTAGTCAAATCCATTCAGATTGAGAAGGATGACCCATGACTTGGTCACAGGACCTTTTCCTCTACTATTTCTCCTATTCTTTTCCTTCTACTTTCTGTTTTCAGCAGGAAAGTCAATAAATTTCTTTATATTTTTTTAAAATACATGGAAAGATCTCTTTGTTCTTTCATACCCACTGCCTTTCACCTTGTCTATTAAGAATGAGAAAATTGATGAGGGTATTTCTACACACACACACACCTATACACAATATTTATTTGTGATCATACTGAATGTAACAAATTTGTCTTCATTTATTTGTGTGTACATGTGCCTACAAGGGTCAAACTTTTACATTAATAATATTGACAGTGTGTGTGTGTGTGTGTGTGTGTGTGTGTAGTATTCAGGCTGGAAAATAGCTTTCATAGCCCTCCACTTGCAGGATGTGCTTATTCAAGCTATACAAATAGATCAAGCATTTGGAAAATCCAAAATCTATCAATAGGAGTTAGTAAACATGTTACTCAGAGAGAAACATATAAAAGTTATTACTTCCTTGTTATGACCAATTCTGTACAATCTCTATTAAATCTTTCATTTTTTAGTTGTCTATTTATAGTTTTTATTTTTGTACAACTGCTTCTAGTTCTGTGTGGATTCACTTATCTTCATTTTCATAATCACCTAATAATTTTCCCATTGGTTAGAAACTTTCTCCTCTCTAAATTTCATTTCCTGGGTCTTTATGATGTTCTTTGGATTATGCATCTGTTCTTTCTCCCTTCCCTTTTACTATATCTAGCTTCCTAAAATAGTCATAAAATGAATATAGAGATAGACCCCATTTGAAAATGACTAATTTCATAAAACTTAATGTCTTTATAATAATTTGAAAGAGAAACAATAGTACACAAAAGATCTGATGTAGGAACAAGACTCACATCCAACAATGAGCCTCAATTTGAAACATTTTCCTATGTATTTTGTAAATCTTTGTGAAATGCTATAGTGTGCATGTGATAAAACGGGATATATTTATTCAATAAAAATAATATGGAATGAGCATTCCTGGAGGAATGAGGCAAAACACTTGCTCCTTTTTGAATATCACTATACTTTAAATAGTAATATAAAATAGTTATCATTTATATTGTTTCTATTAATATTAGAAAAATATGTTAGGGATTTAATGAGAGAAAATAATAATGATGCTGTAGTCAGCTGAGCTAGATAGAAATATTATAGTTAGTCAGACTTGGCTAGGCCCTCAAGAAGACAATATGGAAGAAAAAAGGACTTTGCAACTTTGGGAGAGAGGGACACTCCTGCTATCAGCCAGACCTCAATACCAAAGAGTAAAAAAATGCAGCCACATACTTTTCTAGGGATGAGCACTGAGGATTCATATGATGAACAGGTATCAATCACCTTGAAAGAACCAGAAAGTGTCACTAACCCAAATCCCTATCCAGAGAGCCCCTGTTCTGTATTCAAGCCCACTTGTTAGGTGACTAGTTTCCCTTTGATCCTGGATTTAACCAATTTTACCTGAGCAATTGTGCTTGTGACTTTATTAGTTGGCCATCGTTTTACCCCACCTCATGCCCACCTAGCAAGTTCCCATGGTTTTCACCTCAGACCTGCCTCATCTCATGGTTTTGCTCCATAAAACAACCTAGAAAAGACAGGTTCCTCAGCAACCCACCTAGGTCCCCTTCTTCCTCTCTCTGGGACAGAAGTTTTCTTTCCCCCAATAAATATATCCTGTTCTTAACCTCCTTTGTTTCTAAACTTCATTTTTCATTTTTGGAGAACATGAACTCATCCCAGATATCTCTCAGGTTGGAAAGTTCCTTACCCTATATGATTTCCATGACTAAAAATAATAAATGCAGAACATAATCCCCCAACAATTAGAAATTCTTCTGACCAAAAATACTTAAACTATTATTTTAATAAGTAATAGTCCAAAAAAATTTTAAATATTATATCTCACTCAATATGATTCACAGCATTTCTGACCTTTCTGGCATTGATGTTTGGGTAAACACAGAAACAATTGAATAACAAACACTTCAATCTTCAGCATTGTTAATTGTTTACGGTCCAGACTTTGGTCCTGGATAGTAGCTTCACAAACAAGTCTAGGTTGATAAACTTTACCTTAAAGTCATTTTTACCAATGAGAACCTAAGCCAATGTTCTAAGTGAAAATGCATGTCTTAGTGACTGTTAGTGATCCACGGAGAAAAACTGATCTCAGGGAGCTGACCTCCAAAGGCTACAGAGCTTAATGAAGCACTCTAAAGGAGTAAGAGACTTTGACTGTGAGATAACCTGGAATTCAATAGAAATTACCTTTTTGGGCATCCCCACCTTCTTTCTAATTTATTCCTCCACCCAGGAGTCCCTGAGTAGCCCTCTCCAGAGCAGGTGAATGCTCCTGTTGGAGAGAAGGGAGACAAGATCCCACCAGCTTGTCCACCCTTGAACTGGAGCACGATTCCTATCTCCAGAAACATCTCACAAACCCTTTACTTTTATTGAATATGTGCAAGTTACAACTGGTCTGGTGACCAGAATATCTGTAGAAGGAAGGGTAACTATGGCAGAAAAAGCTCAATAGGAAGTGAGCATTTCTCAGGCTACAAAGTTCACTTCTAGAGATTTGGCTGCATGCACTGAACCAAGTCTCCAGTCACTTGGGTTTTCCATCTAATCACCTAGGTAAACATTTTTAGCAATGAGACAAGATTCAACTTGAAGCTCACAGCTGAAACATTTATCATCTAACACTCACATTTTGCATGTTGGTAAAAACAATACAGCTGGCAAAAAAAATTCCTGCTTCATTAACACATAAGGCACAGATGTAAATAATTCTCTTGATAACTGCCATGAAATGTAAACTTTTGCAATCTGCCTCAGTCCAATTCTGAAGGAGTGACTCATTAAGTTGTTCTACTGAAAAGCTCAGGTAGAATTCCTAGTTTACTAGCAGAAAGTGAGGAAGAAAGTACAATAGGTAAGTGGAGACCTTCCAGTGGTCAGGAGCCAGTTTCCACCAAGCACCTTTAGGTGTCTGCCAGAGAGTAGCCCTGGCCATGACCCCTCAGTTTCTATTGGCCCACCCAACCAGAGTTCAGTCTCCAGAAAGGAATCCAGCTGTCTGTCTGGTCAATATTCCATCAGCCATTAGCTTCAGTGGGATTTCACCAAAAAACAGCTGGACAGAAAAGTATAAAAACAAGGTATAAAAGTTAAAGCCATATTAATATGCTGAGTTGTAAAAGGCTCAAGTCAACAACTTCTGACATTGCTGTCCTGAGGATAAACCACTACTATTATGGACTACTGGAATATTTTGCTGAATTCACGCACCTACATATTTAAATGACAATGGGATACCCATCTCTGTGAAAACTAAACAAATAAAGGAGATAACAATAATAAAATTTTTTCAGTCAAAAAAAAAAAAAAAAAGAAAGCTGGGGAAACCTGTTCTCTGCTTCAAAGAGTGGCAACTGCTCTAAGAGCATTTACTAGCTGGCAGAGTAAGCACTGTCTGTCCAAGTTCTATAAGGGATAGCTAAAAGTCTGAACAAGATTTACTAGCACTTTACACTGAAGGTTATCTTTTATGTACCTAAATAATTAGACCTAAGAGAAATGGTTGTGATCCTCCCTCACACTAAATGTATTTTGGTCCCATAAGTGTGCTGCTTTTGGAGACAGCTCCTTCTGGTGTCACCCAGAAGTCGGTTCTCTCCCCTGTGTCTCAGGTTTAACCTCCCAAAGGAGACCTTCCTAGAACACTAAGCCAGGACATGGCTTTTATATATGTCCTCCTGGATGGGCATTAGTCCTCTTTGTCTCATCTGACCCAGAGATGGGATATGTATCCTTTGTCTAAAATGACTTCGCTGTCTTTGGCATTAAAAACGCTCATTTCCTAAGAACTTCAAGTAGTTGCAATAGTCTATAGAGTTTTCCTAATCTTACATGTCTCTAAAAAGGAAAGTACAAAGAGGTGGGAAAATTAGGAATAAAGTCAAAGAAAGGAAACTGAAACAGAGCAGGCCTGACATTTCCTCTAGCATGCAGACAGGGATCAGAACCAGTCTGTCCCAGTGTAACCTGTCCTCCAAGTCTTTAAGAATGATTGCCGACCTAATGTCATTTAATTGGCAAAAGGAGTCCCGTGTTTCATATACAGGCATGTAGATTTTCTAAGTCTGAGCTGGCTGAAAGTCCCATTTCACGGAAGTTTACATAAAGTCCACTAGGAAGCTTACTAACATTACTCACTCTAGTGCTGTTGTCTAAATTCAAGCAAGGAATACCAGTACATTTAGCAACTAGTTCAAATATAACATATACAAGTACACAAGTCATAAAATGTCCCATTAGAGAAATATCATAAATTTGTAACATTTCTATGTTTTAACATAGGTTTACCAGCAACATTTTGAACACTATTTTAACAAAACCATGTAAGTGACAAAGCATAAGCAATTGTAAGCAATTCTTAACAGAACTGTGTAAGGCAATAATGTATGAGGCAAAACATGAATAATTATAAGCAATGGGCAAAGACATCAACATTAGAACCATAAAAATTTGTTACTTAAGCAAGTCCCAATCCAGAATCTATGAAAGAAAAGCAAACTCATACCTCCGTCCAGTGATCTCAGTGGACGACCTCCAAATGATACAGGGAACCTCCGAATGTTATGGGGAAAAATGATCTCCCGACCTGACCTGGATGAGTTTGTGTTCTCTAAAACTGAAGAATGAATTTTAGGAACAAACGGAGGTTATGAGCAGCATATATTTGTTGAAGGAAAGAAAGCTTCTATCCAAGAGAGGGACAGGAGCAGGGCCCAAGCGGGTTGTCCCCAGGAAGCTGTCTCTTCCACGGACTTCTATAGAGTAAAATGATGTGGTGAGGCGGGTCTAAGGTGGTGGTGACTATGGGAATTCGCTGAGGTGGATGTGGGGTGGGACAAAACTATGGTCAACCAATGGGATTACAAGCACCATTGCTCAGGTAAAATTGATTAAGCCCAGGACCAAATGGGGAAGCGAGACACGTAGCAAGCGGGCGTGAACGTAGAGCAGCACTTTATCAGGTAGCCATCCAGTAGTAGTCAGATTAATGATTCTTCTGGCTCCCTCAGGGTGATGATCAATCCCAGATGCTAATCTTTAGGGAGGTTAGCATTTGTTGGATCTTTGGTCTTTAGGTCTGACTCACAGCGGGAGCATATGTCCCTCTCACAGTTGTAAGGTATCTTGTCTTCAATGTTAAGTCCTTCAAGGGCCTGGCCCTGTCTGACTGCCTATAATATTTCTATCTAATCTGGCTGCTTGCAACATTAGGGTTTGTGTCTAATTGATCTCACGAAGCTTCATACAATCCTGGAGCGGCTTCTGGAGTTTGTGATTGCTGATCCAATAAAGCTGGGATCACAGGTGTCAGTACTACATCCTGACCTGGTAGGTAATTAACATTATAGTGTAAAGAGGGGAGAGAGGCCAGCCAGCTGCCGGGGCTTTAGCTCCCTTTGCTCTATTCTCTTTGCCACCTCTAGGAAAGGTTGCTCTCTGCCAAGTGCTGCTCTGCCTTGGAGCCAGTTGAGTATGAATTGAAACCTCCACTGGCTGTGAACTAAATAAATCTTCCTTCCTTCATTTGGGTGTTGGGTATTTTGTCCCAACAACAAGAAAAGAGTGAGAAAGACAGTGACATAAGAAACTCTCTGTGAGATCATTGTGTATGTGGTAGTGATAAGCATTCAGTCTAACACCTTTGCCATAGTTAGCATAACAACTACAGAGGCTTCCATAACAAGCCCCATCTGCAGCGGGACTCCCCTTTCAAAGGGAAGGCAGTCCATGGGCTCCTTGCAGTTCTCAGATCCATTTCACTGAGAGGAGAGTCCAGGTTTCTTCCATTTCCTTACTCCTTTGCTCAGTCTGGGCTGAGAAGGCTCTTGTAAAACCTGTTTTGAATTTCTAGGTCCTGGATAAATTGTGAAGCTTTCGGTTGTTAAGGATTCTTAAGATGAATGGCTAAATGTTTAATTCAATGTTCCTTAAGGCACTAAATTTACAAAGCCATTAACCCATATTTAAAAAGAACTTCTTCACTTAGTGATGGTGTTGAATTGTCAGTCAGCTCTAATCACTAGACAGAGGGAAAGCCTCTTCTAGAAAGCTTGGCAGGGAAGCCAAGTTCCTTGCGGGCTAAATTCTCTCTGCCTCCCTCCCTCCCCAACTCACCCCTTCTTCTCTTTTCTTTCTCTCCATCTTCAAAAGTGTTGTAGAAATCTC
>NW_004524603.1:9408054-9412699 GCF_000260255.1 Octodon degus
TGCGTGTATGGACGTACGTACCATTTGCACTTTAGTGCTTTATGTAAAAGTTTATTTTACTTTAGCCAACATGATTCCACGTCTTCTTTCCCTCCAGTGTAACCTGTCCTCCAAGTCTTTAAGAATGATTGCTGACCTAATGTCATTTAATTGGCAGAAGGAGACCCGTGTTTCATATACAGGCATGTAGATTTTCTAAGTCTGAGCTGGATGAAAGTCCCATTTTACAGAAGTTTACATAAAGTCCACTAGGAAGCTTACTAACATTACTCACTCTAGTGCTGTTGTCTAAATTCAAGCAAGGAATACCAGTACGTTTAGCAACTAGTTCAAATATAACATATACAAGTACACAACAGTCATAAAATGTCCCATTAGAAAAATATCATAAATTTGTAACATTTCTATGTTTTAACTTAGTTTTACCAGCAACATTTTGACCACCATTTTAACAAAACCATGTAAGTGACAAAGCATAAGCAATTGTAAGCAATTCTTAACAGAACTGTGTAAGGCAATAATGTATGAGGCAAAACATGAATAATTATAAGCAATGGGCAAAGACATCAACATTAGAACCATAAAAATTTGTTACTTAAGCAAGTCCCAATCCAGAATCTATGAAAGAAAAGCAAACTCATACCTCCATCCAGTGATCTCAGTGGACGACCTCCAAATGATACAGGGAACCTCCAAATGTTATGCGGAAAAATGATCTCCCGACCTGACCTGGACGAGTTTGTGTTCTCTAAAACCAAAGAATGAATTTTAGGAACAAACGGAGGTTATGAGCAGAATATATTTGTTGAAGGAAAGAAAGCTCCTATCCAAGAGAGGGACAGGAGCAGGGCCCAAGCGGGTTGTCCCCAGGAAGCTGTCTCTTCCACGGACTTCTATAGAGTAAAATGATGTGGTGAGGCGGGTCTAAGGTGGTGGTGACTATGGGAATTCGCTGAGGTGGATGTAGGGTGGGACAAAACTATGGTCAACCAATGGGATTACAAGCACCATTGCTCAGGTAAAATTGATTAAGCCCAGGACCAAATGGGGAAGCGAGACACGTAGCAAGCGGGTGTGAACGTAGAGCAGCACTTTATCAGGTAGCCATCCAGTAGTAGTCAGATTAATGATTCTTCTGGCTCCCTCAGGGTGATGATCAATCCCAGATGCTAATCTTTAGGGAGGTTAGCATTTGTTGGATCTTTGGTCTTTAGGTCTGACTCACAGCGGGAGCATATGTCCCTCTCACAGTTGTAAGGTATCTTGTCTTCAATGTTAAGTCCTTCAAGGGCCTGGCCCTGTCTGACTGCCTATAATATTTCTATCTAATCTGGCTGCTTGCAACATTAGGGTTTGTGTCTAATTGATCTCACGAAGCTTCATACAATCCTGGAGCGGCTTCTGGAGTTTGTGATTGCTGATCCAATAAAGCTGGGATCACAGGTGTCAGTACTACATCCTGACCTGGTAGGTAATTAACATTATAGTGTAAAGAGGGGAGAGAGGCCAGCCAGCTGCCGGGGCTTTAGCTCCCTTTGCTCTATTCTCTTTGCCACCTCTAGGAAAGGTTGCTCTCTGCCAAGTGCTGCTCTGCCTTGGAGCCAGTTGAGTATGAATTGAAACCTCCACTGGCTGTGAACTAAATAAATCTTCCTTCCTTCATTTGGGTGTTGGGTATTTTGTCCCAACAACAAGAAAAGAGTGAGAAAGACAGTGACATAAGAAACTCTCTGTGAGATCATTGTGTATGTGGTAGTGATAAGCATTCAGTCTAACACCTTTGCCATAGTTAGCATAACAACTACAGAGGCTTCCATAACAAGCCCCATCTGCAGCGGGACTCCCCTTTCAAAGGGAAGGCAGTCCATGGGCTCCTTGCAGTTCTCAGATCCATTTCACTGAGAGGAGAGTCCAGGTTTCTTCCATTTCCTTACTCCTTTGCTCAGTCTGGGCTGAGAAGGCTCTTGTAAAACCTGTTTTGAATTTCTAGGTCCTGGATAAATTGTGAAGCTTTCGGTTGTTAAGGATTCTTAAGATGAATGGCTAAATGTTTAATTCAATGTTCCTTAAGGCACTAAATTTACAAAGCCATTAACCCATATTTAAAAAGAACTTCTTCACTTAGTGATGGTGTTGAATTGTCAGTCAGCTCTAATCACTAGACAGAGGGAAAGCCTCTTCTAGAAAGCTTGGCAGGGAAGCCAAGTTCCTTGCGGGCTAAATTCTCTCTGCCTCCCTCCCTCCCCAACTCACCCCTTCTTCTCTTTTCTTTCTCTCCATCTTCAAAAGTGTTGTAGAAATCTCCCTAGCAGCATTAAGGACCATTACTGGAGCAACTATTTACTTGCTATATGTGAAAAATTTGAAAGATTTTTTAAAAAATTTAAACAGGAGGTAGTACAAATTCTATTTTTTTAATAACCCACACATTATGTTCACATTTTGAAGGTCAAACTTGTTGATGTTTATCCTTTTAATTACTTTACATTCTTTATTTAATATTTGAAAATACAACAACAGTGAACATTTTTCAAATCAGAGAAACAAGAATATAAAGGATGCATTAATTTTGAAGGCAAACCAAACTTAGTGTACACACACACACACACACACACACACCAGCATTAAAAGTCACACACTTATATTAACAAAGTACTATAGACTATAAGGGGGACACTTTCAAAGGTATTGTTTTCCTGAAAGAAAGCTCATGGGTCTAAATCAAATGTATCGGTGTATTGAATTATTACATATTTATGTTTGTGTGCTACTTGCCAACCCTGAGTTTAACGCAATCAGTAAACCATCAGGATATAATAGATTGCACTTCCAATTGTGTGTCAATAATTTTATTTCATTTTTATTAGGTAAAGAGTTAGTCATTTCCAAAATCACATGATTTCGCACAACAGGGAGTATATCATAAGGCTTTCACTAGATATATTATGATAACCCTAAACTTTTATCTTTTTGAGTTTCTATATTGTCTGTTTTGAATTTTGAAATGCTGAGTCAGTACTTGTCATTTACATATCAATCACTTCAATTGTTTTAATTGAATTTAATCATAGTGGCTTTTTAATAATTATAAATATTTGATTATTTTTTACTGAAAAGATAACCTCAATGATTTCACATAGTCTTTTCACCTTTATTCATTCCAAGGAGATATACGTGTCAAGGACCGAGCCTGACACATTTATCTATGTATCATTCAACTCTCCAAAAGCAGAGTAGACAACAAGTATACAAATGGAAAGAGTGTGTTTCAGTAAACTAATGTACACCGAGGCACACACTTTATGTAGCCCATAGTTTGATATACTGTATTCCTTTTCTTTTTCAATTCTTCTACAAATTAAAAGCCCTTTTTGGTTCTATGTTGTACAAAACAACCTCTGTTCATACTTGGCCCCTGATACATGGGATCAAAATAAGAAATGCTTGCTCACACAATTTCTTTTTTTGCAGGGGGATGAATGTTCTCCTTCCCATAGACACATTTCTTAGAAAACTCTTAAGGCTTCATTGTGAAGCTATATTTTAGACAACCATAGTCTTTATTTGTCACCTGAGTATATGTACCTTGGAACTGATGTAACTGATTCTATGAAATCAAGAAAAGCCAAGTAACCTGAAATATTTTGTAGCTGGAAGGCGAGTTTATTGTAATTCCTCCTGCCTCCATCTGGAAATGAGACTTAGGTAATGCAAGGAGTATACATCAAGAAGACAAATGTCACACTGTTCGGCATTGCTTTATTATGAACATCCTCCTGGCACATATTACACAATGAAAATATTTGAATATGCTGGAGATACAAAGACATAGTGTGTGTCTTCATTTAAAGGTGCAATTAATCTCACAACATTAGTGTAAACTTCTTATGTATTAAAGGAGAAAACTCAACGCTTAGCTCTTGGAAGTTTCTTGTGGGAGAGCATACCACGTTTCGTATGGAGACATTCTCTGATTCCAAAATATGTGTCTTTGATCTACAACTGGCTACAAAGTCAGAAATACATGTGTCCTTTCTCAGGAAAAAGTAGGAAACTAAGCATCTGAGCCTTCTTCCGTTCACAACTTATTAGTGACAATTTAATTGGAATTTAAAGCACCTTCACTGCATTCATAAATAATTGACACTGGCATAGAATCAGTTTTGCTCTGCTTGAGAGTTGTGAAGAAGCAGGTGAGATCTCCACCAAACCTGTTTGACAAGGGAATGCCTGCAGAAGTATTACTGTCTTCAGGAAATTTCTTCAGCCTGCTTTCAGGGAAGCATCTAATGAACCAAGACTGCAGACAGATTGGTGTAATCTTGAACTGAGGTCGGCTTTCTCTGAGGCTCAATGTGGTGGTGTTTCTGAGCAGAGAGCAAGGGAAAGGAACCTTGCTCCTCCCCACGAACTGTCTCCCCCAAACCACACAAAAATGCTACAACATAATCAGTGATTGCTATAGTTTGCATCTATTAATCTTTCCATAACATCAAGGGTAATGTACAATTGTTATTTCTCTTATTTTATTCTGCCAATCATTTTTTGCATTCTGTGGAAGTAAAGGCAAACAAAAAAAAACAAACAAACATGCCATTTGTTAAAATAATGACAAAGGGGCTGGAGAGATGGCTCAGTGGTCTAA
>NW_004524603.1:9413279-9418961 GCF_000260255.1 Octodon degus
TACACACTGGTACTTCACGAAAATTAATAAATAGAGCTCCCAGTATAAAGTAGGATGTTTCTTTGCACCTTTCAGAACTGCATGTAAAAGGCTGAAAAGGAAAATGATGATTGGGACAGCAGAAATATGTACCAAGGGTGAAGGAAAACTAAGGAGATTCAATATTTTAATTGTATATTTAGTCTCATGAAAGAATGAAGCCCAATGCCTATGTGCA
This sequence comes from Octodon degus, assembly GCF_000260255.1. Classification (NCBI taxonomy): domain Eukaryota; kingdom Metazoa; phylum Chordata; class Mammalia; order Rodentia; family Octodontidae; genus Octodon; species Octodon degus. Next base: position 9,413,497 of record NW_004524603.1, read on the forward strand.
CATTTCCCTCATTAAGAATACTGTGTAGGGCCAGTGACATAGCTCAGTGGACTAAGTGCCTGCTTAGACAAGTGCAGGGACCAGTGTTCGATCCCCACCACCACATGCCACACTGCCTCCATTCCCTGGACCACTGAGCTGGGCACCGAGTCCAGGTGTGGTGATGTGTGCCTGTCATTCCAGCACTGAGGTGGCTGAGACCGGAGGATCACTATTAGTCTGAGCTGTGTAGTGAGACCCTGCACCAAATAAATAAAAGAAAACAAATAATCACCTTGCTTTTAATCTACAAAATCCTCAAGTAAACAAAACAAATCAGACCCACATGTGCAAACATCTTATTGTCTCACTAGTATGAGAACCTGAAAGACTAAATAAAACTTGAAAGTTTCAATAGACACTGTGAAAGAGAAAGAATTTGTTCAATGAGAATGGGAAGGAAAAGCTGAGATGAAGGAAAGGACAAAAGAAAGAAGGGAAAAATACATATTTTTGTATATATACAGGGTATATATACAGGGTAGCAAGGATAATTGTGCTGTCAATTACTGCCGGTCTTTTGAAGGAAACAGTCAATACTTTTTTTTTCTTTTTAATTTCTTATAAATTTTTGTTGGTTTTTATCCAATTTTGCACATTTATGTCTGGTAATCTGAGCAGCTAGTTTGAAGAGAACATCATGCAATACAGCAACCATTGTTGAATTCCCACTTTGCTTAGTGAAATATTGTATCATTTCCAATGCTACTTTTTTATTACCATTTTGTATTCTAAATAAATAAATAGGGTTGGGGAGATAGCTCAGCAGTCTAAGTTCCTGTCTGGCAAGTGCAAGGACCATAGTTTGATCCCTGGTACTGCACACTGTGCTGGCCCCAGAACTCTGGGCATTGTCCCAACATCAGTCCCTAAATCACGTGTGGTGGTTCACTCCTACAATCCCAGAACTGGGGAGGCTGAGACCAGATGATCACTATAAGTCTGAAGCAAGGCCCTCTATCAAATAAAAATTTTTAAAAAATTTAATTTAAAAAATGAAAAATAAAAAATACCTTGTTTTTCTAACTAAAGTTATGCTTTCTAATACTAATTAATGCTTTATAAACAAATGGATATGAGTTCCCTATTTTGTTTGTTTAAACTTTCTCTTTTCTGTTAGGAAAAGAGATAAAATAAGCACCAAAGTAAACAAAGAGGAGCACTCTTTTCTTCCTAATGCTATATCCATTGTCACTTGTCCCGTTGACTAGTGACCAATGCTGAACAAAACATGGATTGTACTCTACTGCTTCTGTTCACCTGTTAAGCAGATTGCAAGACTAATTAAATGACCAAGTGTACTACAAAATCTACTAGCATCTCTAATTCTTCAGTTTTTTGTCTGTATCAAAATTTGCATTTTCTTTATCAGCGTTGCTTTGCAGTATGTCGTGTCTATGTTCCTGGTGTGAAGTTGGCGCTTGTGTATAGCACAAACATAGCAGAATTCCTTACTTTATCTATCTTTTCTTCTGTCCATCCTCTCTCAAACTCTCCATCCCCTTCCCACCAGGGAAAGATTTGGCTCCCTGCATTGTATAATTTTTTTTTGCTCTTTATTTATAATTCAGATTCTCAACATGCACTATTTAAGTCTTCCTGGTTACTGTATAGCATCCTTTGGTCAATAACACTGATATTCAAAATAGTTGTCTAATTTTTGAAATATATATTTTCAAATCAGTAAAAATAATTTCTCTGTGTGTTCTAAGACATATGTGTTCTGTGATATGACAGTCAAGAAAACATAAACTCTTTGACACTAAGCTAAATCTTAGGAATAGGTTTTCCCAAGACGGTGGGCAAAAATTAATGTTTTTTAAATATTGGAGACAACTATTTTTGTGCCTCTTTGAAAAATACAATGATTCAAAAACATTTATAAATGTATTTTTCTGGGTAGAAAAACAGTAACTCTTTTACATATAATTATAACATGAAAACACTTTTTTTTTCTTCTGAAATTTCTGTCTAAATGCCCTTTGCCAAGTTGGAGGTGCACGGTCAGAAGTTACAAACTTCCAGCCAACATGAGCACCCTTTGGAAAGATTCTCACTGCAGTGCTAGGCTTTCCTTGAGATCTGTGTGGAAATAGGAGTGACTGGGGGGGAAATGACCTCATATCTTTGTGACAAGGATGATAGAAAAAAGTAAAAGATAAACTAGAATGTCTTGGGGACACTGGAGAGAAGCTGCCCCTGCAGGCAACCCGTTAAATTCAGCAGGCTTATCTGCCTCTGGGCACCTGCGGAGATCAGCCTTCACACTTGCCAAGTGAGCCTTCTCATGCTAATGCCGTGTCCCACTGGGGACAACTTCTTGGAAGAGATATTTCCCAATGCAAATTATTAAATAAGTTTCATGCCACTCAAACTGGTTTCGTAAGAGTTTCATAATTATGAGTCGCACACCCCTTTATTTGGGGATTAGCCAATTTTCTTTCTTCTTTTTTTCTTTAACAAAGGTTGAAAAAAGATTTGAAAACAGATCTTCTTTCCTTTATGTTTTAGAAAATGAGAGCAGAGAAAACGTTCCCTTTTGTGCCATTTTCTTTTTTTGCTAAATTCACCCTAATGGTTCATTAGCTTTCACAGGGCTCAGCAATCCTCCTTGTTGCTCTTGATATTCTTCTGTCTGCTTCCGAAGATTGTTTAATCACCTGTTTGTTTAGAGGCATCATTTGTCCCATTACCGCATCTCCTGAAGGTTACATATAGACCCACAGGTTTGCATCAGGTAAAGGCTGCAGGACAGCTTCCACACACAACAGGGAAGGTGAACGTTAGCACATCCGGGAACCACTGCTTGGACTCATCAGAGTTAGACAGGTCAAGGCAGGCTGACTGGTTAAGTCACCAGAAGGAGCTGGGCTCTGATCCCAGTTCCCACTGGAAGTCATTCAAAGGTTTTCACCAGGGAAGCACACAATCAGAGATATATTTTGAAAAGATGATTCTGGCTGAGTTTGAAAAATGATGACTATCCTGAAAGGCCAAGTTCTTAATGATTTGAGAAGTCTCCTCAAAAGCAACAGAAAAATAAATAAATAAATAAATAAGGTAGGTTGCTTTTACCATGGAGAAGTCTGCTGCCAAAACTTAACTGAGAGATATTTACCTGGATGAATTGACTGTGGACTCAATTTGCAGTTAGAAACAAGAGGATGACAGTTCCTGTGATGGTGGTTTTATGCAAATTCAATGAAATTTCAAAATTCAAAAACCACAGAAGTGATCAGTGGTCCTATTTTACAGATGAGACAATTAAGGATTAGACAAGGCAGATAGTTTGCCCCCAAAACAAAGTTAGGATTAAAATGAGACTGACACTGGGTCTTTCTAATTATAAATCTTGCACATTCTCTAATTCTGCATATAACCTTTCTGTTAATAAATACAGATTGCTCATGGGCTTGTCTCCAAGGAATTGGGACAAGCTAGTTTTTTGGAAACAAAACAACCTCAGCCTAGGGGGTCACGCATTTCTCCTGAATGCAATTGTTTTAGAGTTCCTAGGTGGAAAAGCCTAATACAACAAGCATAAAGTAAACTGTTACTAAAATATGTCAACTTTGACCTCTGTACACCTCACCCTTGTTACCTTAACAAGGGAAAGAGAACTTGCCCCATAGAATCACTTTTTCTGAAAAATGTCTGAATTATTTATACAAATTTGAATATTTTATGTAATATGCAAATCTCAATTTTTCCTAACATAGAAGAATGATGTGAGCCAAACTCTTTATGCCCGATTGAGATGCTTTTGTGTAATAACTGTTGACTGCATAGTTTTTCAAGTTAAGATATGTGAGCAGGTAAATTATGCTCATGTTGGCAATGTATTCCAGGTTCCTTAATTAAGGACTTATGTGTTTTCAAATTCATTAGAATTATTGATTTTACCCATGAATAGTCATATCTATAGGTAGTCACTATCTGCAGGATAAATTAGTTATTTGAACTAATCGTGTTTCAAATAAAGTACATTTTATTTGGTAAATTTTAATGAGTAAATTGGTACAATATGAAATTTACTAATTACTTTTTTCTCTGTAAGTGTTGGTCTACACTACCTAACATAGGAAAGTATTTTAAAAGCTTTTCATGGGTGGGCAAGATAGCTCAACAGACTAAAGCAATTGCTTAGGCAAAGTGCTGGGACCAGGGTTTATCCCAGGAATGTCATGCCAGCCATGCCTCCAGGAGGCACTGAGATGGAGATTGAGACTGGGAGTGGTGGCGCATGCCTATAATCCCAGTGCTTGGGAGGCTGAAAACAGGAGGATCACTACGACTATGATCTGTGTAGTGAGACCCTGTAGACCCTGTGCTAAATACATCCATCCATCCATCAATCAATCAACCAATCAATAAAAGCTTTTCATATAAACCTGCAAGAAATGTACATGGCACTTGAACTACAGCAGGAAGAGCTACAGAGAATGTAATTGTTAGGGAGACAATCAGATGAACGTTCATGGGAAAGCTAGTGTCCAGTAGTTACTCTCATAATTCTGCAGGAAACCACCGAAGCAAGGGAGGTAGCTTCAGCCTGTTGGCAGAAAGCCAGTGGAGACAGGGAAGGGGCATTTCACCAGCTCACGTGACACAGAAGGGTACACGCTCAGAAGACAAGCAGGGTTGCAAGTGAGCTCCCCGACACTCCATGCAGTCATAGACCGAGTAGCTGAGTGCATCTCCTCCGCCAGGTGATTTGATCGTCCTTTAACAAGGTTAATCTCACAGAACAACTGATAAATTTAGGATCAATAAAGTACTTGAATTGAAATCACTTTAAAAAGTAAAAATGAAGAACAGCAGATCATGCAAAGAATTGGCTTAACATTTTGGTCACTGATCAACCAAATTTGTTTTTAGCAAATAGATTGTTCGTTTATAGCTAACTGGAAGCTAGAATGATATTGCAAAGAAGAACTCTGGGATCTGTTTATGGATGTTCGGGTGTCTGTGCACATCCTTGGGGGAGGAAATGTTAGAAATCTTGTTTCCCTGCTGACCATAAGGTGCACAAAATAGCATTAAGTTTGAAAGGCATTTATATTAACATGTTGAAAAAGAGAATGGTAAATTATAAGAGGTATCTAAGGGCTTTCTGAAATCACTTGATGACTATTTCACCTTTGTCACTCATTGTTTTGATCTGATTGCTAGGACCATGATATATCAGAGAAAAATCAACTCTCTACAAGGAACACTGCATTTCAGCTCTGGCTTTGAGAGTGTTCTCTCCCTTGCTCCATGGCTCTCTTGTTTTGGGGACTGTGGTATGGTAGACAATTCAGTAGGCAGAACTTGATGCAACAGAGCTGCCCCGGGCAGCACAAGAGAATCAAGAAGGGAGGAAGCCAACTCAGTATCCTGCTCAGGGCTGGCTCCTGAGGACCTCTCTTCCTCCTCCTCCTCCT
>NW_004524603.1:9419061-9444642 GCF_000260255.1 Octodon degus
TCCTCCTCTTCCTCCTCCTCCTTCTCTTCTTCCTCCTCCTAGATTCAACCTCTGAAACTTCTAGAATCTTCCAATCGCATTATCTGCTGACAGGCAAGCATTTGCCAAGCCAAATTCAGAGGGACATTGATGATCTAAACGATCTTCAAGAATATTGTACTGTTTCAGTCCTCTCCATAAAATAATGTTGAGTTTCCATCCTTCCAAACTGCATGCTTAGAAATACAGTCTCAAGAGAAATAACTATCCCATCTAATCACCAATAATGTATATATATAGTCAGGTTTATTATGAACAATAATGGATATATCCATATTTCAAATTACTTTCTGGATAATTTTTTATCTCTTGGCCGATTTCTTTTTAAGTCTGATTAAATCATTATTGATTTTATTTCCTAATGTGGCTGAGAAAGAGTTTGTTTTGGGAAGCCGGCCATTTTCTTGTTGATTGTGCTTGCATTTTTTTTTCCAGTAGAATGTTTTATTCTGAAATTGTTCCAGAAGACTCTTATTTAGCTATTTCCCCCTTTCATGCACTTTATTGGTAATATACATGTGTTCTAACTCCTCTTCGTCATAAGATATCTTTGCACTATCTGACATATTGATGAAACACAGACACCAAAGCACAATCTTATCTTAAGTAAAAGTCCAGTTTAATCTCTTTCTCTTTTTACATAAAAAAATAGAAACCTAGAATTTTTCTTCATGTATTTTGTATTTTTATGCCTGATGATATCTTCGCAGAGGGGATCAATTTCTAAGTAAATTTAAGGGAAGCAAATAAGGCAAATTATTACACCTGAACGTCTTTGAAAATATACAGAAGCACTCATTTTTCACATGACAGTTTATTCATGGATAATCAAAATGTTAACATTATATACATTATTAAGTAAAACACAGACTTTTAAGATTTTCTGATCCATCTTTTGGCTAGATCATGTATGATAGAAATGGACATTGCAATTTCCAGGAAAAAGATGAAGCGTCTAATTTCACAATAACACAAAATTATAAACTATAACTTTGAACTTAGGTTTGGTACTCCAGCTTGAGAATAATATTACTCAAGAAAATTAATATTGAAATTGATGCTGGTAGTTACATACCAAACACGACTGTCACATTTCAATTATTAAAGTATTCAGTCTTTTTATTATGGCAAATTTCTTTTGAATACGTAACTATGACATCAATTACTCCAAAACACATAGTTAATTTGCCACCTTTAAGTGCCAGAGGAGGGCTTCTCTGATGGACATATTCCAGTTGTCTCATGAACTTATTTCTAGATAGTTTTATGTCGTTGGTCTTCCTGGGAATAAACTGATGGCTTGTGCTCTATATTCTAAGGAAATTTTGTAAAAAATTAATATTAATATCAATAAAGCATTATATACGTTCCTCCTGAATCATCTCTCTGCATCTGGCAAGTCTGGGGTTGGATTCTACTTGAGGGACAGTCATCCAAAGTGTGGGAAAGAGTGGCTGGGCTGCTGCCACGTGGACTTTTCACACAGGAAGTGGAGAACAGTGGCGCCAGTGTGGAGGGGAAGCTAGCTGTGTGGACAGCACCAAGGTACCAGAAGAAACCATCAGTTGTCTCAGCATTGAGACAACTAGAGCTAAGAAGCACTTTCACGAGTGTAGGGGTTTAGATTCTATAGCCATGGAGTGAAAACCCTGGCCAAACCCTGGTGAAAGAAGATACCACATCTAAGTAGACCCAAGCGGTCCTCCTAATGGAAAATTTTCTGTCTACCACCTTTGCTTGTAGAACTTAAGACTTTTAGATTTTACTTAAAGTGTACCTTTTTTCCATAGTAAAATAGAGAATCCCATCTTTATTAATCTTCCAGCCACTGTATTAAGAAACTTTGTGAACATTATTTCATTTTTTCTTTACTAAGGCTATCTAGTAAATTTGCTGCTGATTTGCAGGTAAGAAAACATGAAGAAATTGGATTAATTTAACGGACATTTCACAGGCTATTAAGTGGAAGCTAGGACTAACATATGACCACAGCCCTTCTATTTCAACATACTTTTGTTCCATATTGAATTAGAAATGATTTTAATAATCCCAAGAAAGAATCATCTCTTTTTTAATCTGCTTGCTGATGCTTGAAATTCTATCCCCAAAACACTGATTTATTGTTTAGTCTGAAGGGCTGTACTTCCATTAAAGTGAAAATTCCTCTGGCTATAGGATGATATTATCAATTTTTCCACCTCAGATCGAAGGAAAGCTGTAGCTCTGTACCTGAGAATGTTCTCATGTGGGCAGAAGGAAAAATACTTTGTGCTTCGTATCACCTAGCTCGAAACTCCAGGATAGAAGTATGACTGAAGGTGAAGCATGTGGAGCTTGCTGCTTACTTCCTATATTTCTCTAGATGGGACTTCTTTCCTCAGTAGCTCTCCTCTTCAGAGAGGGATGGCCATGATTTTCAGAAAACTATAGTCATCTCAGGAAATACTGCATAAAATTTCATTGGCTAAAAAGATTTAGGATCTGGATCTGAGCCCTCTCCTTGCAGCATCATTGCCTAGCTTAGAACTTGCTCTTCTTGGGGTGAAGACTCAGATGGAGATGGCAGGGACACACTTGATCACAGGACCAACAGGCAAGGGCTGGTGATGGAAAGATGGCTGCGGAATGGACTTCTAGAGATGAGGGAAAGGGTGGGAATTGGTGCACAGGATGAAATTAATACAAATAATTATGAAATCCTTCCCAAAAATATTCTTTTGAGAATACTTTATCATCTCTTATGTTTTGTGTATGTCATGTTTTAGCTACATTTGGAAAGTTAAAGACTTTTTTTTTTTTTGAGACAGGGTCTCCCTGTGTAGGTCAGGCTGACCTTTAACTCACTGTGTACCTCAGGCTGGTCTTGAAGTTACAAGGATCTTCCTGCCTCAGTCTCTGAAGTGCTAGGATTGCAGGCATGAGCCACCACATCAAGCTAGGAAACTCAAGATTTTTAAAGCATAACAATTAAAACCAATTGACTTTAATTTAAAAAGTAAATATATGTGTGTGTGTGTGTGTGTGTGTGTGTGTGTGTGTGTAATATACTTGATAAGTTATTGCAATATATGAACTAATAGAGTTCAAGTTTAATTGTAGAAGCAAAATCAAACCACAGTTAAATGTATGTTTGCTGTCATGAGTAATTTAATTTACCTGAAAGAAACATAGATGTACCTAATTAAAACAGCTTTGAAACAAAAATAAAAATGGGGATTAATTCCTACTAGATTTTGAATATATTTCAAAGGGTACAGTATTTGGCAGTGCTGTGTTCATATAATAAAAGATTCACAAAGGAATAAAACAAAACATATACAAGAATACAGCTTTATTAAAATTAACATCATTTTTAAAAACAATAGAAAACAGGAAGTACTACAAAAACATATCTTTTGATTGTTTGACATTCTGTCTAATTAAATACTTAACATCATGTGGGGATATTATTTAGAGATTTAATGTTCTCATAGGTAATCCTTCAGCTGTTCACCTATTACCATTTTGGTTTAAATTCCTCCAGATCTTTGTATTGTCTGTTGTAAAAAATATTATTACTTTTGTTATCTTTAAAGCATTTTTTGGTCTTTTTTCCAGGCTCTAGTAATCCTACTCATTGTTTTCCAACAATGATAAGTTACTGCAAAATACATTTTCCCAATCCCTTATTGATGAAGCCATGTGTTGTTTGTAATTTTTCACAACTAAGTAACGTTGTAATCAATACTCATGAACAGGTAAATTTGTACTCTCCTATTTACAAGGTTTAGGACATTATTGGTTTTGAACTTCATGAAGAAACTGCATACTGTAATACTCTTTATTTATTTCCTTGTAGAAGTAGTCAGAAACTTTTTTTTGTGTGTGCAGTACACAGCTCAAACTTGTGGTGATCCTGCAGCTTTTAGCCTCCCCAGCACTGGGATTACAGACGTGCACCACCATGCCTCAACTTGGTCTGTGGCACCCCTCCCAGAGGTGGGGCCAGGGCAGCAAGTGATGCCAGAGATCGAACCCTGGCCCCTGCACTTGCCTAAGCAGGTGCTTAGTCCACTGAGCTGTCTCACCCCTTAGCAGTCAGAATCTTTTTTTTTTTTCTTTTGCAGAACCAGGGATTGAACTCAGGCCCTTGCGCTTGCCAGGGTAGCACTTATTCCCCTGAGCCATCTCCCTGGCCCCAGCAGTCAGAATCTAAATGTTAAGATTCTGAAGTCATTTGTCTTTATTCATAAGTGTTACGTCTCCTGCCTTTGAGCATTTTGTTTTTATGCCCAACATACTAGTCTAAATGAATCCTAGTGCAGGTCAAAAACAAAATGGTTTTCATCTACGCTTTAGCACTCCTGTGGTTATTTTTAGTACAGCAAGGAAATTGGGTGGTGTGGGCTGAATGGAGTTTGTGCCTGGGGACTCCTGCAGCACTTCAATCCCTGAAGTCACCTGCCAGTGGTGTTAAGAGGATAGAACTCTAACAGAAAAAAGGGTTAAAGATTGTGTTTGGGAAATGATCAGTGTATTTGGTAAGATATTAGGGTGGGGCGCCTATAACTGGTTGTGGAGGGAGGGAGAAAAGGAGGGAGAGAGAGGATCCTGAGTGACTGTTGGCATTTTCACCAATAGGTCACTGGCACATCCTTGCACCTAACTTTGGGGCTCCCAGAGAGGTGAAGCAGAATAAACCTCTTTTCTTTATAAGGCAGCCTGCCTTGAGTACTTTGTTATAGAAACAGAAAGTAGAAAAATACAGTGGGCAGCAACAGGAGATATTGAGTTTCAGTATTCTTATCTTTATTTCACTCCACCTTCTGTTTTATGTTTTAGATTTTTGCATCACCAGAAAATAAGGTTAATCAATCTTTGTTTTCCGCTTTTTGTTTGCTCTGTGAGAAAAATGACATCACCAAATCACATTTAATTATAAATTTATGCTTACGTAATGAAGCTCTTTTAGACATCTTTTTATGCCAAGGCAGTAGTACAATAAATGGCATGGACCGCAAATATAATAAATTTCTAGAAGTTACTGAACAGAAACTACACTTCTTTGATTTATTTTTACTTTTAGGGAAGGGTCTGCAGGGTGTCCAGAGTCTCACTACTAGATCAGACTTGTAGTGATCCGCCTGTTTACAGCCTCTCAAGAGCTGGGATTACAGGCACGCGCCACCACGCCCAGCCTCAACTGTCATCTCAGTGCACTGAGCTATTTGGCCAGCCCTCTTCTTTGATTTTTAATCAGACAAAATGAAATGTAATATATTTTATTGGCATATATGGTGGAGCCTATGTTTTCCATTAAGGAACAGAGACTTTCCTACAAGTAAGGACTCTTTATGCTTCATAATTCCAGTATATAGAACAGTGCCCTGCACATGTTCCATATTTAGTAAAAGGTGGTCAGACTGAAGCACTGGAAGTTCATCCTTTCATGCATTCAATAAATGTTCTTTGTACCTATAGCCGTCTGAGAAGCATGTAGTTAGGGTTACTGTGGTTAAGGAGAAACACATTCAAACAAATTATAATCCCTTCTAGATTATCTAGATTATCTAACTAATTCCTTTAGAACTGATTCTTTGCTTAGCAATGAAACTTCTGATTCTAACTTTATGGCCCATGTAGCTTTTCTATTCTGAATTTTTAAAATTTATTTAATTATTTATTTATTTGGTACAGGGTCTCACTATGCAGCTCAGACTCATAGTGATCCTCTTGTCTGAGCCTCCCCAGTGCTGGGATTACAGGCAGGTACCACCATGCCTGGTTTCAGTGGCCTGCTTGGCACAGGACCAAAATGGTATGTGGTCCTGGAGATCAAATCCAGGTCACTGCACTTTCCACGCGGGCGCTACTAAGACCACTGAGCTATCTCCCTGACCCTATGTAGCTCTGCTGAATGGATGATATATATTCATTAGTGGGTGTGATTATGTGGTTCACTTGAGTCTTGGTTATTATTGCAAATTAATAATATTAATTCTGCTATGTTATTAGTCGTCAAGTATGCCTTCTGTGTGGCCAGATTCATCTCTAATCATGCCATTGACATTTTTGCAGGGTAACTCTTATTTCTAGGGGCTGATCTTCTGCATTGTAGAATATTCAGCAGCATCCAAGGTCTTGACTACTAATGGTCAGTGGCAAACAATAATGTCTCTATACAATGTCAAATGACTCTAGAAAAACAAAATTGCTTCTAGTTTAGAACTACTGCCATAGGAGTTATTGATGCACTCTGAATTGTTAATTCAATAGGTGTGGGATATGTAAAGCTTGTAGTCCTATAAAGAAGAGTCTAGTGAAACCCTGCACACACACAAAAGAAAGCCTTATAACAAAGAGTCACGCAAGTACAAGTTAGTAGTGTGCCCACTGCTTTCTCACAGTTGTAAATGCACAGATGTCCTTAGGTAGCAAGATATCGAGTCAACTGTAAATGAAATGTAGCCTTTTGTGATTTACTTTTCTTACCCATAGCCTACTTGCCAGAAATAGGACACTAGAAATTCAGTAATACTTGTGCACCAAAATAATTTGATTCCCTATTCCTTGACGTGTGTGAAAGCCTTCTCAATTCTATGGATCTTTGCACCTAAATGGAAGAAGGGGATTTAAAACTCAGCATCATTATGGCATTTTCTTTTTATTTGTGTTCATTTCTTGATGAAACTGGAATTGGAATCTCGGGCCTTGATACTGAATAATCTCCCCAATTTCTTTTTTCTTTTTTAATTTATGTTTGAGATTGGTTCTTTCACAGTCAGTAAGTTCCCTAGGGTGGACTTGAATTCATGACTGCAGTTTCAGTCTCCCATAGTGCTGAGATGGTAGGAATGCACCACCATGTTTAAAAGAAATTTATACAGTGGGTGTGAGAGTGCATATGTTAGCAAAGTTTTGCCTTAGTTTTCAGCTTCAGCACTAACCCTTTACAGAAACATGGAATGAAACAATTCCCTGGCAAAACTGTGTATCTCTTCCCCTATTTATATCATTTTGTATCAACATCTTTCTTTTCAATGTCTTAATGCTGTATTAGTTGGCCATTCTAAATTCTGACGTGGTTGACATCACTAAATACATTAAATAAAGCTGAGCATGGCGATGCGTGCCTATAATCGCGCTACTTCCTAGGCTGAAGCAGGAAGACCGCTACAAGCATGAGGCCATCCTGGCCTATACAGAGAGCGCAAGGCCAGTCTGAACCACATGGTAAGATTCCGCCTAAATAAACAATGAATAAATGCAGTAAGTAAATGAGACACGTTAAATGATACAATTGCAATCAGATCAGGCCTTGACTCTAGTATTACAGTGTGGCCACTGTATCATGTACTCACCATTTTTATCTTTTATTCATTCCTAAAATGATCCAAGATTAAAGATCCAAGTAAAAATGCACAAATGCGATGGGATCGAAATTTTTTCTGTGTGTATCAATATGCTCGGTATATCAATATGGTAATGTGAACAGTTACGTCCATTTACTATAGAATGTGAAATGGGAAATTTACAGTCAGCGGACACCTGGATTTATTGTGTGACCCAAGCATGCAAAATACTTCGCCCTAGAATTTAGGCTCCATAAATGTACTATTTCAAACAAACCTAGGGAAACAATAAGGCTCAGTAGATCGCACACACCTGATCACTACTGTTTGTTCATGACAGGTGCCCCATGTCGAGGGCAATGTTCGAAGAAAATTTCGTATAACAACATCGAGCTCATCTCCTACTGATTTTAGTGGGAGAGTCACTGTTTTAAAGAGTTTTTGAAAACTATTGAAGGAGGTAGGGAAAAGCCCACTGTGATTGAATTACAGCTGTGCTATTGTGGGGAGACCTTGATCTTCTGATTAATCACACCTGACTACCTCAGGCTCCGATATATTTCCTCCGAAATAAGTCTGATTACACTTGTACTGCACATTTATCCATCATTAAATCCTTTTTCATCCATGGCGAGCTGACTGCTGCTTCCCCTGCCCCTCCTGGGTGGCTGGAAGAACTTTAATGGGGGGGATATCACATAATAACCCAGCATTCCCTGGTCTGCTGAGCAAACTGCACATATCGAACAAATAGGGGCCAACACTCCTCCAAGGGCTGATGACTACATTTGCAGTTTAATTTAAAGCTGTCCCTGGGTAACTCTGCCGCCTCATCTGGCCTCTTTATGTTTGTGTTACGATAGAATCAGCCGGATGCCTTCCTTTCAATCTGGGACTGGGGCTTCCAAGCCACAGAAGAATGCAGGCTCTCCCCTGATGTGCATCTGAAAACTCAGTTCAGAGTCAGTGGCTTCCATGGTGATTATCAATATCCATTTCTTACACTGCTGGAAAAGCAGCCTTGGGAGGCTGACATGAAAGCCGTGTGATTGTAACTGCGATGCCCGTGCTGCCCTTGCAGCTTGGTTTGGTCTCTTAGTTGCTATGACTCAGAAGCACTGGATTATTTTAATGTGTATGCTTTAAAGTTAATAGCATTATCTCACGTTTGTTGAGCTGGTGCTGTATGAAGGCCTCGCTGCTCAGCTCCCACATACTTCGCTACCTTTCAGTTATGGTGAGGTCGCTGTGGGTGTCATATGAACAGCCTACACACTGCGATTGGAAACTTTTCTGATTTTGTTGCACATCACAGTAATTTCCTATGTTTGGGTAGGACTACAGCTTTTACACCACTGTTATATGTGTCTTGTGTCCTTATTTTATTTCATGAATTTTAAAGATATTTTGCTAAAGGAGGAACTAAAGCTCAAAAGTTTTAAACTAAGCTTGTAAATGGGAAATCCCTAACAGCTAGGCCTACTGATCACAGATTAGGGGGTTTTCCCTTATTATAATTAGAAGAAAAGTTCCTTTACCTCTAAATATATAATGAAAATCCAAGAACAAATTTAAAACACTCCAAGAGAGAACTGTCACTGTCTGCTTCTTCATTAACTTATATTTTAATGGTACAAAACCACTAGCATTTTTTTTTTTTTTTTTAATTTTAGGGAAGAGTCTACAGCGTGTTCAGGGCTCATTACTAGATTGGATGCATAGTGATCCACCTGTTTACAGCCTCCCAAGTGCTGGGATTACATGTGCTCACCACCATACCCAGTCTCAACTGCCATCTCAGTGCACCCCGGGGGCAGGGCCAGCACAGCAGACCTGGGTATTGAACCCCGGACCCCTGTGCCTGCTTACAGGTGCTTTAGTCCACTGAGCTATTTGGCTGGCCCTTATTTTTATCATTTCTAGAATATCATGGTTGAGTGGTTGTGACAGAAATTGTATGTCCTACAAAGACCAAACTATATACTATCTTGTACTTCACAGGCATAAGCTCTTGCTGAAGACATTCTTCTGCCTTATGCTTCTTGGGTGCAGCAATAATTGCAAATTGACTTTATTATTAGGAAAGAAAATGTAGGGCAGCGTTAAGCCTCAAAATACAAATGGAACGAGTTCTTTAGATTTTTGTTGGCCTGCTTTTGGGTTTCGCATTTCATACATTTGTTGATAAATATATACTTCTTAACGGAGATGCGTGCGGCTTCACTAAAGGCTAAAGAGCCCACCCCTCAGCATCCGTCCCTTTCCAGCATCTCTAATTTGTGTTAGTCTCCAGCAAAAGCCTCCTAGGCAGTGCAGCAGGTGCTCATCCACCTGGCCTGTGGGTGCTGTGATCCTATGGATCAGTGACCTGCTCGACTGATTTTGCTCTATTTTATTCTATTTGTTTCTCCTCCTCCTCTTCCTATTTATTTATTTTTGGTACCAGGAATTGAGCTCCGGACCTTGTACTTTCCAGACCAATGCTGTGTCACTGAACGATTTCTCCAGGCCCCAGTTCTTTCTTCTTTATGTTTAAACAAGTTTAAATTTCCGCTATTATGAATAAGCTTCTGCAGGTCTTCTCACTATGCCTTAGTTCTCTTTCTGACCAACCATCAGTAAATGTGCTTCGGGCGAGCCTTGCATGAAATTAGTGCTACTGCTGTTTCCATTTACTTCTCGATCCCCTGGCCCTGGTCTTGGGTCCACAGCCTAACTTCACATGTAGGTCTGTACGTGGCTCTGAATGTGTACATGCACACAGCCCCTCACTGACACACATGCATACCGAAAAGACACACACTGACATCCCTCTGCCCAGAAAGACATAGGCAAATCTCTGCAAGTGCTCATCACTTCTAAAGTATGGAAGGTTTTAAATGCTTAGAACTGCATTTGTGTTTCTACCAGCAGGAAGCAAGAGTGTTCAAGTCCCAGCTTATGCCTAACTAGTGGTGTGGCATCGTTTTTAAACGATAAAAACATTTGATAAGTGGATAAAGAAGAATAATAATTTTACCTTGCTGGATTATTGTAGTTTTCCGTGATTATCCTTAAGGTTCTACATGTGCTTTAGGGATTTATTCCTACATGGTGAGGTTCAGCGTGGCCTGGGGAGAGCCATGGCTGCGCATGCGTCATGCTGCGCTGTTTTCCCTGCAGAGTTCCCCGGGGAACACGGTTGATAAACAAAACCACTACAGCGATGTGTGGACCTGTCTAACTGGATCCTGGTCTTGCCCTAAGCAGGGATGGTCCTTACGTCTTGGATTTCACCTTCCGACACTCCGCTTCTCTGGAAACTACGTCTGTCCTGATCCTAAGCCCTGTCCCCTCCGCCCAAGCTGCGGGGACTCACGGGTATTTCTGCTGTGCTTCACCATACTACTGTCGAGAAAAATCACACTGAATGATCGTAGATTATTATTCCTTTTGTTGGGTTTTATGGACAATCGTAGTTAGTTCTTTTGGGCCAAATTCTTCTAAGACGGTGGAAGATGGAGATACCATTCCATTGCAAGGCTGCTGAATATTTTTCTAATGGAAACTAATTTTTAAACAAACTTTTTGAAACAAATTGTAGCAATAGTTGATCTAAAATGAGGATAACTAAAAATCTAAAGAAAAGCAATATATTGATCTAAGAAAACACCAAGAAGTAACTCCAAGTGTTAAGTATTAATAAAATGTTTGATTCTCTAAAATACTTATAGGAGGAACTTTTGAAATTATATCAAGTACTTTATGCTTTCTTCTGGAGAAAAAAAAATCAAAGGAGAAATAAATAATAAACCAAAATAGAACATTTTCTACATAACAGTATTTGTTTTGTTTTCACAAATTCTATAAAAACTAATTGAATAAAGACTATAACTGTCATGCAAGTGAAAGCTTATCAAAAGTTTTGATTATTTCATATTCTTTATTAGTGCCCATGAAGCACAGAAGTTAATTCAATTTTAAAAAGAGTTAAAATGTGACAGAAGAGGTGGAATACTTTCAATTCCACTGCTGATTAGACAGCTTAATATTCTACACGTCAAAACAGTAATTCTAAGATGCTTCTGTACAAAATTCTTGAATCCGTTCAGAGGTCCATTGGCACTGCTGAGATGCAAATAGAACTTAAAATATAAATGAAAGAAAGAAACCAGATGGCTGCAGGCTAAAGCTTTCATGATCAGTTTGATCATAAGCTAGAAGCGTGGCTGAAAAGCAAATCTTACAGGAAAGGTGTTAGACTTCTTGGTACCTGTGATATCTGCTAAAGTAATTAGAAGGAAATCACAAGATAACACATTCGGAGGAGGAAATAATCAGCAAGTATCACTAATAAATGGTCCTGGAGACTCGCAAAATATTAACTCATAAGTGCTTTTATTTGCCTCGAAACTAATGTGTGCATTTTGATGGTGATCTTCTTCTCCATTTAACTCTTACTTCTTTAATTCTACATATTTACTTCCCTTCAACAGGCTCTTGCATATCTTTGGTTTTCAAACAATATTTATTGAATAAAAGCATCTCTCTTTTTGATCTTTTGTTGATTTTAAAGCAAAAAAGTTAAATATGCTATATGTGAACATTGTTTCTCTTTTTGATAATTAAATAGTTATAATTTATTTGAACTTTAATTATCCAGGTCACAACTAAAGTGCTTTTCACAAACCACTTTGCAATATATTTTATAAGGCTCACAGTAGCATATGGTTCTTGATTCTTTTTTAAAATTTTTTATTCATTTTAATGAAAAAAAGATAAAATAGCAATGAAATAGTTTCAAAACAGTGTAGTACAACAGTTACAATATTTAATGCATTGCATATTGTTGTCTTCCTAGTAGTTATTCAGAGGACAAGATGCATACATGATATCTTGTCTAAACAATATTAGTACAAACCTTTCTTCTCATTGAACTAAGAGAAAGTAACCATATATCTATCCTAACTGTCTTGTGTATACATATATATATTTTTCACTACAAAATGGGCCTTTGGTTAGAGTCCCCTTTTTTGTTTTTCTAACAGCAATGGAACACCCATCTGTGACGAAACAAATGAAACAGGGGGATCTTTGATTCAGAAATTGTGCTTATTGTTTTATAGATCTCAAAAGTCCCCAGAAGTCTCAGGTATTCGGGGGTGGAGATTTTGGAATAAGATGGGACCATGGTGACATCCCGTTAGTCAGCAAGTTGGTCGTGGAGCTAAATGTGCTCCCAGCAGTTAGGGATGAGATGAAGATGTGGGTGTATTTGAAGAGATCCTTTCTGCTATAGCAAGTGGTTCTGCTGCTGCTGGTGACTGTGGGTATCAGGGTCCAATTTTACCATCTTCCAACACAGCTCCAGGGAATTTCTGAGACTGAAGTCTTGCCCTGGTGCTGTGGTCTGGCTCCTCTTTTTTTTTTAGACTTTTAGCTTCTTATGCTGAGGGTATACTGTGTTCTTTGACCCTCTGGTGTGCAGACAAACATTGTGGACTGTCCCATCTATGATCATGTAAACCTATCTATTCTAATCTCTAATCTGTATGTATGTATGTATGTATCTATCTATCTATCTATCTATCTATCTATCTATCTATCTATCTATCTATCTATCTATCTCTGCCAATTCTATTCCTGTAGATAGCACTAACCAATACATACTTGAGTAAATACATACATACAAACTTGGCTACACTAAGTGTCAGTTCCTAGTGAAGATTTGTTTTGCCTATTTACAGTAGCTCCAGTTGGTTAATTAACTTACTGTCACAGGACCACAAATAAGATCCATTAAAATCCTGTAATATGGAGAAGGTCTTCCTGGAAGATGAGGGTTTCCATTGATGATAGGGAGGCTTCTCTGTTAACAGAAAGAGTGAAACTAACTCTGGTAACAAACACACATCAAGGGTCAGAACTTTCCTGCTTTTGGAGTGCCATACAGATTCTTAAGCAGTTATTCAACGCTAGGTGGAGTTAAAATTTCTCTCAGACTTCACTGAGTTTGAATTTGTTACTGTCGTGTTTAAGTAGAGATCAGAGAGTTAGAATATGAACATGTTTGCAAATAAATAGTGTAGTATTTTTGTGGGAGTAGTGTGAAATATATTTAATGACTACCACATTCTTAGAAATGTTTCATCCACCTGTTCATCTCCTATGTCCAGAGGTTCATTATTATATACAGTGCATGTTTAAATAAAAATAAAATGTAGCTACATTAATCTCCCTCAAAATACTCCATCTCAACTGAGAAACATATCCTATTATTCTTGACATTTTCAGAAGCAGTTCTGGATATCTTCTTTTGTGTGTTTGTTTGCTTATTTGCTTTTGTATTTTGTGCCGCATCTCACAACATAGCTCTGACTCATAGTGATCTTCCTGATTTTTGGCCTTCTCAGTACTGGGATTACAGGTGTGCGTCATCACATAAGGTCTCTGTGGCTGGCTCAGCATGCCCTGGGGGCGGAGCAGGCGCCGGCATGGCATGTGGTGTCAGGGATCGAACCTCGGCGTTTGTGCTTGCTTAAGCAGGCACTTAGTCCCCTGAACTATGTCACTGGCTCTTGTAGATATTTTCTCATGGATGCTTCAATATCTTAAATTACTTCAAAACTTTGTAGCAAGGAGCAGGGGAGATGGCTCATTGGATTAAGTGCTTCACTGACAAGCACAAGGGCCTGAGTTCAATCCCTAGTTCTGCCAAAAAAAAAAAAGAAAAAAAAAAAGCTGATTTGGGCTGGGGAGATGGCTCAGTAGAATAAGCACTTCCCTGGTAAGTGCAAGGGCCTGAGTTCAATCCCTGGTTCTAAGAAAAAAAAAATTTGTAGCAATTTCTATAAAATAAAAACACTATTGTATGTCTTCGTCTACCTTATTCACCAAATATAACATGGTGTGAAATTCTATTTTCCCAACTTAGAATGAAAATGAAAGGTTAACAACTTGAATCAAAAAGCAACCCTGAATATCACAACTAATGACATAAAATAGGACTTCCAGAACTGCTTCACAAAATAACGAAAACAATAGAATAATTGTGTTTAAAGGAAGGGAAGATATTTTGATGGGTTTAGTGTCTGTGTATCTTTTACTGTAATAAATTTTAAAATATTTAGACATTTACTGTATTTTGTGTTTAATCATCATATGCTGTGCTGAAATCCTTGATTATATATTTATGAATCAAATTAATAAGTAATAGAAACTGTAGGAAATTGCAAATATTTATATCACAGTCCTTTTTAATTTTTATTTATATGGAATATTTGTTTTATAGGCTTTATAGATCTGCAGCTGTCTTAGTTCACAGTGATATTACAACAAAATTCTATACATTGAATGATTTATCAGCCACAGGAACAATAAATGAAAAGTGATGTGCCCCAAGAGGACAGCTATAGTCACAAAAACTAATTACACATTTCAAAATGACTACAATTGTTTCTCTCTCATATCTTATTTTGAAATTTTGTACCAATGTAGTTATTGTTTTTTTTCTCTTTAAAATAAAGAAAACTAACCCATAAGACTGTGAGGGTCCCTGACACATACCAGTGACAATACTGGAGGAGATGAATATGCCATTTGTGATGATTTGGTCATTACACGTTGAATAGATAAACACTTTATTTTAATAAATAAGTACAAGTAGTATATGTCAATTGAAGATAAAAGTAAAGTGATTTATTTTTCATATATCTTAGAAATATGAAGTCCAGAGTTAAGGGAACAGCATTCTCAGGATGTAATGACAACTTCTTGGTTTTTTGGTGTCATGTTTTTTTTGTTTTGCTGTACCAGGGATCAGATCTTGGGACCTTGCACTTGCCAAGCAGGAGCTTATGTTGCTGAGCTATCTCCCCTGCTCAACTTCTTGGATTTTGAGTGTTACCTTCTCCCTTGATTCAAATATGGCAACTTGCGGGGGCCTCTACTAGAAAGACACTAATCCTATAACATTAAAGACCTCCCAGTAGCCCCACTTTCTAATACTACCTCTAGAGGATTAGTACATCAGCATAAGTTTCTGAGGATACAAGCATTCAGCACATAGTGATGGCATTCCTTTTCTATGCTATCTGGGATTTAAATTCTCAATTAATGTATTTGGTCACTCTGATCCACACACAGAAGCCCATGTAGGCATGGAAATACTGCATAGAAGATGCTAACCTCTAATAAGTTACCTCTTTCTCCTTTCTTTACAAAACTAACAGCAACTTTCAAAACTTTATAGAATTTTCTGCCCTGTAAATATATACCGGCATAAGCCATGATGGCCAGTAGAAGTCTTACTATCTGTTTGATGAGTCAAGATTGTTGTATCAAACAGCGTAACTATTTCCTTTCAAGAAAATCCTTATTGGACATAAACATCTCCCCATCTTTCCTGGTCTTCTCTTCCTGTCTACCTCATCCTGTCCAATTCCCTTTTATTTTATACAAAGCTACCTTTATTTGCTTTGGTTTGTCTCTTTTTCTTTAACATATCCAAATACATACCACTTTGCATTGTATTCAAGTACGTGGAGGTGTATTTTCTTGAGGCTAACTCTGCATGCCACTGGATAAGTAGATCTGGCAAGGTTAATCTTTCCTTAGAAGAGTATGTGTGTGCATGTGTCCGTGTAGATACATGAAGGGGTAGTGAGTAGACGAATATTTTCTTCATATTACAACATCTTATTTATCATTGTACAATTTAAATTCAGATGACACATTATTTTCATATACTCTAATCAACTTCTTTTTAGAACTTTCATTCTATTTTGTAGTCTTTCTTTCTTTCTTTCTTTCTTTCTTTCTTTCTTTCTTTCTCTTTCTTTCTTTCTTTCCTTCCTTCCTTCCTTCCTTCCTTCCTTCCTTCCTTGCTTCCTTCCTTCTTTTTTGCTTAGCTGTCTTTCTACTGTCTCTTAGTCTGCTGCAAGAAGCAATTTAAAACATTTTTTCCTTTTTTACCATTACAACTCACTTATGAACAGAGCTTATAACAAAAAGTGATTTTGAAGGGAGAGAACATTAGTTTCTCTCTAATGTAATTACACTGTTAAAAAGAAAAATCAAATATAGTCCCAAATTGTCCCTTACCTGCTGTATTTGTCAAGGGCTTTCGTTAAAAGCAACAGAAACTAACACTCAAGTATTTAAACAGGAAACAGAACTCCCTGAGAGCTTACTGGGTTGGCCAACAGCATCGATGAGATGCTCTCCAGTCATAAACTCAGAAATCCAGATGAACAAATGAAAGCCTAGACAGCCAGAACCGAAGTAGAACATATACTTTACTTAACTCTGTAGAGAAAAAATAGTCTCGCTAGCTGTCTAGAAAAGACACCAGTGATCCTCTTAGATGTTCCCACTTGCACTGGCTTTGTCTCTCAATATCACTATGTACAGCAGGTCTGCAAGGGACTTTGTTGGTCTTCTTTGTTGGTGTTCTTTCCTCATTGGTTTGATTCTCAAATTCTCACTTCCTACTGGCTTGAGGGGAGGCCATAGGTTTTAGCTTCTGCCTTCACTTTCCCAAATGCTAAATGGAGATAATGTTTACATTGTTGACAGAACTTTATCAACCTCCAAGTGATGCCAGAGTAGGCTATATTTATTTTTAGGCTTGCAGGTATAATCAACTACCAGATCCATAGATTACAGGTTCTCCACCTAAGAAGAATATTCATCTTCACTAGAAGAAGTAAAGCCAGGGCTATGGATGTAGCTCAGCCATATACGTGCCTGCCTAGCAAGTGCAGCATCCTGAGTTTGATTCCCAGAACCAAAAACAACACAAAACAAATCAGAGAAAGACGTAAAGCCAAACGACAATGGCTGCTACAATATCCCTGCTACAATTTCACAATGCCGTGGGAATTATTGTATATGTTTAAATTGCATCCCAGCCATTACTGTATTTAAAGACATAGTAAAAAATAATCTATTTACACAATTTAAAAAGTGGCTCAAAATATTCTAATCCTTTTGAGTACAAACTAGAGGCCCATCAGCTTCTGATGATGCAGTGATTTATAAATTATGATTTAATTTTTATAATATTGTCAATGGTAATGATATATGATAGTACATATAAGAATATATAACATGTATTCATTACATATATATATATATATATATATTGTACATGTCACATCTAGCATGTGTGAGTAATATGCAATGCATATATGGAACACACACAGTCAGGAAGAACTTGGCTTCGAATGGTTAGTGTTTTTAGATTCATAATATGATTACTTTAAAGACAGTCATTATGGCTTTGTTTTTAAGTTTTTTTTAAATTTAGGTATTTGGGGGCCAGGGAGATGGTTCAGTGGAATAAGTGCTTCCCTGGTAAGCACAAGGACCTGAGTTCAATCCCCGGTTCCATTAAAAAAAATTTTTTTTTAATAGAATGATTTGTTCTAATGGTGTTTGTAAATAGGATCTCAAGTCCACATCTTGTACAGCAATTAACCACTAAGAAGAATATATGCAGTGTGTTATTTGTTGAAACTGTACTTCCAATTTGATTAGAAACTGTCTCATTGCTGTTTATCAATAAAATTTTGAAAAAAAATTTTAGGTATTTGATACAAGTTCTCACTACACAGCTCAGACTTCTAGTGATCCTCCTGGTTCAGTCTCCCCAGCACTGGGATTATAGGCGTGTGCCACTATGCTTGGTTTCAGTGGCTGGCACAGCATGCCCTACCAGGCATTGAACCCCAGTCCTTGAGCTTGCCGGGCAGGTGCTTAGACCACTGAGCTATCTCCCAGACCAGACTTTCTTATTTTTAGTGTTTTCCTCTTTGAGTCTGTAAGTATCAAAGATGTACAGCCTCTCATTTTACTTTGTAATGAAGGTGGCTACTCATTAAGATACCATTGAATGCCATCATTTACGTCTTTAACGTCTTCATGATGATCACCAGAACAGCTGCTCGGGCATTTAGCAGATGTGTTTGAACCATCATAGTGTGCAGCGTCCCCACCCGTGGGGTCAGATGTCATCACCCTCTTTTGCAACTTTCATGCCATTGTCGTTTTTTTTTTCACTTAATGCATTGGCAGCAGCTGGCACCTGCAGAATTTCTTCCACCACGTTTATTGTTTCTTTATTAAACTTGCATTTGTGTCCTGTACGATTCCAGGCACTTCTCCCTCATGTCCTGCCTTCACTTATGCCATTTCTGTTTCTTGTATCCATCATCTCACTGTCAGTGTTCAGGTCATCTCCATTATCAGTTCTAACAAATATCAGTCCAGTGCTTTGTATCGAGTAAAGTCGTGAAAACACGCTCAGTTACACAGTTCTATGGCATAGACTGTGTTTCATTGGGGCAGCAATTGTAATTGTGAGGCCCAGTAAGAATCTTTTAAAGCTTTAGTTGTTTCTTTAGCATGGGAACTTCATAAAGCGAAACTACTTTCTGACTTACTGTTTCTCAATGCTGACCCTACCGAAGGGGACAAAACTCTGGAGCAGTTCTGTGTGTTCCGTCGAGAACACAGTCTTCAATTTAAAGAGGTTAGATGATCAGCCCTCTGCCTAGCTGCAAGATGAAAGCAAACAGCTTCTTTCCATCGTTCTTCAAACAGTAACGTCAGGCAATTCCACCCAATCTACACAGCTATCCTCACTGCTTTTGTGATTTAAAAAAAAATTTAGTAGTACATATTTACAGTGCATGATGTTTACCTTCATCGTAGCAAGTTTATGCTTAACATGTCTTAATTCTTCTTATCATGATCCCTTTCCATTGACCTCCCTATTTCCTACTATAAACTTTTATTTTTTTAATTATTTATGTTTGGCACTTTTCATATAATTTCTTTGGCTTCATTTATTTTGCTATCATTTAAATATGGATGAACTTTTAGGCTTTCTTATTATAATTTCATGTTTTTTGAATCTTTTATTTTGTTGGTACAGGGTCCCACTCTGCAGCTCTGATTCATAGTGAGCCTCCTGTCTCAGCCTTCCCAGTGCTGGGATTACAGGTGAGCACCACCACACCTAGTTTCGGTGGTCAGCAGAGCATACCTGGGGTTCCAGGCCTGGCAAAGCATGCAGTATCAGGGATCGAACCCAGATCCTTGGACTTGCCAGGCAGGCGCATAGACTGCTGCGCTACCAACCCAGCCTATAACTTCATATTTTTCTTTGACGTGTGTTTTTCCCTCTTTTTAAATAGCTTCACAAACATTATTTTATAAATTACTCTCAAACCTAATCAATACCCTTGACCTAATTTCTGAATCTCTATTATTTCGTTAAGTGGAAAAAATGAAGTCATGCACTGCTCAATTCTCAACCCTCAGGCAGCTACAAAACGTGAATTTTTATCTAAATAATTAATTAGGCAAGTCTTTGCACAAATATAATTGTGACACCCACCTGGAAAATGTAAAGCCTGAAATGCCTATGAGCTGTAACAGGCTGATTTCCTCTGACTAGATAAGTAAAATCTCAAGATTACATTGTCATATTGTTTCGTTGTGTTCTTGTGAAATTGTAAGTTTTAGAGAAAGGAAATGAAAGAGAGATCAGGAGTAAGGAGGGAAATAAAGATCGACAGGTCAGAGAAGAGAAATAAATATTTTAATTAGGAAACTTGGAACCATGGTTCAACACTGGATTTTTGATGCAATAATATTCATTTCTCTTCCTCCTCCAAACTCCATGTACAGACTGGGCGTGGTGGCATGCACCTGGAATCCCAGTGCTTGGGAGGTTGGAAACAGGAAGTTCACTAGGAAGCCAAGCTGCATAATGAGTTCCTGTGCTATATTTTTTAAAAAAACAAACAAACAAAAACAGAAAGAGAAGTCTCCAAAGGAAAACTGGGACCCACAGAGGAGGGGTCTGGTTTTCACAGCGGGCTAGCAAGGGTATCTGCTAAGTGATCATTTCCACAGGAACCGTTGAAAAAGGATTTATATGACAGGCTGCGCTTATACCTGTACCTTAGGATCTGTTTCCTGAACAGTCAGAATTATCATTACATAGGGAAGAAGAGGCAATGGAAGCTGTGCACAGGACCACATGCAAAGAGGATAAATGCACCAGTAGCCGGGCTGTGTCGTCCACATCTTCCAGGGGCAAAACCACATATAGCAGCAATGTGTTCACACAGTTTTCTATCAATGGTTGTAGCAGAATATTTAAACATTTTTGCAGTCTATTGAAAGTGATTTTCTTTGATCAGTTCAACTGTATTTTTTCACTTAATGGACCAGATTTTCCAAATAATTTTAAACATACAATCCTATCCCATAGCTACCTTTATGAAAAATTACATCTATGTGTTAGAAAATCCAATTGCAGACTGAGATATCATTTTATTTATTTATTTCATTTTAGTACAGGGTCTATAGGGTCTCACTGTGTAGATCAGACTCATACTGATCCTCCTGTCTGTAGCCTCCCAAGTGCTGGGATTGCAGGCTTGCACCACCATGTCCAGGATCAATGGCCATCTCAGTGTGCCCTGGGGCTAGGACCAGCATGGCAGGCCTGGGGATCAAACTCCCAGCCCCTGTGTCTGCCTAAACAGGTACTCTAATCTTTGGCTGGTCCCATCATTCTCTTTTAAAAAGAGTGCTTTCCCTCAAATTATGCCTAAGCTGCATCATTTTGAACTATGAACTGCGAGCCATAAACTACATTTCTCTTTTCCAAAATTGTTCGGGCAGATTGAAATTGTTTTAGCGTACAACATACAAATTAAGAGAATTTTGAGATTGTGTTGAGGAGAAAATAAGCGAATACCCTTGCAAAGTTTAGATTCTATTAGTAGAGGAACATAGATGGATTAGGGAAGGAAACTTTGATAATGATGACAGACACATCACAGAGACCTTCCAGTGAAACTGTGCAGCTTCCTGCCCGTTGCTACATGAAACTTTTTAGAGGTATACGTTATCACGTTTACACTCCCCTTATGCTGTGAAGCAGGAGCTTGAGTGGTGTGACAGTGCTAACGTGGAAAGTTAAAACTAATTGAGTTACATGCAAAATTAGAAGCATTTCAGATAATCCTGTGATTCTTAGCCATAAGATTGCATCGTTGGTGATCTGTTCGCTGTTGGTTTCAGTAAGTAAGTTAAACTAATGGAGAAACATGTTTTATTTACCTTTTCTTGCCTGCACCTATAATAAAACCTAAAAAGACAATTTGAATTTATACCACTAGGAAAGTACCAGAAATGAGTAGCAGTTATAAACAAAATGAAGGTCTCTGATAACTGATTGTCTTTACATTGATATATCAGCACACTGTGTTACTGTGTGACTAGATTTTTTAAAGAAATACTTTAGGCAGTTGATTCTTCTCAAACTATTCCGCCCCTTAAAATATGGTAGCAGGGGCTGGGGAGATTGTGCAGCCGTCTAATCACCTGCCTGACAAGCATAAGGATCTGAGTTCAATCCCCAGTACTGCATCCTTTGCTAGCCCTAAAACCCCAGGGGCACTATGTCAGCCACGATAACTGGTGTGGTGGCACACGCTTGTACTCCCAGTGCCGGGGAGGCTGAGACAGGAGGATCACTATGAGTCCAATCTGCATAGCAAGAACTTGTACCAAATAAAAATAATTAAAAATATGATAACGGGTAAAATTTATAAATATTGTGCATATACAGTCTTTCTACACAGAGGAAAATTAGTGAAAGCAAAAAAAGAAAATTTCAAACTTCTCACTTTATTTCATTTGGTTATTTTTATTTTTTAATTTATTTATGCTTTTTTCCTCTTTTCTTTTTTTTTTTTTTTTTTTTTTTTTTTTTTTGGCAGAACCGGGGATTGAACTCAGGCCCTCGTGCTTGCCAGGCACGCGCTTATTCTACTGAGCCATCTATCCTGCCCGTTTTTCTTTTTTAAATTAATTTTATTGAGAAACAAATAGCAGTAAGATAGTTCAAAATCGATTAGTAGGACAGTGTCAATAATTGATACATTGCATATTGTTGTCTTTGTAGAGGTTATTCATAGTACAAGTCAATAACTTCTGACATTGCCAGTCCTACGGATAATCCACTATTATGGACTACTGGACTATGTTGGATCATTTTGCCGAATTCACACACCTGCAATATTAAATGGCAATGGGATACGTATCTCTGACAAAACTAAACAGAAAAAGGGGATACAAGTGAAGGACCATTTTGTATCTGTATATACAGCATAGTTAGGATTGATATACAGCTACTTTCTCTTAATTCAATGAGAAAAAAGATTTGTACTAATAGTGTTTGGATAGGATATCATATTTCATTTGTTTTGTGTTCAGTTTTGATCAGAGTTACATATATTTGGGAAAATGAATAAAATGTAAAATATGCACTTCTCTGTTTTCTAAAAATTTAACTGTTTTACACTTACCAAAATAGTATTTAAAATATTTCATTTCTGTTTTTAAAAATATGTATTGATTTGTATCATACCCTATTAGATTAGAATATAAGGATTTATATATACTACATTTATTATGGAACCAATTTTCATATACACAGGAATTTTTATTTGCTTATATTAATTTATTTTTAAATGTTGAATAAATTAATAAAAAATAAGTGAACGACCAAAGCAGCTTGATCAGATGAAACATGGCTATGACTTTGTTGGATTGTTAGGCCTTTTCCTCTTATTGAGGACTTTACAGCTCAGGTAACAGCTGGAGCTTCTCAAGAAGGAGGACCTTGGACCCGCACAATCCACCATCATCTGAGCGCTGTTAGAGATCAGCGTACAAA
Source organism: Octodon degus (assembly GCF_000260255.1). Taxonomy (NCBI): domain Eukaryota; kingdom Metazoa; phylum Chordata; class Mammalia; order Rodentia; family Octodontidae; genus Octodon; species Octodon degus. The sequence goes on from NW_004524603.1 coordinate 9,442,174, forward strand.
CACAGCCTGCAGTGAGTGTGGTGCTGACTAAATGTGGAAACGTCAGGACCAGGGCAAAGGGCTGGGGGCCTCATTCCGAGATCCCCGTAGGTCATCTTGCCTCTTCCGTATAGAGTGAAACATCGCCCAGTAGCACAATCGAGTTGTACTTTATCCTTCCAACGTTTCACCTACAGAACCTGAAGGCTCTCAGTCACTAGGTCCGTGATAATTAAGTGAGAGGTTAAGTCAGGAATAACTAGAGCTGACAAGCAGAGAGCTTTGATTTATCAACAGAGATAGAGAAGTAGAACAGAAAAGTAGGCAATTGCGAGAGAGAGAGAGAGAGAGAGAGAGAGAGAGAGAGAGAGAGAGAGAGAGAGAGAGAGCCTGGCAAAATAGCTCAGCAGTCTAAAGTGCCTGTTTAGGCAAGCGGCAAGCTTAGGCAGCCACAGGGACCACAGTTCAACCCTGGCACCACATGCCATGCCAGCCCTGTGCTAAGGGCAGGCTGAGCTGGCCAAAAATAAAATAAAATAAAATAAAATAAAATAAAATAAAATAACAACATAACATAACAACACAATATAACATAACATAAAAAAAGGTAGAGACAGAATAAGTAGCCATTCTTGCTTCTACAGGCATCATGATCTTGTTCTTTTCCACGTAACTTCTGCCTCTCTTTTTTGTTCTTGGGTTTATCAGGTTACTCCTATGTGCTTGTTATACCCCGCCCTTTATTTTCATGAACTAAGATAGAGTTGTATTTTCCCCAACAAAATAATTCTAATCAGTTCACTTGTTTAACAGAAAATGATCAACTATTAAATGTGGCTTCAAGAAATTGTAAATAACCGATAGCCAGTGTTACTTCAATAAAAAAGTTCAAACACAGTTAAATGCTAACAAATAAAAGGAAAAACCCTGAAGATAAGCCTTGTAGGATCATGGGCAGATGTTTCCCATTTACAAACTGATCTTATGTATTTTGTTCTACAAAACACTACACCTGCTTAGTTTTATTGATTCGCACAATGCCTTGGAGATTTCTGGATGTACTAAGAAAATCAAACCAATGAAAAGCCCCTCAGTGTTGTTTCTTATGTGAATTAATGCTTGTATTTAATGTCAGGCCTCAACGAGGCCACAGTGAGTTTGAGAAAATACCTGCACAACTGTATAGTTTCAAAGTGCGGGAGTGAGTAGGCCAATCTGTATCCCTCCTCTGAGGGGCCTCTTCATATTATTTTAACCTATTTTTAATTGAATTGACACTTCACTTACACTAACATATTGGTAGCATATTTGATGACCACAATGCTTAAATTATTATTCAATGAATCATTAGCATCTTGAATATTTAATATCATTGGTTTTCCTTTAGGATATTCATCAGGAATCTTTCATAGTTTGAAAATCTGTGAGTTCTACTTTTCTTTACACTACTAATAAATACAAATAAATTATAAAAATCCTCTTCTGTTTCTCTCAAACTTTCACAAAATAAACATTATATGAATTTTAAGCAATTCTTAAGATGCCCAAACATTTTATCATATATTAAATCAGTACATTTTGTTACGTGCAATCACAACAAAACTAAAAATTTAGGCCTTCTTTTCCATGTTGGATGAATTAAGGAATTTTCCAGATTTAGAATCAGAGTGTAGTGCTGATCCACGGACTGCACTAGAGTGAAGGGCTGGGAAGGCCCCGCATGGAAAGAACCTTTGTAGTAGTAGTAGGCTCTGTCCCTCCATATTTTATGCATGCATGAATTCCTTCTTTATTAAATATTTCAAATCACCTCTGAGCTGAATTATGTTCAACAAAATGAACTAGCTTTCCTCCTGCTACCCCAAACTGATGCTCTCAGTAATGACCTTCTCTTTGGCAACAAGATTTATTCACAGTCAAAACTGAAAAAGAAAAGGGAAGAAAACAGAAATTCCTCTAAGGCAGCCCCATCTTTTTTGCTGCTGCTTTTGATCTTCTCTACCCTGTTCAGTCTTTTTTTTTCTGTTAAATCTAAGAGCTCAGCATCCGTATGGAGCGATCCAGTGTGAATGTCTCTTAATATCGCCCTCACTCTGACCAGCCACCTTGTGCCACCTGTCTAGTATGTTGTGTCCACATTAATTCCCACTCGCAATTCGGTGAGTTCTTCCTCTAAACATAGCATCCTAAATTAGGTTACCGATGTCTTATAATCTGAGCAACTACTTTTAAGGTTACACTCTACATTGTATTAACCATTGTTAATCTCCTATTATCTTGTTTAGAAATTCTGATCATTGCTTCTGTTGTTTTTTTCTCTCTAAAATAAGAAAGTTAGCCTGAATTATCCTGCTTTCCTTTACAAAACCTGCTTTCAAACTTGATTTATAAATGCCCCAGATTCCTTTTTTCTTAACTCTTTGTATGTCTTTCCTAATAACTTGCTATTGCCAATATCTCCTCTTTTCCTTTTTCAATATCTCTTACCAT
>NW_004524603.1:9445062-9490771 GCF_000260255.1 Octodon degus
TGTGCCACCACGCCCAATCTCAATTGGCATGTCAGTGTGCCCCGGGGATGGGGCTAGCACAGCTATACGATCTTCTAATCTCTTCTAATGTCACATTGCATTCTTTGTTATCATCACTATTGACTTCCCTAGTATGGAATATTTATGCGTAGTCCTAAACATTATAAGGAAAATTTGAATTTCTTGAGTCAGTACCAAGCACCAGTAAAGTGGTTGGTGCTCCAAATTATCATTAATTTTTCAGAAATCTACAAAGACTATTTATCACCAAACTATGCAAAAACCACATTAAATCTCAAAGAGAGGTACTCTGATCCCAAACATCACAAAATTTCTTGCTACGAGGCAAATTTCACTGCACAACACTGCTTCTCTGTAAACTGCTCAATATGATCATTTACATCTTATTAAACTAAAAACTGGTTTTACTAAAAAGCAGTAAAGTGGAAGCAATTTTAAAACTTACACGCACACCAGACTTCCTAGGAATCCAATATCCAAGTGGGAAATAGTAGCAAAATTTGGAAAAATTATATTTAATTGTGGGGCTGTACTTGCGATAAAAACTCGATAAAGTAAACTCGGCCTCAACTATGAGAACAACGTGTTGACTAAATATAACTTTTGCAAATGCGACTACAATTTCCCACCTGGATATTAGATTCCTTTGAAATCTGGTGTGCATGTAAGTTTTAAAATTGTCCCCACTTTACTGCCTTTAGTAAAGCTCGTTGTCCGTACATGTAGCTCTATTTATTTCACTGGGATTACTACAGTGATTAACTTACAGAAAGTCTACTCGCCGATTTCACGTGTACAGGGACTGCAGTCTAACTAGTTTATGGGACAAGTCATCAAACACAAAAGCTCTGATCACCTCTTTCCCTCCTTATTAATATTTGCTGAGTCTATGTTTACCTGACTCTTCTATCCGGTGTATGTGTTATTTTCCACTTGTAAAGTATTCCTGCTTTGAAACTCCAGACAAAGTGTCCAATATGTTGGCATGTACTTTCCTGGATTTGCTTTTCTGTTTATAACAAGTGCCGTGAGTGTCTGTGTATTTCTAATAATGTGTTAAACTGAACGCATCTGAAAACAAACACACCTTTGGAAATCATGCTAGCAAATCGAAATCTAAATGTTGTCTTCCCTTACTGTCTTCCTTCCGGGTTTACTTTTGTTCGTTTTTATTTTATTTATTTATTTATATTTATATTTATTTGTTTGTGGAACTGGGGACTGAACTCAGGCCTTGCGCTTGCCAGGGAAGCGCTTATTCTGCTGAGCCATCTCCCTGGCCCCTTACTTTCGTTCTTTAGCACCATCACTAGGTGTAGAATCTGTATGAATGTGGCAGCACCCTATTAAAATGAAATTACATGCCAAGAATCTTTCTAAGCCCTTGTGAAAATGTGTGCGCTCATATGATAGAAGACTTTTCTACATAAGAAAAAGCCTCAAAGGCAACACCATTCAAAATAACTTGCTTATATCTGAGAATTTATTTAATTTCAAATGCACTAGTTGTATTACCTCCTGAGGAAGCAAATATTCCTCAGGAGTGAGCCCCACAAAAAGAGCATACTGGTGAATCTTCCTGGCCTTTTGGCACAGCTGTTGTGCCTGGATCCTGTGGGATCAACCGGTCTCATGAGGCCAATCTCCAAATCCCTCCCTTATGCATCCAGACATTCAAACCATATAGCTTATTTTTCCCCCAGTGTCAGAGATTATAGAGATAATACATATTTTGAAGATACTTGGTTTTTCATAAATGCTGTGTTTATTTGCACAAACTGCTTAGTGAATGTGCCTTAAACACAATAAGCTACAGCTAGTCCGCATTTAGTGACCAAGTTCTACTCCTGCCACTAGGGTGTCACTAAAAGAGGGGTTTTATACAGCCTATACTTTGAGATATCCAGAACAGAGAAATCTTCCTTTTGATAGCTTTGCTTTTATTTGCCTTTTACTTTCTTTTCCTTATTTTTAAAGAATATAAAACAGCGATAGAAAAGAAAAATCATTAGAAACGATTCCAGGTTTCACTAAACAAGTAGGAATTCAACAACGGTTACTTTATTGCATGATGCTATCTTTAAATTAGTTGTTCAGATTTAAACGCGTAATGCAGTAGTGTCACAAATGACAGAACATAAATCTACAGTTCAGTCTTGTACAAAGCAGTCAGCAAAAATGGCATCACTGTGTAAACAAGGTGTCTTCATAAAATAAAGACATTCAGACTATCAACAAGATGTACAGAATTGTACCAAAATAAGATGAGTGGTAACTCTGAACAGTACACTTCTGTTCTAAGTCCACATAGTCATTAAGTGGATTTGTCACTAAGCTAGAAATGTCTGGATATTCTAACAAAGCTAAAACTCTGTGTGCGCACGTGTGTGTGTGTGTGTGTGTGTGTGTGTGTGTGTAAGGGTGTGTGCATCTAACATTCAACTTTTGACTTGTAAATACTGCTTGTACTGAAATAAACCTAGCATCCCTTGAGGAATAGCTAATTCTAAGTTTGAATATTGAAAATACCACAGAAACTTCAAGATTTGTAATTACAGAAACCAAGAATGGGCTTTTAAAAAGTACAAAAGATGCCGAAAGATCACAGGGCTCAACCCAGTGATTCCCTGTTGGCCAAACCTTGAATACACTGAAAGAAACATAAAATAAAAGCATGAGTTTGAGATGATTATACCAACAATGGCATAAATATTCATGAGGCAATACTGATATAGCTTCATGACTTCTTTAATTTTTAATTTAAAAGGCAAAGGAGATAAATATCCCTTAAAATTTTACAATAGAGAGTAAAGATGGACTGAGTATGTCTGAAAATGAGTAGAATCAAGGGCTCTCTCTTCTCCTGCAGGCAGGCCCATCTCTGTCTCTGAGACAGGGTCCACTAACACAGGTCACAATCAATGGGCAGAAGTTTAAGGGTCCCAGGCTACACTCCATATCTCCTCCATAGACACTGCATCATTACTGTGATGGTTTAAGCCTTACTCTGCAGCCATTGAAGCTCTCCTCCCACCCCATGCGCATGGAGCATAATTTCTCTTTCTTGCTGTGGTCTCGAATGACTCACTTCTGACACACAGTATAGACAAGAAAGCAGCAAGCAGCAAGTGCATGGAATGGTAGACAGCATCTCAGCCCCACAACCACAGGTAACGTCACTGGCAGCATGCATGTTGATCTCGTGTAATACTTGTGATGTGCCAAAATCCCACCTCGGTCATAAAATATCAGGCGGTTGCAAATTGAGCAATTTGAGTTCAAGATACTTCTAATACAAGGAAGAACAGGTGAAAACAAAAACTGTCACAAATAGGAGGAGACTAAACAGACAGAGTAACTAAATAGAATGTGATCCTTGGAACAACAAAAGACATTAATAGACAATTAATAAATCTGAACAAAGTGTAAGAGTTAGTTAATGGCATCCATTTCATAGTTTGGGACATGTACTATAGTTTTATCCAACAGGAACATTAGAATATTAGAACATATAGGAGCTCTCTTTAGCATTTTTGCAACTCTTCTAAGCCCCTAAAAGCATGTCAAAATTAGCCAAAACATATCCTGCCTCTTACAAAGAGGAATTCATTTATTGACGCCTACTTCCAAAGAGTTTTCCTCTAAATGGTCCACTTTCCTTAGAAAATAGTTTTCTACCTACCACACTGAAATTTCAACTAGATCAAAGCAGCACTATTAATAGTTATATATCTACAATTAATTTGGAGTTTATGCTTTAAACACAAAAATCAAATTTCTTCCAAAAGTGTTTGGCAAAAGTACATTTGTGTTTTCTTGAATTACTCACATTGCTGGTCTATTTCGAGAACATTTAGTCAATGATCACTTTAACCTCTCTGATTTCTCTCCAGTTTAGGCACTGAATTTCAGATACCATAATTAGTTCTATTGGTAATGCAATTTTTAAAAATACAGCCAGATGTTGTTCTCCTCATGCATCCAATCCCAAATATAGCACCATGGCAAATTATAGATTTTTCAGTAAAATAATGCCAGCTCTTTCACAAGGCAGACAAAATAAAACTCAAGGCCTCTTTTCTTCAGTACAATCAAGTTTATTGTTGTGCATTGACAAATCCTGATTTTGATTACAAAATATTTCAGGAAGACTTTATTATATGCAACAGATGTGCAAATCTATTCCCTGTGACAAGAGCAACTACAGAGCACTTGAGGTCACATGGTTTGCTTTAACAATCAAAGGTTAATTTACTTATTGTTTATTTTTAAAATTTATAATGTATATGTGTTCTTCCTATTTTCCTAGAAGTAATGACATGTAGATGAAGAAAATGAAATATCATTTTTTATTTTTCTTTTTAATTTTTTAAAAAAAATCTTATCTATTTATTTATTTGCTACAGGGTCCCACTAGGTGGCTCTGACTGGTAGTGATCCTCTTGTTTTCAGCCTCTCCAGCACTGGGATTACAGACGTGTGTCACTACACCTGGTTTTGGTGGCTGGCTTGGTGCTGGGCTGGTATGGCATGTGATACCAGGGATCAAACCTGGGTCCTTTTGCTTGCCACACAAGCATTTAGACTGAAGAGCTATCTCTTGAGCCCAAATTATTACTTTTTAGATACATTCATATTTTCTTTGAAAATGGTCTGATGAATTTTATTGAATTTTAGTAATTACAATAGTTAATACTGGCCTTTCTATATGCTGATGTGAGATGCTCACATACAGTAGATTCAACTGTTTTTTAATGGTAAAAGTTAAAAGTATGGAGCTGTGGAGACGGCTCAGTGGAATAAGCGCTTCCTTGGCAAGCGCAAGGGCCTGAGTTCAATCCCCAGTTCCGCCAAAAAAAAATTAAAAATATGTAGTAATAACTCAGTTTGGCTATTGGGATTTCCACTCCTGGTACTGAATATTCCCAGCACATGCTCATAAATACAAAATAAAGTGAAAATGAACATACTCCTTGAGATTTTTCTTGCTCATGGAGGCTGGAAGATTTGCATGAGCTACACAGATACAGTAGTGCAAAGAAAATCCCTGCACCGAGCCCAGGCGCCGGCTAATATGTGGGATACAAAGCAGAATTAACTTATGTAAAATGTATTCCTTAAAATCCCACCTATTCTACCAGGATTTGTCAGCTTGGGTAGGGGCAATGTGACAAGAAAAGTCATTCCAGGCAGCGCGAGGACAATCTCACCTGTGCGCTCACACTTCCCTGAGTTTATTGTATGGTACAGGGCGTGGCAGGACCAGAGCCAGGACAGCTAGTGCAGGAGAAGATCACAAACACAGTCTGAGAGTACTGCAGTGAGGAAAACTTTGGTTCTTTCCTCATGAGCTTTTGTGCCTACCCAGCTTCTAAGATAAAGGCTAGCGTTTAGGCATACAGTGCAGGGCAGAAGCAGTTGTTACTGTGTTTGGTCAGTGTGCTCTGTCGTTATTTTCAACCTCTATCGTGCAGCACTGAGGTTCGCAGACACGTCTGAAGAAGGCAACTACTGCGATCACGTGTAGTTGGAATGAAACTGTTTCTATCCCACTGATTTTTGTTATTGACCTTTAAGTATTTTCACTTCTCAGGGAAATAGGGACAGAGACACCGCAAAGCTTAATAAGCCCAGTTTGTATTTGGGAAGGGCTGTTTCAACGACAACGTTCCATATTCCAGTCCCATCAGCCTCACCTCTGTTTTCAGACTTCCTTTTTCATATCTCTGTCCCTGTGAGATGCTAAGCCTTCAAACCACATCATCTCTGCTGTCTCCTTTTCTTGCTGATTTTGTCCTCCTGAAACCATAGTTATTTTCCGAAGGTAGCAAAAGCAGCATTTTTCAGCAGGCAGTCAAGTTAGGCAGCAGCGGGCACACAGAGGAGGAATGCGTTTCCCAGAAGGGAAGAGCTCTATCAGTGGAATAAAAAAAAAATCTCACTTTAAATCTCCCAAAAGCACACAGAATCGTGGTCGGTATTGGTACAGCTTCTGCAGCAGGACTCCGTGGACTCACCCACTGGTAGGTGAGAACTCCTGCTCCTTCCACGGGAGGGTGGGCTTCTGTTCACCAAATACATCCATTGGGTGGAATGCGTGAGCCAGTGGATAGGAGCAGGTATAATGCTGGCTGTGATTAAGCAGGAGTTTTCAATCTGGTTATTTACATTGGCTCAACCACTCCCTCTCCCATTAGGCCCTCATCCAGGAAGAAGAAATAGGCCAAAGAGTGGCTGCTGCTTTCCCCTGGTGCTTGGAATCAAAGGGCAAGGTGAAATTAAGCCCAACCAACCCACCCTCACTCTGCCATCCCCCAGGAGAAAGAATCTCACACTGTCAGGAGCCTCTTAGATCTGACTGCTGTGCCTTACTGCACTAGGGAAGCTCACAGGTGGACCATGTCTTCGTCTCTCCAGGGAGCCTGAAATTTCTTCTATCCCACTTTGTGATGAGCTGACTTTTCCCAGTAATACCAGAATACTCTCTCCATCAATTTAAGTCCACATGAAAACCTTCAATAAGGAATCTAAGGCTGTAAGTCATATGATAGAATTGAATAACTCGGGAAATCACACTGGAATGTTAAATTTGGAAAGGGTGGTTCCTATCATCTAAATTCCCCAGTTGCTCTGTCCTTCAATTGACAGTCCTTTTCTACAGTAGAAATAGTAAAGGTCATTAAAATTAGCATCTATTTTATATTAGGGTATACCTGAAAGTTAAAGATACACAACTACGCCATCATGTGCAATGAAACTGAAGTACCAGACACTGAAGTAAAATTGTTCATTATCTTGTAATTTTCAACTATTTTATTATGAAGTTATAAGATCAAAATGATACATAAAAAATTCAGGTAAAACCACACATTGATGTCATATGTAGTTTTCAGCTTGTACTTAGTTATGCACACATCATAAGAGACACCTCAAAGAGTCCTTAAAATTCTTTTTAATTAAAAATGTGGCAATACAGCTGGCCAAATAGCTCAGCAGAATAAAGTGCCTGCTTAGGCAGATGCAGGGGCTGAGAGTTTGATCCCCAGGGCTACCGTGCTGGCCCTGAGCCTGGGGCGTGCTGAGACAGCCATTGAGACTGGGCGTGGTGGCACATGCCTGTAATCCCAGCACTTGGGAGGCTGAAAACAGGAGGATCACTAGGAGTCCGATCTATGCAGTGAGACCCTGAAGATCCTGTAGACCCTGCTGTAAATACAAAAAACAAAACAAAACAAAAAAAAAGTGGAGATATTTATCTATTTCATGTCTTCCTATAGCCCAGATAAACGTAGTTAATGTTATGATGTATAATTAAAAAACAATAAAATTTGGGAAATATGATCATTACAAATTTGTTATCTGTCATTCACAAAAATGTTTTAATTTGTATAAAATTAAGGTGTACTTTGTTTCTCATTATAAAAATAAAGACTTTAATCAGAAATATTATATTTTAAGATTGAAATCTATAACTTGCAAGCATTTTTCTAATGTATAAGGCTGCGTTTTGTATCTTTGAAATGTTTCTACATTCTGTGTGCCTGGATGGTCAAAATAACTAAATATAATATTCTAGTTTATGTTACTCTTCTGTTTAATATTTATGCATAAGAAAGAATGATTAATTCCAAATATGTACGGGAAAATTTTCCACTAGGGCAAATAATAGTCTATGCAACTTTTACTGTAAGGAGATAATGCTCATTATGCCTCTTTGATTTCAATAAATCATAGTCTTATGATCTTGGAGAAAGACAGATGCATGGAAATTTTGTACACTTTTGTATGCTTGCCGTGTTTGCTTTTATTCCATGTACATACTGCCTTTTTCATTCTATGATAAACACAACAGCTCCTGATCTGGGACATCTGAGCATATCAAAAATGATTACCGTAGACTCAGAGCTGCAGAGCATCCTGTGTCCACCCACACCAAGTGTTCTCTACTGCTGAATTGCATAAAAGCGCAATGTGCAGGAAGCCTGGCTACTAAGTTCCCCTCTGAAAGACACAAGTGAAGACAAAGGGCCTCACCTTGGGATAAGCAGAAACCCTGGCCAGAAGTGTGCAGAGCCATGGGATGGATGCATGGGACGAGTGACAAGTTGTCATTAGAAAAAGAGTTACAACCTTGTGTAGAATTATCACTATTCCAGGCTAAGGCATGCAGGGAGTTGATGTTACTTCACTTGGCCTTGCCTTGTATCCATGATAGTTTGGATTGAAGTTAGCAAGACAGCATCTATGGAGATTGGTGCCAGGACCCATCTCCATCTCTCATGGATACCAAAATCCAAGAAATCCATTATAGAATATGACGTGCCATTTGCATTTAGCCTATTGGCTTCCTCCCTTACATATTTTCAATTTTTTTTTTTTTGTAGTGCCAGGGATAGAACCCAGAATGATGTGCCTATTAGGCAAACTTCACCACTGAAATACATGCCTAGCTCTTCCTACCCTTTAAACAATATCTAGATTATTTACAATATTGAATAACATAAATTCTATGTAAATAATTGCCATATTAAATAACAACAAGGAAACATTGTGCATGTTCGCTACTAAAGCACAGCTTTTATTTGAATCTAAGGATTTGAAACCAGAAGATAACATAGAAGCCCAACAGGATTATCTTGCTGAGGAGCCAGTTCTATGGTCGTAGGGAACCCAGTTATGAAAAACATGGACCTCAACCTCATGAAATTATTCCTATGTAGACCAAAAATTTCTATTTATCATTTCATAGAGTTAACTTCAACTGTATCATTACATGTTCTACAAGTTACAAAGGTATTACTTTTTCTCTGTCTCTTTCTCTCTCTTCTTCTTTCTCTCTCCCTTCATCCACTCCTCCCAGAAATCGAAGCCAGGGCCTAGTGGGTATAGAGGAAGTACTCTACTTAGATCTTATTTTCTATATTGCAATCTGTTAAAATTTAGCTTCAATAGAAGTTTTATATAATTCATAACTCAAGATGTAACCCTGATAATAAAAATTTACATGCACTGGGGGGTAGTTTGTTTCTAGCAAGAAACAGGTTTTATTATGTAAAACCAGTGCTTTAGAATGGCCACGATATTTTATAACTCCAAAAGCACAATATGGCCTATAGTTGGACAATGAACTGCAAGTCCTTCTAAATAATGAAGAGAAAGATTTCACGGGAGAGAGGCTTCCTGTGCAGTCTCTGACTCCTGCTGCATCCAAATTAAATTCTCTATTTTTCCTTTAAGAAAGATCTATCAATCCTTTTAATAAAAATAAAGACAATGTAAATCTTTCTTGACATTTCTAATCTGATGAAGAAATGAGGAAATAAAACGCCCTGTTTCCTGTCATTTTTCCCGAAAAGCTTTGAAATAAACTTGTTCAGTGATGGCACATAATAGTGAAAGGTGTACAATGAAAACACCGTTCTGGCAGGTTTTCAAATACCTGTGTGGAAAAAGAACACGGCTGGATCCATGAGAGGACTGAATGGGCCACGGCTGCAGGGAGAGGAGAGGAAAGTAATGTCAACGCAGCACATAATGAATGATAGTTGTGTCTGAAGTGGTACCTGGCTAATAGGCAGATGTAGCGCCAACTACTCCTAGCCAAGGCTTGGGCCAGATCAGCCTTCTCCTTACAGCGAACTCACGAGATGCACGATACGTGACAATGACATTCTGAGATTCGTTTCGAGGCAAAAGAAAACAGTTCAATTAAGTTAAGAATTTCCCAGGTCAGAGGCTTGAAGATTCCCTGGGTAGTTTAAAGAAGCAGTGCACATGAATTCCCCTGCCTTGTACTAACTTTATTAGCAGCTTACCATGTTTTGTCTGTACACTGAGGATCTCACTTAGGATTCATTGTAAGATGATGAGGTTGGAATCAATAATCTCGCTCAAAAGCAGGGTGCATGAGAAACTTGAAACTGAACTTAGCCAAACACTAACCAGGAGGTCTGTTGTCATTTGGTAACACAGTTCAAATTTGTATCTGACTTTCAAATCCTTGATGTTTTGTCAATGAATAGTAACAACTTATATTTGAATTGCAACATCTAACATTTAAAATGAAAAAGAAAATACTACATAGTGCATCTCAATAGTATTATTTTCAAAACAAATCCCTGGGAAAGTCATAAAATCCATGTTCTTCCACCTTACTTTAAAAAAAAATTTCATTACTTCTTTTCAGATCAGTAAATATTGTCTACGTGTGAAGATACAGAATGAAAATAATAAATAACATGACCTGAGACTGTCCTAAGAATGGACGGACAATGTAGAAATATGATCTATTGTGTATAAGAAAACTTAAAGGATAAAGGTTGAATAAAATATCAATGGGTACATATAAATATGAAACAGAACTTAGACACATGAGCCATTTACTTCAGAGTCAACTTTAATCATCATGAACTCTTGATGAAAATAACTTTCATGGATTTAATAATTAAGAATAACTCATCAAATTATGAAACCCCAAAGAGAATGAAAATACATTACCAAGCACTACATTTCAAAACTAAGTATGAAAAAGAAAAGATTGTAAGCAAAAAATAATTTAATTATATACAACTGAAACACCTATACAATCAAAGCAATAAAATAAAATTAAGACAGGCAAAGAACTTGTTATTTAGAAAAATATTCTAAATGTTTATGGGAAGAGTATAAAAGGCAAGGCCTTCTTCTCTCAGGAAAATATTTCCCTGTAAAATAGTTATTTTTCTATGACATAGTAAATAATAAGGGAGAAGTTTTCAATGTTATTGTATGATGGAATATTTTATAAAATAATATATTTATTATGGTCTAATCCACCGATATTACTGTTCAGTTTACTTTGAATACAAAGTCACGGCCAACACTTCTGAAATCTAATAACAAAGAATTTGTGCAGGGAATTTAAATAGTTTTCCAGATATTAATAATTTCCTAAATTCTTCATTCACTATACCTTCTAAGAAAATTCATATTTTTAGGATTTGCTTTTTGTTATTGATTTAAAAATTATTTTTCTATTATTTTCTGTGTGTGTAAGTATTAAGTCATTTGCAGTAGGTTTCCTTTTTCATTGCTTGGTACATTTACAGTCTTAATTTTAAATAAATATATTCCTTCTTCAACTATAGAACCACAACAGCTTCCCTATAGCTTTTTACATAGTAAAATGACTTTTTGAAATTTGAAATGAAAAGTATTAATTTTTAGAAGTCCTACTAGTCATTTTATTGCTAAACATTTTTATTATACACATTTGTGTTTTGCAATGATAAGGAATTGACCTATTTTTTTGTGGCTGGTTCAGCCCGCCCTGGGAGGGGGGAACTGGCATGGTATGCGGTGCTGGGGAGTGAACCACTGGCCCTGTGCCCTTGCCTAAGCTTGCCTAAGCAGGCACTTTAGAATACTGAGCTATCTCACTGGCCCAGGAACTGGCCTTTTTCATAAATCATAAGTTGATTTTCTTCCTCAGTTTAGACATATTCCAAGATTTTATCATTGAACTTAACACTATGAGGTATTTCTCCTAGACTAATTTTTTATGTTGAAGGCTTTTTACTTTAAGAACTGATAATCTTCAAAAAAACAAACAAAAAGTTCAAAACAACAACAACAAAAATTCCCAGAATGACTTTGTGAATCAATGTGTCAGTATTTTTAGTAGTTCAGATAGTTTATTCCATACCAGGTGGTGCTCAAGATAAATAGCAATTATCTTTTCTTCAGCAAGCACAGCAATTCAGTTCTATGGCTTGGGAGAAATAAAGGGATTTGAAAATCACAGATTCATAGTGCTCACAAATTTTTAAGGTCTTTCCATGCAAGCCTTAAGTGATAGTCCAAATAATAGACTAAAAGCTCATTAATTAATAATGGGACAGATTTCTGGGAACCTTTTCATTTAATCCCTTTCACCAATGGGAATATAATTCTAAAAAAAAAAAAAAAAAAAAAGAAAAGAAAACAATCTGCTAGCTCACATGAAGTCTTTTCTTTGGTCACATTCTTCACTCTGCATTATATCTTTGCAAACCTATGCTCTGATCATGTGTGGGCAGGGTCACCTGCTGGAGTGCTAAAAGGTCAAAGCTACGCTGAATGTGAGAGAGTAGTGGAGGCAATCATGCCCCTGACTATAGACAAAGTGTTGGGCATTTATTCCTTATATTTACTTCAAACGCAAACACAAACACACACACACACACACACACACACACACACACACACGAAGCTACTCCTTACTGGATAACTTGTGAACAATAGACAGATGGATTGAATTTCTCATCAAAGCGTACTTTATATTCGATTACTCAACTCATAAATTATAACTTTTCCTTAACCATTCAAATATAAGAAATGTATATTGAAAGACCAAAGATGTCACCAGAGCAATTGAGGAGGACAGAGGTGAAAGACTCACTTATCGAAAACGGTGTCATGTTGCATTTTGAAGGAGGCCTTTAAGATTTAAAAACAATGTCAAAGTTGTTATTTCAAAGATAAAGGAATGCATTATGAAAGATGAGTGTTTTTCAGTTGCAAGAGAAGCTTTTATTACCTTTAAAAAAGAAAAATTCCTTAGTAGCCTAAAATGGGTCATTTAAAAGTAAAAATAGAAAAATGCATATTAGATATATGAACATATATTGTTAAAAGTATAATGTAAAGATCAAATGTGATTAGCTATTGGCTGATATATATGGGCTTGATTATTGAGATGTTAGATTTAATTTACATAGAAAAGGATAATTTCAGATTAATCCAATATTAATCCAATAGAACAAACTCTGAGTTTCTTGTGTGTTCACCAGTCAGTAAGTATTGTGGCTTTTGTCAGATGTGCCACACACAACCATGCCTAGCCTCGTGTACTTTTAGATGGGCTTTTTCAGAGACAGCTGAATCTAGAGATTGTGATTGATCTGTAGTGCAATGCTGGGATTAAGGGTGTGGGACTAAAGCTAGGTGATTGCTCGGTCAGTCCACTGAACGAATTGGAAAGCTCTAATCTCAGCAGTCCAGGAAAGAAAAAAGTGGCAGAGATTGGCTTGTATCTCCTATTCTGCTTTTTGCTTTTGCTATCTTCTGCTGCTGCCGTGAACCACTGCCCTCTTCCACGTGCCACCCTGCCGTGGTGCCAGCAGATATAGACTGAAGCCTCTCCAAACTGTGAGCTAAATAACCCTGCGTGCTTGTACCTCGGGATGGTAGGGACTTCGGCTCAGCAAGGAGAGAAATGTCACCAGACAATCACTATAGTTCAACATACATTTCGAAACTGGTAAAAATAGTCAGCATAGAAACTATATTAAACATTCTGTTGCAAGCTCACATACCACATACTCTAAGTGCATTTATCTCTAATGATATTTACATGTCTTATTTAATTTTAAAGGTCTATATTAAATGTTATCGTTACAGAAAAAAAAAATATATATATATATATGGCATATACAGGCAGAACTGGGGATTGAACTCAGGCCCTTGAACTTGCCAGGCTAGTGCTTATTCTACTGAGCTATCTCCCAAGAAAAATTATATTGAACATAGGAGGTTTTTAAAAATTATTTATTTATTTGTTTATTTATGTATTTGGTACAGGGTCTCACTATGCAGCTCGGACTTGTAGTGATCCTCCTGTTTCATCCTCCCCAGGGCTGGGATCACAGGTATGCACAACCATGCTCAGTTTTGGTGGCTCTCACAGTGGTACTGGGGGTAGAACCTAGGTCTTTGCACTTTCCAGGGAGGCCCTTATACCGCTGAACTATCTCCCTAGCCGCTATACAAAGGAGATCACTGATCTTGTCTTTTTTATTTCTAAAGAGAATGAAATAATAATAGATGAAACATTTAAAAAGATGCAGGGGCTGGTGAGATGGCTCAGTGGTCTAAAGCACCTAGTTAGAACAAGCTTAGCAGAGCACAGTGACTGCGGTTCAATCCCCCAGCACCACATGCCAGCCAGCCCCGCCCCCTGTTGGGCTGAACTGGCCACACACACACACACACACACACACACACACACACACACACATAAATAAAAATTAAAAAAATAAAAAGATGCAGAATTTCAAAAAAAGCAAGACAATAGGAATTTGACAATGGTTGTTATACTGCACATTATTTTTTCAAAGTAGTTAATCAGATTACCAGATATAAGCATATAAAATTACTCAAAATAAAAATTTTAAGCATGAACTGTTCCTTTCAATAAAGAAATAAAAATTAGTAGTGCAATCATCCCAGCTATTTTTTTTCTCTCTCTCTCTTCTTCTTCCTTTTCTCCTTTCCCTCATCCCAGCTGTTCTTTCTTTTGGAGCAGTTTCTTTCCCTTTTGCTAAATGTCTATGGTATCTTTTACATATTATTTACTCTTACAGGTTCTTGCACTAAGTAGACAATGTGATGTTGACACACGCAGGTCTCATTTATTTCACTTATGAGTATAGCCTCTGTATCCAATCACCTATAAAGGCCTCCAGTCTATCTTTCTGAGCAATACTCCATTGTATGAAAACACCACATCTTTTTTAGCCATTCATTTTGAATATATGCTTGTTTCTAAACTGAAAACTAAAGTGTTCACCACTCAGTGAGTCTTTATTCAACCATGAGAAAAAGTTCACAATTAATAACTGCATGCAATATTTTCTAGTATTATCCTGTATTTTGTTGTTGTTGTTGTTGTTGTTTTCTCAGTACCGAGGATTGAACTCAGGCATTTGCGCTTGCCAGGCAAGCACTTATTCTACTGAGCTATCTCCCTGGCCCTATCCTCATTTTATAGTTCAGGAAAATGGCAATTGAACACCATAAATAATTCAGCCCAGTTCATCTAGTTTTTAAATAGCAGATTTAAATTCCTATCCTATTTCACTTCATTTTAGTGTAAGCAAACTTACCCATATTACTATCCACCAGGATTCTAGAAAGGATTGCCATCTTATTAAGTTTTTTTTTTCCTGTGTTTATTTATAGTTTCAAATTTTACAGAGGTCCTAAGATCCTTCTTAGAGTTACAGATTGACTTTTGACTCATATTGCTTTAAAATACGGTACTATTCTCATTATACAAGGAAAATATTATGGGCCATGATTCTATTTCACGCACAAACTGTATTTTATAATTTCCTATAAGATTGAGAAATAGATTTGTGGAAGGGAAGCATTGAAAAAAAAGTCACATTGACATCTCAGGCATCTTCATGCAAGGAGTTATTGTCTCTCTTGAATTGTCTAGTAAGTTAGTACAGTGAAGAATTCAGTGAGTTCTCCAAATAATTCGGTGCTTGGAAGAAAGAAAATTTTATAACTGAGCTATTACTCATACGTGGCCGTGTGTTTTTCCCTGAATACAATAATTACTGTTCTCAGTAAATAGAGCTTTTTAAAATGTATTTGGTACAGGGTCACCCTACGCAACTCAAACTTGTAGTGATCCTCCTGATTTCAGTTTCCACAGTGCTGGGATTACAGGCATGCACCACCACACCCAGGTGCCAGGCCAGTGTGGCATGTGGTGCCGGGAATCAAACCGGGGCCCCTGCACTTGCCTAACCTAGTTACCTAAGTTCTTATTATGCTGAAGTATGGCCTGAAAGATTGTGGTTCTGGAGTTAGATTGTCAACCCTTTTGCATAGCAACATAAGCTTCAAAAAAAACTATATAAATATATTGTCTTAGGGCTGGCCAAATAGCTCAGTGGATTAAATTACCTGCAAGAAGCACAGGGACTAAGACCAAGGTAAAGCAGGACCTATGCAACAAGAGTTGTAGCTTTTTGGTCTGAGAAGGTCAGTGAAATGCCCTCAGGATTTGTCCTGAGATCCTGTACCTCAGATTGCAGAACCTTTATCAGTGCAGCCATGTGGATGAGTCACGGCCATTGCTTGGCCAATGTGCTCTCTGTGAAAGCATGAGAGAGTATCTTCTCCCCATGTGACTCTCCTTAGGCCCACTCTATGTCATCGATCACTTTCCTCTTTGGCCCCATAATCTTCTTGATCAGAAAATTTGGGACACTACCGAGGTACATGACGTTACAGTACAAGTTCTCATATGTCCTGAGTCTTAATTGACCTTAGAAGGCTAGGGCCAAAATGTTGGCTTTCCTTGTATCCCTCCTTTTTCTCTAATTTTGGTCTGCAAACTTAGGTTGTTAACCATCCAGTAGAAAAGTATGAAGACGAAATATAAGAAATAAAGCCATGCTGTTAAGTTGAGCTGTGGGGGACTCAGGTCAATAATTTCTGACATTGCCAGTTAAACAGAAGACCCAATGCTATTATGGGCTACTGGACTCTTTTAGAATATTTTGCTGAGTTTACACACCTATAATATTCAATAACGGAACTTAAAAAAAATGGGGTATACCGATGAATGTCCATTTTGTATCTGTGTATTCAAAGTGGTTGGGTTAGATATATGGTTGCATTCTCTTAATGAATAGAATGATTTGTTCTAATGGTGTTTGTAAATAGGATCACAAGTCCGCATCTTGTACAGCAATTAACCATTAAGAAGAATATATGCAGTGTATTATTTGTTGAAATTGTACTTCCGATTTGATTTGAAACTGTCTCATTGCTATCTGTTTATCAATAAATCGTTGAAAAAAAAAAAGAAAGAAGCACAGGGGCCAGGGTGTTCGATCCCGGGTACGCTGAGAAGGAAAGTGAGACTGGGAGTGGTGGTGCGTGCCTGTAATCCCAGCTCTTGGGAGGCTGAAAACAGGTGGATCACAAGGAGTCTGATCTAGTAGTGAGATCCTGAGCACCCTGTAGACCTGTCCCTAAAATACAAATATATATATATATTATCTTGCTTTGGGGTAAAGTCATATTTTGACTTGAAACTTTGACGTTACTACCACTTAGTGGTAGAGCAGCTGCATATTTTTTCTGTAGTTCTAGTATCTAGTACTTAACAGGATCTATCTCAGGCAATATTTGTTTCCCAAAAGTGTGAGCACACTTTTATGACTGAATAACTTTGGGGAATTCTAGAGTGAAGAAATTAGACTAGCAAACAAATGTTACCACAGAGCCTTTAAAATACTAATGGGCTTTAAGGATCACAAAAGCTTTTAGTAGTTCTCAGACTAGTAATTTTATCATTTTACTTTTCATTAGTACATGTTAGTATTCCATGATGTGTATATATTCCTTGTGTGGAACTGGTATGTGTTCATAACACATCTTAGTTTCTTTTTTCATCCCAAAATGGTACATGTTCCCATCGCCCACTTAATCTCCTAGTTCCCATCCCATTTCAGAAAAGTTTACCTCCTTAGCTCCTATTATTTATATGTTATTTTGCTCTTTATTTGTAATTTAGATTTCCAAGATAAGAGGAAACATTGAACATTTTATCTGTGTTTCTGATGTATCTCATTAACTTTATGGTCTCAAGGCACATCTATTTTCCTACACATGGCTCAAGTTTATCTCTCTTTATGGGAAAGTGGTAATCCATTGGATGTAAACATCACTTTTGCTTTATCCAGTTATCTGGTGATGGACATACCGCTTGCTTCCAAGACTTAGCTATTATGAATTGGCCTGCTGTCGACATGGGCTTGCATGGATTGCCATAACTTGACGTTGGTTTTTCTGAATGTTATTCCCCTCAGAATGTCATGACAGTGATTGTCCCTGGTGTATCTTATATAAAATGTTATGCCAGACACGAGTGATTCTTCTCCTACATGCCTTTTAAGTGAATGACTCAGTTCATATGTAAAGATCACAATAGTTACAAATTATTTCAATATACTCACAGGGTGAGATATGTCAGATTGCTTTCCAAAGCAGATTTATTGGAGCAAACTGTCCACACAGTGAAATTAGCAAAAAATCTCAACATCTGTTATTGTTTGTGGCTGTACTTGCTGCTGCTGTGCAACTTGGACAGGCTGTTGGTCGGAAGAAACAGGACAAGATCCTCTTCATCTGGACTGATAGTATCCACAGGGATCTACACTGTGCTTCCAGGGAAGAAGCCACACAGGGCCACCACACCTGCCTCCCAACACCTGGCCTATTGTGTAACTAAATATATCACTATCATTGTAAACTTCATTTCGCTAGCCTAGGCCAAGGACATCAAGAAATCTTTCTGTAATTTGCAGACACTCATACCTTTTTCTCAAAATAATACTCTCAAAATTTCCCTTTGGACAAGGCAGCTCAACTATATAAAATGCCGAAAAAAGTTTCAGCAATACTGTCATGAACTCTTGCCTACACCTATCTGTTCAGTCCTGGGACATGGAAAATCTGGAGCTTTCTACAGGATCACAGTGATTCAGAACTCATTTCTGTGAGGTGAAACAAAACTCATGCAATAAAATATATCAGACCCAACAATGAATAACTCATAATCACATTAATAAACTTATCATCTTAGGAAATTTGACAAATAGGTCATTGTCACTTTGGGGCCCCAGAAGCATCCTGAATAGAATGAAGAAAGAAGTGATTGATCGGTTTGATGATTTTCCTGTTCTTTCTGGCTAAATATAAAACTCATTTAACACTAAACTCATGAGCCTAAAGAAATCCTTCCTATCCAAATCCAAAGATACATTGCCCACTTTTACTCAGAGTACACAGTATAACTTATTTCAATATGCTGCATGTTAATATTTACTCTTTTAAGTAAGGAAAAAAATAGAGTCATTAAAACAAGAAAAAACTATGCAGTGTCATTATCTCATGCTGGTAAGACAAAGCTTTTTAAAAATTATTCATATATTGCATTATCTCTCTAAATTAAAATTTTTACTATGAGCTTTGGAAGTATAGAAAGAATATTGCATACATATGTATTTCCCACACTTCCCTCTGTTATAGTAATATGACTCAATACAGTATTATGGGGTATATGAATTTATAATTGATACAAAAAACTCAACATCTTTAAACAGTAGATAATTTCAACAGAACAACAATCTTTTTTATTTTAAGAGTATAAATGAGAATTAAAACAGAAAAAATTACAAGTGATACAGAATTTCACTTAGCAAATAATATAAATTTCACAGTATTTGTTATAATACATAATGTTGTCTTCCAACCAGTTATTCATATTACCAGATATATGCATGTAAAATTGGAAGAAGAAACAAAAACAGAAATAAATTTATGAGAAATTGAGAGAAAAATTACAAACAATTGAAAAAAGGCAACAAAACAAGTTAGGTATTATCTTCTTTCCACAGACCAGCAGGGATGCACCGTACAGTTGCCCAAACCATCCTGCTTATACATAGATAAATCTCTTCCTCACTAAATCTGCTATGCTTCTCCTCAACTCAGTAACTCTTTCCTCTTGAATAAGTTCTTTCTCTTTTCCCAGTATCTGTTGTACCCTTTAGAGTCTATTTTTGTTTTCCAAGTTCTAACACTAAGCAGGCAAAATAATGTTCACACATGCAGGTCTGATTCATTTCACTTAAGAGTATATGCTCTAGCTGCATCCATTTACTAACAAAAGACTCAAATTTGTCCTGTTTTATAGCTGAATAATATTCCACTATGTAAAAATACCACATCTTCTTTATCCATTCTTCAGTTGATGGAGATCTGTGTTGTTTCTAGGATTGAGCTAAGACAAATTATGGTGCTATACACATGGAGGCACATATATCACTGTGGTAAGAGGTTTTCAGGTCTGGAAATATACCCGGGAGGGGAACAGCTGATTTGAATGGGATCTCCAATTCTAGGTTTTAAAGGAATCACTACCCTGATTTCCACAGTGGTTGCACCAGTCTGCACTCCCACCAACATTGGACAATGGTTCCTTTTTCTCCAAAGACTCTCAAGCATTTGTTATTGGCAGAATTCTTGATGTTAGCCATTGTTTCTGGGGTAAGATGGAATCTCAGTGTTGTTTTCATTGGCCTTTCTTGCATGACCAATGACGTTGGATATTTTTTCATGTATTTACTTTCCATTTGTATTTCTTCCTCTGAGAAATGTGGTTTCATCTCAGATGCCCATTTTTAAATTTGGTCTTTGAACTTGGGGGGCCAAATTTTTAAAAGTTCTTTATATGTTCTAGATAGAAGGCCTTTGTTGGAGGGACAATCAGCTATAATTTTTTCCCAGTTTGTGGGTTTTCTTTTTACTCTGTTGGAGATTTGCTTTGAAATGCAGAAACTTTTCAAAAGTATGTGATCCCAGTTGTTGATTCTTTGAAGTATTAACCCATGCAGTTTGTTTTTTTGTTCACGAATTGTCTATTTACCCCTGTCCTTAAGATTTCTATCTAAATTTTCCTCCAGAAAATTTAGTGCTTCTGTTTTACTATTTAAAGTTTTGATCCATTTTCACTATACCTTTGTACATGGTCATAGGAATGGGTCTAGTTTTAGCCTTCAGCATGTGGAAGCCAGATTTTCCAGCACTATTTATTAAAGAGGCGGTCTTTCTTCCAGTGAGTATGCTTTGCCCCTTTGCCAAAATAAGGTGACTGAGTGTTTTTGTAGATTTGTCTGCATCTTGTAATCTTTTCCATCAACCCTCAGGTCTATCTCTATGCCAGTACCATGCAGATTTTATCATAGTAGCTTTATAGTATATTTTCAGGTCAGGTGTTTTGTACCTCCTACCTTTTCTCTGTTTCCCAGGACTTGTTTTGGTATTCTGGAAGCTCTTCTGGTTCCAAATAAATTTGAGGAAAGTTTTCCCTAGCTCTGTGAGGTATACTAGTGGTATTTTAATAGGGATTGCATTGAATTAGTATAACAATTTTGGAAGTATGGCCATTTTTTACAATAATGGTTCTCCCTATCCAGGAGCAAGGAATATTATTTCATTTTCACAAGTTCTCTTCAATCTCTCTTTTCTCAGAGCATTGTAATTTTCACTGTATAGATTTTTACATCCTTTGTGGGATTGATGCCCAAGTATTTCACTTTTAGGGGATGTTGTTGTGAAAGGCATGGTTTCCTTAATTTCTCTCTTAATGAATTCATTGTTTGTGTACAAAAATGCTACTGACTTTTGAATGTTGACTTTGTATCCTGCTACATTGCTGAATTTGGTGATTAAATGTACAAGACTGTTGGTGGAGTTTTTGGGGTCCTCTATGTAGAGTATCATGTCCTCTACAAATAATGATAATTTCACTTCTTCCTTTCCAATCTTTATTCCTTTAATTTTTCTCCCTTGTCTAATTTTTCTGGCTAATGTTTCCAGAACTATACTGAATTGGAGATGACAAAGTGGATATCTTTGTCTTGTTCCAGATCTTAAAGTTAAGGCCTTCAGTTTTTGCCCATTTAGTATAATTTTGGCTGTTGGTTTCTCATAGTTGGCTTTTATAAGGTTGAGATATCGATCTTCTATTCTAATTCCCTGTAGGGTTTGTATCATGAATGAGTGTTGGACTTTGTCAAAAACTTTTTTGCATTTATTGAGATGATCATGTGTTTTTTGTTCTTGGTTCTATTGATGTGGTGTACTGAATTTATGGATTTGCATATGTTGAACCATCCCCGCATTCCTGGAATGAATCCCACCTGGTTATGATGCATAATCTTCTTGATGATTTGCTTCACTCTGCTAGTATTCTATTGAGGATTTTTAAACCTGTGTTCATCACAGAGTTTGGCCTACAGTTCTCTTTTTTAGTGGGTTCTTTCTTAGGCTTTATCCAAGAGAATCCAAGTAATACTTGCCTCTCTGAGTTAGGGAGAATTGCTTCCCTTTCATTTTCATTGACAAGTTTGATAAAAGTTGGCATTAAATCTTCTCTAAATTTCTTACAGAATTTTGCTGTGAATCCATTATGACCTGAGCTTTTCTTTTATTGTTAGGTTTTTTAAATTACATTTTTAAGTTCTTTTTTCATTATTGGGTTATTTGGTGTTTGTTTATCTTCTTGACTCAGCTTTGGCATTTCATATGTATCTAGGAAACTACCCACTTGTTCTGTGGCTTCCATCCTGTGAGAGTAAAGATTCTGGAAGTAGGTATTGATCTTCTGAGTTTCTCTAGGGTCTGTAGTGATTTTGCCTTTTTTGTTCTTTATTGAAGGAATTTGGATTTTTTCTTTCCTTTTTTTGATGAGGTTGGCTAGGGGTTTATCAACTTTAATTATTCTTTCAGAGAAGCAACTCTTTGATTTATTTATTCTTGGTATTCTTTTCTTCCTCTCTGATGCATTAATTTCTGCTCTAATCTTTATAATTTCCTGCCTTCTTTGAGCTTTGTGTTTAACTTGCTCTTCTTTTTCTAGGAGTTTGAGGTGAAGCATAAGATCATTTATTTGAGCTTGTTCTGTTTTCCTAATGTGCAAATTTATTGCTATAAATTTTTCTATTAAGACAGTTTTCATTGCATCCCACAGGCTTTGGTTAGGTTATAGCTATATTTTCATTTGCTTGTAAATATTTTTTTCATTGCTTTCATCTGTGACTTACTCAACCGTTTTGCCTACTTTTAATTGGCTCATATTCAAATAATTGATCAAATACTATATAAGAAAGAGAAAGGAGGAAGCAAATGCTGTTATATAGCATTATATAGCACAACATTTTTTAGAAATCAGGGTAAAAGGGGCCAGAGAGATAGCTCAGTCTACTAAGCACCTTCTTAGGAAAGTGCTGAGACTGGGTTTCAATCCCCAGCACTACACGTGGTACCAGCTCCACCCTCAGGTATGCTGAGCTGGCCTGTAATTCCAAATCTGGGGAGGCTGAAAACAGGAGGAACATTACAAGTCCGAGCTACCTAGTGAGACTCTGTGACAAATACATTAAATAAATAAATAAATAAATAAATAAATAAATAAAATTTTGAGAAATTAAATAAGTTAGGATAAAAATGAGATAGTACAGGGTCTAAATTTCAAACTTTCATACATATAGAACATCAGTAATTGGCAAGTTAAAAATTAAATATACATGTGTACACATGAAAATATTTTTTGTAAAGTGTGAGTCAGAGAAAAATATGGATAATTAAGCCCATAATAGAGAACTTAAAATCTACATATTAAAGCACTTTTTGGTTTGGGTTTTATAGAGTGAAAATCAGAGGAGAAGACAGTTCCCTTTAGTTTACTGTGCTTGAGGTGGTCATCGGTTGCTTTCCTTGTGTCCCTCAGGTCCTCCTCATGTCTTTGAACTGGCTGAAGGCTCCCCCTGGGAGCTTGAGCCCAGACCGGAAGCTCAGAGATAAGGTGCCCTGGGTGTGGCTGCAGCTCCAGGGAACAGAGTAGACAGAGCTCTGCCTCCTTCTGGGTCACTGGAGGTCAAGACATAGATACTCCGGAAGCTGGTACAAGAGCATTTTATTCTCCTTTTTCTCTTTATTATTTCATATATCGACTCTCCTGCCAAGTGAAGTAGTTGAACCAGAATTCTTGACCCATAGCTCCATTCCAAGACAATCCGATGACAGCTGCATTCTAAATAAATGCCAACGAACAGAGAGTGACATGTTCTCTGTAGTGTATCCGTTTCTCGGGATCAAAAGTGGAGAACAAACATGAAGTTTCAGAATTCTGCATCTCCCTCTAGTAGATGATCCTGAGATTTCCAAGTTGGAAAAGAAGCATGAGGAAAAAAAAAAAAAAGAAGAGATGGAGGAGAAAAAGGAAGATGAGAAAAGGAAGAGAAGCATCAGGAAGACAAAGAAGAGCAGGAAATTGACTTGGTTGTCAACTTTTTATTTTCTTTTACTGCTTTGAACCCTCACCTCATACAAGGTACTTTTTATTTGTAGCCATTTCTCTGTGTCTCAGAATGACAGGGCCTCTCTTTCTCCTTCTCACATTTCCATTTAAATATTTCAGCTCTACAAAAATCCTGCACTGAAGGAAGTACTACATGTTCTGTGTGTGCATGTTTGCAGATGTTTACTGTGGACAGATTAACTCTCTAAGGGATGAATACTATATTTATCTATTCCAATGTTATCACATACATGTTAAATCATAAAGCGAGGGGATACTTGACTGTTGCTCCAAATCAAGGTAGATGTTAAAATGCTGAGTTTATCTAGGAAAAGCACTCATTTGTGTCAGTGCTAAGTCATACAGCTTTCAGTGTGTGTCTTCTTTTGAAGCTTCACAATACTCTGTGGAAATTGAGATGTAAGTTAATCATATGGGCTGTTTTCAATCTGAAAGGCTGCTCTTTCCTATTTAGTGAGTCAATGCTTTATCATGTTGCAGAGTAGCATCTGGCTTGCTATTAGGCTGCAAAAGCCTCAGTCTATTCATAATACAATAAATTTAAGTTGTTTATGAGGTATGTAGTCAGAATGCTGACAATGGTGCCTTCGGAGAATTAAACTCTAAGATTAGCCTATTATGGAAGAGACAAATCTACAGAAAAGTGCTCCTTCTCTGAGCTCTATTTTCAGATAAATTGAAAACCACTTTTCTTCGATAAATTTTGCAATCTGAACATGCTTTTATGTTGGTGCTTAGAGGTTTTATTACACTTAGGCATTTCCCTAAAATGATTGTATGGTAAATCAAGATAGCATATGCTAACATGTAGATTAAGTTCTATTACATATAACCACCAGATTGATTATATTTTAATTATGATATAATAGAGCAAAGGAAAGAATTATTACCAGGGCTCTTGCTGTTGTACCTCTCGGCGGCTGTATGGCACACAGTAGTAGAAGTAAGACTGTCTACATCCCTTCTTGTTTCACCAACTTCTTCATAGAGACAGGCTCATAGCAAGCACTGAATAGGTTTTTGAATGTACGAATTAATAAGAATAGAGGGCCATTAGCAAGTTAAATAGTTTTCAAAAAACTTTCGGCCTTCATTTGGAGTGCTGATATAAATAATTTAAAATGTTCACAGTGGGACGAGAACCAGTCATCAACAGAACCCCAGAAAGAGTGTATTCTTACAAGAGAACATTGGAGATGCATACTCTTGGTACAAAAGAGGAAGGAATCTGGCTCAAAGTCTTCAGGATCATTTAAGCAGTGTACTCCCTAGGTAGATGAGGAAATCGAAGCATGCATATTTCTTAATTTCAAATTCATCAAGCAGTCTGCAGCATCTAATTTAGTTACTTATGGCATTCACTATTTTCATAGGAAAACATGTATAAATGGTGCAAAATATAGGATCCTGGATATATAAATTGTACATGTCAATTTAAAAAATAAAACAAAACTTTAGGAATATTCTAGGCTGAGAGTGAGGTAACTGCTGATGAGACCCAGAAATGTAGATCTAGAGCCAGAGTAGAATTAGTCACAGTATTAGGGAAAAACAGGTTCACTCCCGTATCTCACAAAGAAGATCTGGCCAATAACATTGCTTGAGCTTTATCTGGTTTATGAACCAAGACCAGATATACTTCATTTTCATAAAGACCAGCTGTGAGGTCAGAATTTCTGTGCACCACAACCTATACATATACTCACAATAATTTCCCTTGTATCGTTTGCAAAGAGAAACACTGAAAGATCCACTACTTGCCATTAACAAATGCATATTAAATTGATCTATATGACTTTTTCATAATTCTATAGATGACAACAATGCATCTAACATTCAATCAGGGGCTATATTACTCAAAAGGCAAGCTACATTGTAGTTCTAGACAATTCTTACAATTAACATTATTTTTCTTTCCATTTATTCTTACTTTTTTTTTTTTTTTTTGGTGGAACCGAGGATTGAACTCAGACCCTTGTGCTCACCAGAGAAGAACTTATTCCACTGAGCCATCTCCCCAGCCCCTCTTTCCATTTATTCTTATTCTTAATTTTGTAAGCCATTCTAATGAAGAAAACTTAAGGGCATAACTATTGTCTATAAACTGTTTCCTAAATTCAAAGTGCTGGTGAACATCAGAAAAGAGATAAAACATTTTCTAGCTTTCAGTAACACAAGAATAACAGTATTTCTAAACAAATGTCAGATCTTTTCTCAGTCAACAAGGTGCTTGCTTTTCAGGTTGTTCAGTGACATTTAAGCTTTCCTGTTTCTGCCAGAGCTGGCTCTGACATGGACCAGAACTCTGTGATGCTTCCAGATTAGAACAAGTCTCCAGTGCCAGACAGATTGGTGCCCTAACGTCCATTAGCGTCAGGACCTAGAATGACCCCACGTCTTGTTAGAGCCTCTTTTGGTTTGAAGTGCACACCAGTCCTCATATAGTACATCCAACCTGAATTTTTATTAGGTCAAAATTCAATAGGCTGTTTGGATGCTTTGAAGATGATTCATTTAATCAATTGTTTTCAATAGAAATTTTCATTTGGAAAAAAAATGCCTTTTTGTTGCCTTTTCCACTTACTATTGTTTGTTTCTCTATTAGTTTTAATTCTGCTGAATACCTGAGAGATGCCTGCTCTTTTCAGGTTAGTAAACTATATCCAAAATATGCAAGTTTAACCTTTATTTGTTGAATTATATTTCCCGTGTGAAAGAGATAAAGGGCGGCAGAAATCATTTTCAAATTATTTTAAAGGTAGGATTTTAAAGATGTGTGCAAGACGAGGAACTGTAAATGCTTAATTTCACTGCAGTTCCCATAGTTGGGCCTATATTAAAAAACACAGTGCTCTTTCTCGGTGCATGGACCCATCGATGACTTTGCCTTTCACTACCGTACATAACCTTGCCTATAGCTCTGCTCTTCAAGGTCATGCTGAAAGGAGGTATTTGGTCTCTCTTGGTGTCCTTCAGACAGGTACTTGGAGCAAAAGATGATAAAATATGGCTTGAGTGACTGGGGTGTGACATTTCCCCACCACACCAGGGCCTGTCTTCTGCAGTAGCTCACTGTTTTCAGAACTGTACTATGCAGGATTTTCACTGAAAAGTAGGTTTAGGAAATAAGAAGACAGTAAATCTGCACCACTTGGAGGTTTATCTGTTTTAATTCTAATTTGTACTCTCTTAAAAGAATAATAATAAATAAGACATGGGAGCCAAGGAGATAGCTCAGTAGAATAAGTGCTTGCCTGGAAAGCGCAAGGGCCTGAGTTCAATCCCCAGTTCCAAAAAATTTTCACTCTATTGAGATAGTTTTATTTTATTTTTTTTAGTATTAACTTGCTTTTATAATCCAGAGGGAATGGATGATATATGACTAATCACTGACTTCATTCTTTTTTCAGTATTTTCATTACTGGGGCCAGGGAGATGACTCAGTGGAATAAGCGCTTCCCTGGCAAGTGCAAGGGCCTGTGTTCAATCCATGGTTCAAAAAAATAAAATTCTGTATTTTCATTATTTAGCGTTCCAGTCTGTCGTCTTCTTCTTCTTCTTCTTCTTCTTCTTCTTCTTCTTCTTCTTCTTCTTCTTCTTCTTCTTCTTCTTCTTCTTCTTCCTCATCTTGAAGCATCCCAAAGGGAAAAAGATTGGGAGATATATACAAATTTTATACGAATATTAATATTTTTAAAATCATGTGAAATGGTCCAGTGATCTAACTGATAGAGTGCTTTATTGTACTGATGCATGTGTGATTTGGAAAATAATTACATAAGATTAAACTCCTTTACTCAGCCAATCAGAAAGAGGTCCCATTCATTTTTACGATCTGCAATAAACTTTGGTGGTGAGAAATTGTGCTATTAATCTCAAGTATAATGACAGAAATAAAATATTACTAATAGAAATTTTCCTTGCGCTTCCATGAGCAAAAAAGAAAATATGGTCTCTGTTTACAAGAGTCATTAAAATGCTATATTCATTATTTATAGAATAGAGCTGTAGGAAAATGGCAGAGAAATGGTAAAACAGTAAGGAAATTGCATAAAGGGTTGAACAGTGAATCACATTTATCTAAGAGAAGAATTAATGTTGCTAATATTTCTTTAAGGAAGAAAAATGCTAGAGTCCTCACACTGCATGGATCTGGATTTTTTTTTTCAAACAAAAATACTTCTGCCACAGTCGTGTCTGAGGAACTTTGTAGAAATAAAAAAATGGCGTGGAAATAAAATATCATTCTACTTTTACATAGTATTTACTATTTGCCAAGGCTGTGTTCAAGATTTTGATCATTGATTAATGCCTTTCACTTGTACTAAAACTCTGCAAATTTTGTACCATTAGCACCCCATGCAACAAGAGAGATAACTGAAGACCAATGAAATTAAAGAACATGTTTATTTTACTTTATTTTTGTATCTTAAGGAAGGGTTACAGGGTGTTCAGGGTCTCACTACTAGATCAAACTCATAGTGATCTGCCTGGTTAGTCTCCCAAGTGCTGGGATTACAGGCGCGTGCCACCACACCAGTCTCAGTTGCTGTCTCAGCATGCCCCAGGGGCGGGGCCAGCAGGGCAGACCAGGGGATTGAACCCCCGGCTCCTGTGCCTGCTTGCAGGTACTTTAGTCTGCTGAGCTATTTGGCCAACCCTAAGAGCACATTTAATAACAGGTAGAAGAATTTGCAGCTTTATTTAGGGCAACTCTGTGGCTGAATCATTCTTTAAATTGTTTTCATGAAGTCATATTTCATCTACATCAGATACATATTTCCTGTTATCTTCTGCAGTTTTCCACTTAACACACTAATTTGAACTCCATGCTTCCCAAAACTAGCCCTATGGGACTTCTTCTTTTTTTCCCCCATAATTTTATTGAGAAACAAATAGCAATGAGACAGTTTCAAATCAAATTGGTAGGACAGTTTCAATAATTAACACATTGCATACTGTCTTCCTAGTGGTTAATTGCTGTACAAGATGCAGACATGATATCCTATTTACAAACACTATTAAAACAAATCCTTCTGGGGCCTGGGGAGATGGCTCAGTGGAATAAGCGCTTCCCTGGCAAGTGCAAGGGCCTGAGTTCAATCCCCGCTTCTGCCAAAAAAAAAAAAAAAAAAAAAAAAAATCCTTCTATTCATTAACAGAATGTAACTATATATCTAGCCTAACCATTTTGAATACACAGATACAAAATGGACATTCATCTGTATCCCCTTTTTTGTTTAGTTCTGTCATTTGAATATTATAGGTGTGTTAACTCAGCAAAATATTCTAAAAGAGTTCAGTAGTCCATAATAGTATTGGGTCTTCTACTTCACTGGCAATGTCAGAAATTGTTGACCTGAGTCCCCTACAGCTCAACATAACAACATGGCTTTACTTCTTATACTTTGTTTTTATACTTTTCTGCTCCATGGTTAAGACCAAGGTGAAGCAGGAGCTATGCAACAAGAGTTGTAGCTTTTGGGTCTGATAAGGTCAGTGAAATCCCCTCAGGACTTATCCTGAGATCCTGTACCTCAGATTGTAGAACCTTTGTCAGTGTCAGCCATGTGGATGAGTCACAGCCATTGCTTGGCCAATGTGCTCTGTGAAAGCCTGACAGAATGTTTTCTCTCCATGTGACTCCCGTTAGGCACACTCTACATCATCGATCACTTTCCTCTTTGGCCCCATAATCTCCTTGATCAGAAAATTTGGGACACTACCGAGTTACATGATGTTACAGTACAAGTTCTCATATGTCCTGAGTCTTAATTGACCTTGGAAGGCTAGGGCCAAAATGTTGGCTGTCCTTGCGGCCCTCCTTTATCTCTAATTTTGGTCTGCAAACTTAGGTTGTTAACCCTCCAGAAGAGAAGCTTATTGTTATTACCATACAACCTAGGCTGTTGAGCTTAACCTCACTATCTGTCTGAATACCAAACATCTTAGGCATAACATGGAACCCTCTGAGATTTCTAATCTCACTCAGACAAGCATCAAGGCAGAAGACAGCTCTGCCCTTCTCTCCTGGCACAAATGCAAAGCACCTGGGCTACATGAAACAATAATGCAATAATGATAAAACTTGCTTCATACCGTCACTGCATGCAGGCAATTCCAAAGTGTATTAGTGTAGAGATACACATCTTTTCTAAGAACAAATGTGCCCATGGCCCGCCTGCATTCCCACATCACAGCTCTCTCTCTTGTAATTTATGCACAAGCTTCTCTCAAACAGGATTGCTTATTTCATCACCTCTGTGCAACGTCATTCATCTACAGACTTAATTATTATCACAGATTCCCTTATTCTTTTGTTTCTCATCTCCTTTATTATTTGATTTGATTCGATTTGATACAGAGTATTGCCACACAGTTCAGACTCATAGTGATCCTCCTGTCTCAGCCTCCCTGGTGCTGAGATTACAGGCATGCAGCACCATGCCCAGTTTCGGGGCTGGTGTGGCAGACCTGGGGTTCTGGGGCTGGCACGGTATGCAGTATCAAGGATCAAACTCATGACCTTTCCCTTGCCAGGTCCTCACCTCTAAACCTGTTTTCATATGGCCTCCAATGTTATTTTTCTTCCTCTTCATAAATATGGTGAGCTCCCCTTCTGAACTACCTTCTATGCTCCGACTTTACCTTTATGTAAGTTGCTTCAAGGGCTGACCAGACAGCTCAGCAGATTAAAGCTCCTGCGTAGGCAGACACACGGGCCCAAGATTCAATCCTTGGCCTGCTATACCAGCCCCGCCACTGTGGCGCATTGAGATGTTGACTGAGACTGGGTGTGGTGGCGCGCTCCTGTAATCCCAGTGCTTGGGAGGCTGAAAACAGGAGGATCACTACGAGTCAAATCTGTGTAGTGAGACCCTGTAGACCCTGTACTGAATACATTTTTTTTTAAAAAAGTTGCTTCAGTATGCACCTCCTCATTTGGTTCCCTGTTCATTGAATTTACTTTTTTCATAAATGCAATAAAGTGGTAGGAAACCGGGTGTGCAGCAGATAACTCCAGTAGGTCTGAGGCAGAATCTATGCTAGGAAGTGGCCTCCACAGTTTTCCCAGTAGAAATTCACAGACATTTTCAGTGCCAGGCCAAGACAGAGTCTGGAAATGGGTTAAGACTGTGCCTTTTAAATCTAACCCCATTCTTTGTAAATCAGTCTTACGCTATGGGCTAAAAAGGATAGGGCTATAATGTCATGCTCTGTGCAGTCAAATATATAAGGTAGACTAATGGTATCTTAGTAAGATTTCCACCGAGAGGCGACTGATCATATTGAAGTATGTTTAGGAAACGCAGGTTTAAAAGCAGCATGGCACATGAAGTTACAGAAGCAGCATGGGTTTGGGGCAAAAGGCCAGTGCTCTGTTCTATTCCGTTGTTCTTATGGTAGGGAGAGGGGACAGGCTTGGACCACAACAGGTGAGATAATGTGCCTCCCATCAGCTGTGAGAGTTCTATGCAAGCACATCTGGATCCTGCTTACACCCGGCACCTTCCACGCATTCGGCCGGCATGCACAAGATCTTCTCGTGTTGGTCATGGCAACTCAGATCCTGATTTTCTGCTCATCCCCAATTTGACCACTGACCCTCAAGCACTTACGTTTTCAAAGATTTCCACTGAAACTTGGTTCGTAAATAAGAAGCAAATTGATTTTTCCTTTCAATCACTGCTTTTTGGCAGGCTAGTTGCCAAATTCTATGAAGAATTTATGGAAATAAAAAAAAGTTTACCTAATTTAAAAGTTTTTTTGGATGTGCTATATTTTATGCTTTTATCTATCTATATTGTAAATGAACTTTACCCTTCTAAGTTGGCTGTTGTTTTTGCTGCTTCTTAAAGGGATTTACTCTCCAAAACTACTTATGAGTGTTTTGTGTTGTATTTTTATCTGTTTGTTTAGTTTATTTCATTGTTGTTGATTTTTGTGTAAGGCATGATGCAATCTTTAAACAGTTTTACCAAATATCTGAAATAATTTTTAGCTTTTACAGGCACTGTTTTAAAGCTGGGTCTATTTCACAAAATTGTCTAGTGCTTTAGACATTTTATTTTTTCTAACTGTAATAAGAACAACAAAAACACTAATGGGATTAGTTTTCTCTGAACAAAATTTAATGGAGCGATCCATCAGTACACAAAGTGTTTGCACAGCAAGCGCGTATTTATGCTGTCGGACGCAGTCCTCACCAGTTTAACCTTTGGTAAATTATGTCTAACAGCAAGAAATTCTATGGAGAGCCAAATAAAACATACATGAATTATCCAATTAACAGCTAAAAAAAAAGTGTTTTATCTAAATAAAAACTTGTTACAACATAGTAAAACTAGGATTTGTATGAACACATGATATCTCTAGTACATTGGTTAGAAACCTGGTGTGGTAGTTCACCCTGTAATCCCAGCACTCAGGAGGTTGAGGTAGGAGCATTGTTTTGAGTTTGAGACAAGCCTGGACTACAAAGAGAGCTCAAGACCAGCCAGAACTGCATGTAAAATCTTGTCTCAAAAAAAGATCAAATAATAATAATAATAATAATAATAATAATGATAATAATAATGCTCATAAAAATAGTCAATAAGGCCAGTAAGACAGCTTAGCAGTCTAAAGAACCTGCTTAGGCAAGCTTAGACAAGTGCAGGGACCACAGTTCAATACCTGGCCCCACGTACTGCACCCATCCCACCCCTAGGGAAGACGAAAACAGCTAGAGTCTGGGCATGGTGGTACACACCTATAACCCCAGCACTGGAGCGGCTGAAAGCAGGAGGATCAACATGAGTCTGAGCTGCACAGCAAGACCCTCCAGCAGCCAAATACTTTTTAAAAATAACCAATAGTACACTTACTGTAATCCTGCCACAGAACTTGATTTCCTGACCAGCTCATGGCCTCTCCTGCTTTGTTGTATAACAGACAGAATGAAGTTTTCAAAGGTCTGCCCTTGCTAAAATTTCAGAATGTTGATTGTATTATTGACATCTGCATTTTGAATCAGATAAAAGTTCTGGCTATAAATACCTTTCTAAAAAATAAGTGAGTTCCCAACATAAAATTATTCATGAAGTTATACTGCGTCCACACTATGCACTCAAAGTGACAATTTGTGCCAAAGTATATTGTTTTCCTGCTACTGGTACCAATGAAAGGAAAACACTTTCAAGGATTTAGCTAACATTGAAGGGCTTTTCTTATGCTCATTTCCTATATATTATGCTGATTATGTAAACGAACCTTTAAATTTAAGACATGTGTGCTTGCCTTTATAATATTTCTATTAAGGAATAAACTGTTCAGAGCAATACACAGGTGTGTATTTCTCATTAATATGACACCTTAGTGGGAAAGTTACTTCATTTACTTCCTTGACATACCTTTCAGCAATATTTTAATAACTGAAATAAAAGTGGATAGCAGACTTTTCTCATAGTTGGTCTTGCCCTGTATTTCTACACCTGTGAAGTAAATATTTTCATGTAGAATTGTTAGCTCACAGCTACAACCCCAGAACTTAGGCTGGGGCAGGGGGCAGGGGGCTGTGTCAGGAGGATTTCCTCCAGTACTAGAACAGCCTAAACTACATAGTAAGTTCCAGTCCAGCCTGAGCTACATAGTGAAATCCTGTCTTAGAGTGAAGGAAAATATTCTTACTTAACTACCATATTTGACTACAGTTAGGATCTCCAAAATGTCATTTTTCTCATTCCCAGCCTACTAATAGAAATTATTCCTGAGGTTCAGAAAGAAAATCAAATGTCTCATTGCCACTCATTCACCCAAACGAGACACAGAGTTGCTATTGATTCTTCCCTAGGTCAATTCTTACTAAAATTAATAACCAGATCTTGATGTTTCTTCCTAGCCTTGAAAATGTCTCTTTGAGGGACCGTTGCTTGCTACCTTCAACTACAACATCTCTGTTATCCTTTCATCCTTCAACTTAAGCCAAGAGAAACCTAAGAACTATAGAGACCAAGTTCTTCAGTTATGCCTCTACTACTTTCCAGGTGAAGAAGGTGATTTTGGAACACAATCACATTGCCCATGACTTGGGATGACCAACGTGGTCTAGAGGCGAACATATAGGTTTCACTCAAATGAACTGGTGTGTATAAAAAGTTAGCAGCAGGGTTTGATGTAGTGTGTACACTGCATGCAGTCTTTATTTTTATTATTAGTTTGATCAAACTCCCTCATATGGTTTTAACATGGGTCATGTTCCCCAAAATTCAATATAATCAATACGAGAGCAGGGATTCCATAAACAGTGCTTTTGGGGGTGTCACAGACCTTGGAAGACTAAGCCTTTTGGAAGTTCTTCATGTCATGGAGTTGAGGTCCTTACAGTGACTGTGTAACTCCACCTTCCCTCCCTCAGACATGATACTTTGCTCCCAAATGTCTTCCCAGCATACTAAGCACTGTCTCTCACCTTCAGCAGAAGCCAAGCAAATAGGCATTACATTGGGTGATGGACTGTGTCAACTTGAGACACACAGCAGTTCCACAGACCAGGGTATGGAGCAGCCACCTGGGTTGGCTCATCAGAGAGGACATAAAAGGGACATGAGAAAGGATGGAGGCTCCCTTATTTGGAGGAGTTGCGGTCTTCGTCTTCAGCTTAAATGTCACCTCCCGGCTTCTAATGCAGAATCTTTGGCTTCTGCCTTGGATGCTTCCACCTTCCAGTACTCATCAGTCTTTCCAGTGCAGATCGACTGACCTCCCCGTATGGACTTGTGCTGAATACTGCAGTAAGCTCCAGACCTCAGACTGAGTCCTTCAGTCTCCATGCACAAACACCCTCTGTGTGCTCTGCGGCTGATCATCCTAAGCCAGTCTAGTGATTCTTTGTACATTTGTACATCTTGTGCTGTATGTTTCTCTGGAAAAACCCTGGTTGATACCCTGATGCCAGATGCTTTTTTTTGTTCTTTGATTCCCCAAAGCTGAGCCAAAGTCAACCTTTCTTTGCTACATAAGTAACCTGTGTCAGGTATTCCATTATGGTAACAGAAAAATGACAACTTCACCTCATTCTCACTTTTTATTATTTATTTATTTATTTATTTATTTATTTATTTATTTATTTATTGTATTTTTAAGGAAGAGTCTACAGTGTGCTCAAGGTCTCACTACTAGATTGGACTCATAGTGATTCTCCTGTTTACAGCCTTCCAAGAGCTGGGATTACAGGTGTGTGCCACCACGCCCAGTTTCACCACATCCCTGGGGGCGGGGCTGGCACGGCAGGCCCAGGGATCAAACCCCCCGCCCCTGTGCCTGCTTTCAGGTGCTTTAATCTGCTGAAATATTTGGCTGGCCCCATTTTCACTTTTTAAAATCAACTTTTCTTACATTTCATTTCTGTACTTTTCTGCTGGATGGTTAAGATCAACGTAAAGCAGGACCTATGCAACAAGAGTCAACAATTTCTGACATTACCAGTCAAGTGGAAGACCCAGTGCTATTATGGGCTACTGGACTCTTAATATTTTGCTGAGTTTACACACCTATAATATTCAAATAACAGAACTTAACAAAACAAAGGGGATACAGATGAATGTCCATTTTGTATCTGTGTATTCAAAGTGATTGGGATAGATATATAGTTACATTCTCTTAATGAATAGAGGAATTTGTTCTAATGGTGTTTGTAAATAGAATATCATGTCTGCATCTTGTACAGCAATTAACCACTAGGAAGACAGTATGCAATGTGTTAATTATGGAAACTGTCCTACCAATTTGATTTGAAACTGTCTCATTGCTATTTCTCAATAAAATTTTGAAAAAAATCAAAATAAAAAAAAAATCAAAATAAAAAAAAATAAAAATAAAATCAACTTTTCCAGCCTATCTCCTATCCCATGCACCCATGGACACACAAGCACACATATATATCCTCTCACACCCAGAGCCCATGCTTTAGACATGTGGAACTATCACTAGAGAGCTTCAACAGCATGTTTCCAACTGTCATTGTTTCTACTCGAAAGGGTGGATTTTTAACTTATTGAATTATCTAATTTCTGTTGAATATTAAAGTGTCCGGTCATATCTGCTAATCCGAACAACTAATTTAAGATAACAATACGTAATATAACAACTGTTCTTTATTTCCTATCATCTTATTTCAAAATTCTGTCTTCTATTTTTTATTCTCTTTTTTTAAAAGTCAGTTCCAACAACACCAAATTTGTTTTCTCCAATAACATTTCCCTGCTTTCTTCCACATTTAACTACAGTATGTTACTCTGATCCTCATAGATGTTTATAGAAATTTGCCAAGCATGTCTTCTCCTCAGTCTGTGACCACCCAGTGAGTATGTTTCTTTGTGCTTTTACCCAGAAGTGGCTGCAAGTACTAGCAGGCTTGACATATATGGAGGAACGAATGACTTGCTATTTAAAATATTTAGGTAACTTAAGAATTTGAAATGGGTTTCATTTGTAAGAATCTAAGACAACGAGTCCCCAATCCAAGGTGTGTTCTCCCTTTGGACACGCTGTAGGAAGCCCCTGGTCTCCATTCATTCTCCTGTCCTCCTCTCTTCTTGAGGCACGGTGATGTGCCTGGCACCACACTAGGCACTGAAGGAATACAAATCATACAGGTAACACTTTCCTTAAATGCAATTATCTTGGTTACCTTTCTTTGCATGCTGAGACAAAATACCTGACACCCAGAATTAAGGAAGGAACGGCTCATAGATAGTGGAGGTTTCAGTCCATACTTGGCTGGCTCTAAAGCAGTGTGATGCATGGGAGAGGAGCAACAGTTCAATGCATCAGAAGACAGCAAACGCAGCAGGAACATGAGGGGGTGGGGAACAAGCCTGTATCCCTCCCTTATATTGTATGCCAGCTGTCTGTGCACACCCACACCTCCATGCCTTACTTTTCCACAAGCTGTGGATGTACAAAGGAAGGACCCTGGCCTACTGCTGAATCACCCAGCTGAACTTTTAAACTTCTCAAGTTGATACAATGAACAATATCCTAGAGCAGGAAGGGCATGTCCTTTTCACCCCAGGATGGAGAGCTGCTGAGTTACTCTACACATCCTAAGATGACACAACCTAGCAACCATAATAGCAATGAAAGTTTAATCTCCAGGTCCTTTGATTTGGAAGAAATACTTCTATATCTAGCAAAAGGTATTTCTTCTTTGATTGATCAGTGAATAACACAGTCTTGGCTAGATATTAAGTTTTCTGAACTCAAAGGAATTGTAGTATTTTAAAATGAATACTGTGACAAATATGCCTACATGACATTAAACTATTTTATTTGAGCAACTCAGTATTTGTTATCCACTGACTACTTTCAATAAAATGACATTTTATTTGATATTGTACCTGGGGGTTTTAACTGGGAGATATTGGGCTTTTTATATGATTAGTAAAAAAATTGAGAGAAAGAAACACAATCAGAAAGAATAATTTGAATCCTATGAAATCATGACTAAATTTTCAAATCTGAAAGATCATAAATAATCCCAATGCCTCCAGATTGAGTGCTGAAGCAAGGGTCTACAGCTGGGCATAATGATACCTTCTGGTCTCAGAATGAGTAAAATCAGTTGTTGAACTACATGGGACCATTACTAGGAAGGATAGAAAGGAAACAGACTGTGAGGATTTGGGAGGGAAAAAAATCACACAAATAACAGCATCCCCTGGTAGTCCATGGTGATGACAAGAAGATCTAGCGTTTCTGCCTACAATAACAATTTAATCCCATCATAATGTTTAAATCAACTTCATGTATAAATTTAAGACTAAGTATTTTTTCCTAGTTGTGGACCTAAGTTCTGGAAAACATGGAAAATCTGGAAGGAGATGTAGAAAACTTGGGAGTACAGGAATAGAACACATTCCCCATTCACTTCCAAAACTTTCCACTGCGATTCTACATTACTATGAATCCATTAACTTCCCGTAATCCTAAATTGCAGGGTGGAAAAATCTCAGATACTTATTAACTGAGGCTTTTAAAAGTTTCCTACAAAGATTTTCTTTTGAAGTAACAGCATTATGTATTTTTAAAATATATAATTTGTATCATATATCCTACATGACTGATAACTACAATAAGTATTTAATGGATATCATACTGCCGTGATATAAAATATATTAATTGTTTTAGAAAACATACTAACAAATTTTACAGTATATTTATTAACCCCACTTGCTAATTTTAATCCCTTTCCATTAAGAACTAATTAAACTTTGATCACTTAAGGAAATGCTGTGTCTGAGACTTGAATCTGGTCTATGCAAAGCCAAACGTGGTTTTCTTGTGACTATGATACTTTAAATGATAATATAAATGACAAACTTAGATATAAATTGCTGTCAAAACTATCTTTAAATTGTCCCTAGATGCTGTTATGTTTTGAGGTAGTAACTCAATCTTTTCATCAAAAATAAACATCATCTATCTCTATTGTCCAATGCCAAAAGTACAAAGAAAATATTAAATTATATGAAATTGTGTCCTTCAAAGTTTTCTGATTGCTACAGAATAATGAAGTGTATAAATGGCAATTAAGATATCACTCAAATAGGGAAAAGTCAGAATTATACTATGTATTAGCGTGGACTTACTGAATGCTGGATTTGGGGACATGCGGACTTGGGCATTAATTAAGAGTAATCATTTGAGCAAATCAGTGTGTTTCACTTGGGCTTTAGTTTCTTTACCTATAAAATTAGGAGGCTGTACTAGATGTTCTCTGAGGTTCCATCTCTAAAACTCTGTGAGCCATAATTTTTTGAGATTACTGGTCTTTTTGTTATATCTACAAATGTTAAAAGGATGCCAGTCTACAGGCTGACACTACAGACCAGGAATCAAAATTCCATTAGCAAATGTCAACTTCTTAACTGTGACATTGTTGGTCACAATATGGTGAAACATTCTTTAGAAAGCATGATTTTAATATCAAAAAGTCACATAATTTATGCAACATTATGACTCCAGGGGAGGCCATTTACCTGAGCTCTTTAGTGATCATGCTTGAGAAAGTGACTCTTCCACCAGAGCTTCCTTCTTTTCTGGTGACCTGAAACTGCTAATGGTGTGTTTATTTATGAGAATGGAAAAATTTGTAACCACTAGCCACTTGTATATACTTACAAATCACTAGTCTTTTAATGAAGTAGACACTTAATTCCAATATAACGTTATCTCAACCCATATTATCTACCTTTTATGATTTTTTTTTTTGGTGGAACCAGGGATTGAACTCAGGCCCCTGCACTTGCCAGACAAACACTTATTCTACCGAGCTATCTCCCCAGTCCCTATGTTTCTTTTCAAACATGCTGTTATATACTTTTACTTTCATAGTGATTTTTAATAGTAAAAACCTGTAAGATAATCATCTGTAGAGAGGGAATCATTTGCAATTAATTAGCTTACAATTTCACACCATAAAGAAAGGCAGAAACGCAACTGGTCTTAGAGAGAGGTGTAAGGCTAGTCATCTCATTTCTGTAACTTATGCTTTATATTCTGTAGGTATCTGACTCATTTCCCTGAACTTGTACTGTCTAATGTGCACAGCTATTTTTATCTAGCCTAAACAAAGTTGACTTTAGGTTGTTCATTTTCTTAGGTGCATGAGTTACATTTGAATAGCTAGAAAACTTCTGTATGACTTGGGAGGCAGGGTGAGGGGAAGAACTGGCTCCTGCCACAAGGATGGTACAGGACAGAGAGGTCTGCAAACAACACACCTGGAATCAATTTCACCTGGGTCATTTCCCAGCATTGATATTAGGTGCTACCGTTGGATGCGTTTTGGCAAATGCATCTCCCTATGTAGTCTGTATAACCATGTTTCTCATGTAATGCAGCATTTCAACTGCCTGAAAGATTCCCCTCATTCCTCACTCAGGAAATTATAATCCCTAGCCATAAGCAGCCATACTATGTCATGTCTCACTAAAGTTTAACATCCCACTCATACATGTTAAACCATAAAACGATAGACCAGTGTGCTCCAATGCTTAATTTCACTTATAGAGGAACTTGGGTTTGATCCTCAACTCTTTTTATCTTCTTTTTTGTATTTTGTTTAGGGAAGGGTCTACGGGGTGCTTAGGGTCTCACTACTAGATCGGACTTATAGTGATCCACCTATTTACAGCCTCCCGAGAGCTGGGATTATAGGTGCACACCGCCATGCCCAGGCTCATTGGCCATCTCAGTGCACCCCAGGGGTGGGGCCCACACGGCAGGATGGGGATTGAACCACTGGCCCCTGAGCCTGCTCGCGGGCGCTTTAATATGCTGAGCTATTTGACCGGCCCTTGATCCTCGACTCTTACAAGTATTTGTATTTAATTTTCCTGAGCTTTAATTTTCTCTGAAATGAAAGCATAATAACTGTAGCTCCATTACGGGATTGTCATGAAGAGTTAGACGATGAATATAAAGAATGGAGTCGTAAGTCAATGTGATGTTTAAAACAGTACATAAATTCACCAACCGCTAGCTTTCGTTTTGATATAATTACACAAGTGTCAAAGTTCCTACTCTGTGACTAACCTTTAAACTGCCTGCTATCTATGGCAGTAGAAGATTTATTTCAATTCTTCTTGGATGCGATGTGAAAGAGAACAATAGGTCAAGTTTACTCATACTTTAAATAAAAGAGAAGGAAACATGGCAGGGAAGGAAAGTTAATGTGAGATTCCCTAAAACTCAAATTACAACATAGCACCCATGATGATTCACATTCTTTTGACAAAATGTGCAAGCAATATGCAAACTGTTGATGCACATAACCCTGTTTTATGAGTCTTACAAGTTCACAACAGCCACTCCCGAAGTTTTATTCTGCCAGTTTTATGGGTGACTCATCGCAGCCCAGATTTTCAATGAAACAGTTGATGACATAAACCAAGCTCCTATGAAACAACCCTTGTACAAATCCCTTGTTCACATAATACAATTTGATTGAGCCGCTGTTTGATGGGATGACAGTCTGACTAAGTTGGTGATTTCACGTGTTTACTCCAGAGTGGGAGGCACTTCTTTGGTTTGTACTTAGCTTTGGCAAAAAGAAAACTTTTTTTTTTCCCTAGACTCAACAAACCAAGGTCCCAGGAGAGAAGTGGGAGTCTAGAGGGTCCCTCAGAGACTGCCTCTGCTTGCGGGTCCAGCTGGGACTGGCCCTGTGGGACTAACAGAGAAGCCCTGTGGGGCTGTGATTTCTTATCAGATTCAGGCTCCAGGGCAGGCAAAACAAAAGCAAAAACAAAAAAAACAACAACAAAAAAACTCCAAAACAGCAGGGTGTGCAGACTGTCAGAAATGGTTCTGTCAAAGTACAAAAC
Organism: Octodon degus; assembly: GCF_000260255.1. Classification (NCBI taxonomy): domain Eukaryota; kingdom Metazoa; phylum Chordata; class Mammalia; order Rodentia; family Octodontidae; genus Octodon; species Octodon degus. The sequence continues at coordinate 9,486,163 of NW_004524603.1, forward strand.
CATCTCACATATCCTCACTCATCACTGCACCAAAGTAAAAGAAGCTGTATTACACACGTAAATGGCAATTAGAATACACTGTGACTAGTTATATTTTAAACGTTTATTATCTGATGGGACAAGCTACCATTTATCTCCCTTGTTTCAGACATACTCCTCCCATCATTCTGCAGCAGTTCTGCAAGTCTTATTTTGTTAGTGTCTTTACAGCGTGTGATGAAAAATGGCAGGGGACACTGTCGGTAATGGAAAGGCAGCCTCTGAAAACATTGTGGTGCGTCCTCAGCTGCCTTACTCAGTGGATCCAGCACTGTACAATTTTTGACTCTTCCTCAAAAGCAAAATGGTCCTGAAACACAAACATACCGAGTCCAGACAGTACAGCGGGACAGCCTGGGAAGTCAATGCCCTTGAAAGAGGTCTTCCAGAACACCTTCAAAAAGTGGCAAAAATGAGGGACAAGGGTCTTCAAAGCCAGTGAAAGAATTTGGAGAGATTAATGGTCATGTGTCTTTTGGCTTAATCCACTTTAATTTAGCAATTTACAGTATTTTTATAACACCGTGTGTGTGTGTGTGTGTGTGTGTGTGTGTGTGTGTGTGTGTATCTATCTACAAATATTTCAGATTAGTGCCAAATAAAGGACATCATGTAACAGACTCTGGCCTGGAATGCTTTCCTTAGAGCTGTCTTATGAGGGAAGATGGCTCAGCTACTGGAACAATGGGCAAATGACCCTGGGAAGAACATCCTTTATAAAAAGAAGCCACAGGGCCAGGGAGTGAACTCGGCAGTATGCATGTCCCTGGTTCCACATACCATGCCTGGTGTGGTGGTGCACACCTGTATTCCCAGCACGGGGGAGGCTGAGACAAAAGGATCATTATAAGTTCAAGCTGCATAGCTCGACCCTGTACCAAATCAACCAACCAATCAATCAATCAATCAATCAATCATAAAAAAAAAACTGTAGCCACAGACCTTGTACATTGGTGAGAGATACATGTGCCTCCATACCCTCTGGCTGGGCATGCGCTGAGGCAGCCCTGGATACTGGTTTAGGGCTCCACAGGAGGCAATGCTCCACTTTTACTGACAGGGACCCCTGTGTTTCTCACTATCCTGGATTGCTATGTCTCTTTCAAGTCCCAAATAAAAGACTTATCCTTGAATTTTCATCCAATCATCTGTCTGTAGAAGAACTCAGAGCAACACACTTATTGTCGAAGTGATAAAGTAAAATATCCTTCCTCAAAGGCTAACAGCAGAGAGAAGAAAATGACTCTCACAATCCCCTCCCTCCCTCCACTTATTTTACAAGATCAAACACATGCTACAAAAGGTAACTCAGTGCCCAGTGGAACAAATTATGTGAATTTCCTTCCAAAAGTGAGTATACCCCGTTTCCCCAAGGAGAATCCTCTGACATCAGTCCTGAGCAATTCTACAACATGACAATGTAGGCATCATCGTTCATCTAATGATAAAAGTTCAGCTGTGCAAATGATTTTCGGCTTATAATGTCTGAAATTACTGTGAAGCAGCCCTGAGAACTTGGTTGGATTATCTTTATTCTGGAAAGAATCCTCGGACCACAGGACATGTCTGCAGCTCAGTATATTCTTCTTATGGGAAATGATGTTTACTTTGTTGTACAACATGATTGCTTTCTTTTCTTAAGATAATAACTTGGAGGGACAGCCAAATAGCTCAGTGGATTAAAGCACCTGCAAGCAGGCTCAGGGGCCAAAAGTTCAATCCCTTGGACTGCCTTGCAGAGGTACAGGGCACTCTGAGACAGCAATTGAGACCGGGCAAGGTGGCACAGCGCCTGTAATCCCAGCTCTTGGGAGGATGTAAACAGGTGGGTCACTAGGAGTCCGACCTAGTAGTGAGACTCTGAGCACCTTGTAGACCCTTCCCTAAAACACAGGAGAAAAAAAAAAAAGATAATAACTTGGAAACAAAGAGAGTTTCTGAATGTAAAAATACTTTGTAAAAATTTTGTTTCCAACTAAGTTAACAATTTGATTATTTCAGACACATGAATTTCTTTTACATCAATTTCACCGAAATGCCAAAATTTAAACATGTAGTTCAAGTTTACCAGCCAGAAGATTCTGTGCATTTATAGGTAGCAATGTACTCTCTATGGGCATAATATTTATGCCTCTGTGGCATGCATCGTTTGATTTGATGTCTGCTAAACTGAAATGTGATGATTTGACATTATCAAACTGAGCAGATTTCCTGTAACCTTATGCGGAACGCGCTTGGGTATGTGCAGAAGGACTGATGATTGGAAGGGGCATAGGAGCAGCAGAAGCTGTTAAAGAGGGTTAGGCCAATGTTGTCATTATGAGCCATTTGAGTAGAAGAGATAAGTCAATTAGAAGGGAATAATTACTTATATGAATATTTAATTCTATTTTTCCTACTGATGTTCTTTCCTGAGATTATCGATTCAATGCAGTGTAGCCCATTTCTGGCAGGAATTACTCTGCGTTTAAAAAAAAAAAAATAAGACTATGAAAAAGTGAAGGCTAAATTCTTGATAAATTATTGTAGATGGAAAAATATAGGAAGATAAATTAATGATGAATTGCACAACTAAAAGGCAACAGCATTCTTCAAATAATAGTATTGAAGCTTAATTTATTTTATTCCAGAACTTGATCATCATTCAGAAGAGCAAAATCATGGTTAATATTCATTCATACAATGAATATTTATTGAGTACCTTCAGTATTCCATACTAGTGACTAGAGCTCAAAGACAAAATAAATATAGATTTTTCTCTTCTGGAAATAATAAAATCAGTAACCTAAATATGCACAATGCCGAGTGTTAAGTACAAGGATGGTCACTAAATTCGATGAGTGTTTTGCTTCTGGAGACTGAAAGAGCACGCCACTGACTGCCATTGTGATGCTAATTTATACTTAAGTACACACTGCACACAGCTCTGGGTAATGAGCTCCTGTGTTTTCATTCGGACCCCAGAGCACCCTCTTGAAGCATGTGGTGCAGAACTTGATCTGGATATTGTGGGGACTGAGTTTTATATAACATAAGGGTGGTCTTAAAGGAAAAGAATGCATTAATATTTTTTGTCAAGAAAATTTTGGCCAAACATCTGGCCATGTGAACATTGTGTAGGCTCTTGCCAATGAAGCCTTTTCTTGGCTTCACAATAAATCCTCTCCTTAATAATATGACTTTATAAACTTTGCAGATCAGGAAATTGGAGAATAAAGACCTCACTAATTGAATTCCCCAAGCTCTGAAGTAGCTAGGAAGACATTACATAGCCCAATTTGCCCAATGCATTCATTGGTTGCCAGTTAAAATCCAGTTCTTTCTATAGATGCAGGAATTAGAGTACAAGTGATCTAGGCTTATGGCTGATATTGACCTCTGAATCAGAGAACTAAAACTTTTAAGTCTAGGGTCACTGGATTACCTGAAGATAATCAACCTATAAATCCAGGGTGAAAAGTTTTCTACAAGCCAGAACAGACATAGGTGACATTTAAAAACTTTTGGCACTAGCATTTGGACAAATTGATTTATGATTTTCACAGCATGCCACAATGTCACATATTCTGATAAAGTGGCTAAAAGTAATCTGACATTTGATTGATTTTTCAACTCTCATTATATAAAGGGAAAGTACTAGGGTCACTGGTTAAGTAAAGTAAGTTTTGCAATTCTATTTATTTGCTTTCAATGTTAATGCTTCTATGATATTTAACTCAGCAAAACTCAACTGTAGAAGACCAAATATGTGATCAATATCTAAACCTTTTGTCCAGAAAAGGGCATGGAGATTTATATCTGACCATGGAAACATAATTTAAAAACCTAAAGAAAGTTACTTTTTAATTTTGAGGTTTGCCAACAGAATTGAAGATGCACTGAAATTTCACTTTAAAAAATGATATCTTTATATGCACATAAACAACTCCACTGAAATCAAATGAGTCTGGGAATGATAATTTAGATTTATAGAAGCAGGCACTTTAAAAATTAATCAATCATTTCCTGGTCCTTGATAAAATGCAGTGTATTCAAGGGCACTAATACAGTTCCTGTCCATTGGTGCAAACTGCTATTCTATTGAGAACATTTTAATCTTCTAGACTCAGTCAGTGAGAGCTGTTGCTAAACACAAGCCAACTCCGGCAATCTCTGCATTTGATGTTCAGGTTAACCTCAGTAAAAGGGTGAGATTAACAGGCTCATCAACTAATCAGTTTTAATCACCATGAAGAGTATAACATTTTAGATAAAAAGCAAAGATTCTGTATAAAGGAATCTGCGTCTGTAAGAAACCCCTGCTTGTGACAGGTTAGAGTGACCTGTATTTCCTAACTATGCAATGCTCCTGCTTCCTAAAGGTTTTACACACATTCTCACCACTCAGACAAAGTTGAAATCATCTCATAATTCAGGCTCCAACTCAAATCAGTTGGCTGTCATGGTACAATTAGATATTCTTTGACTGATAGATGAAAATTTCCTCATGGAAGGAATTTCTGATACCATGACAAAAATGCTCCAGTAAATGTTAAAATTTCTTTTCTAGGTGCTCACCTGCAGAATCAGT
>NW_004524603.1:9491396-9498715 GCF_000260255.1 Octodon degus
AAAAAAAAAAAAAAAAATCACATGAGAAGTCCAGTCTCTGACAATTTTTTATGATGCTTAAAATAAAGGGAATTTTCCACATATAGAGAAATTCACCCAAGCTCTACTATAAAATCCATTAATTCAAAATGATGTTCACAAAATTCCTTTTTGCACCACATGATGTTTTTGAGGAATAAGTTCATCAATCGAAATTTTATTTTTAAAATATATGTACCTAAATACTCCCCATGACAAGGTAGATTTTCATGTCCAATTTGTAGATTGACATCATGGAGAATACAGCATTTTCAGTAAGCTCAACTTCACAAAACTATGAAACCTCATTGTTCGTAGTCCAGCTTGCAAGTGTTCTTTAAGATTCATGAAGGCTCTGTTCTGAAATATACTAATTTCACCCCCTCTCCCTCTCCCCCACATCAAATCTGTCAGTGTTTTTCAGTGCCCATTCTTTTTTCAAGTTTTCAATAGATGTTTTATGCAAATCTTTCCAAAAGACACCATCAGATTGATGAACATATGTACCCTGGAGACATAATAACTGAATTCAGTAGCTTTTCCTCCCATGCCTACTGTGTGACCCAGGGATGGTTCTCCACAGCCTCCATTCGAACATCCCACACACGCGCACTGAAGACAGCTAGCTACCTTCTGCCTCAGACTGTGTTCATCTTGAGTCAAGTATTTCATGGATACATTTAACATATATAGATGATTTGAGGAAAATCAAAGTGATGCAATTTTATTTTTTCCATGTGATGTTGTCTCTTAGAAGGCTTCTAATTACAAGGGACAGACATTTCTCCAAAAGGAAAGCTATTGTTTTCCCTCCAGTGGAGAATGCAGTGCTGGACTTTGAGCTTCAAGGTGGAATGCAGTGCTGGACTTTGAGCTTTCATGACCAGCAACTGCAAGGTCATGAAACGTAAGCTGCACCTGGAGAAAGCAATTTGTTAAATTCCTGTAATTCTACACAACATTCTGCGATGCTTAAGCTTAATCATCAGCTTAACTGGATTGAGAGGCTCCTAGAGAGGGGATTGGATCCCTAGATGTTTTACTTTTCAGTGGACTAAACTGCTGATTTTCATAGTTCGACTATGCTGCTACAAGGTAGGGCCCAGGTAAAGATGCCTTTGGAAGGTGTCTGGTTCCTTTACTCTCCAGAATACTTGACACCCGAAGTTAAATGCTCATGTAACTCACATATGGCAGAGGATTCAGTCTGTCATTAGCTGGCTCTAAGGCAAAATGGCATGACACAAGGACAATGCTTAAAGGTGGCGAAACACAGCAAAAGCAGCAAGAGATTAAGCGGAGGAAGCAAACGTCTTTTCCTCTCCCAGAATGTATATGGGCTATCAGCCTATACCCACACCATCTCTGTGCCTTCCTCTTCTACAAGCTGAGGATGTTTACCAAGCAAAAATCCAGGCCCCCTGCTGAATCCCTAAGCTGAACTTTTCAACTTCTCCAGTTGACACAGTGAACAGCATCCTGGAGAGGCAAGGGCATGTCCTTTTCACCTCAGGCTGTAGGACTGCTGAATTACTTCGTCAAGCTTCTAGGCTCCTCTGTGTCAACCATGACAGAGAGTGTACTCCTTGTAAATTTCCCCCTGCTTCTTACCACCTCAGGTTCCATCCCCTTCCATAGACTGAACCCTCTCCAGACATGAATTTAGACAAACCTGCCCTCTTTTAAATTGCAGGTATCAAATATCATCCCTGAGAAACCTAAGCACCACGTATATGATACTAAAATATGCCTTATGAGATTCTACAGACTAGAGTAGAAGAAAAAAGAGATCCCACCCTTTCTCACTCTCATTAGTTTTAGGGCAAACAAAGCAGAGATAAGGAGATTGAGTGGAGAGAGAGCTACATGCAGCTATTTCTTCTCTGTGCTGGAGAGAGAGGTAGAAATTAGATAGATTGGTATATATATTATTTGTACTAATAGTGTTTGAACAATAGTATCGTGTCTGCATCTTGTACGATGAATAGCTACTACGAAGACAACAATATGCAATGTATTAATTATTGTAACTGTTCAACTAACCTATTTTGAAACTGTTTCATTCTCTTTGTTTCTCAATAAAATTAATAAGAAAAATAAAATAAAATTCAGAGCAATTATCTCCAAGAGTTATCTTCATAGTCTATCCTTCACATCAAATGCTAAAATAGATGCCAGAAAGTTAAAAAAAATGATGAAAGTGAATGTAAGTTTCAAGAAAGAGCAGTTGCAAAATTACCACTGAGCGTCCCAAGGCACTTAGAATATGACAGTTCCTTTGTCCTATTAGGTCCCTGCAATTGCAGTGGGAAGGAGAGAGACACGCTCAGTTTGGACACAGAACCTACAAAAAGCATTACCAAAGAAGTGGGTGACTCATTCTTGCTGGAAGACTTGAGTCTGAAACCAGGTGAAGCCCAAGCTGGACCCCTAGTGTCATGTGACCACTTGCACAGTTACTTTGCTTGCAGACTGAGACTTCCCAGAGTCATGATCTATGTCATAGAAGTGACATACCTATGGCACACATGCCACAGTGAGCTGTTTTTTGTCACTGAAAATTCTCAAAATCTCACCATCACTAGTGCATATACTCATCCAGACTGGGCACAGCCATATACTTGAGCCGCAAATGCCAAATGTGAAACTAGAGAAGAATCTAACTCTCTTTTTCAACTTTGGGCTCCCACCTGTGAGTCAGACCAGCCCGGACCTGCTGGCTGGGCTGCAGCAATGTTGGTCCAGGTCCCTGATCTGTCCCATGACTGGGAAACACATCCCTTCCAAATGCCTATCATGGAGAACAGGAAGAAGGGGTAAATCTGAGAAAACCTAAGGCTAAGATATTTTACACTTTTAACCTAAATGACACCCTGACTGAGATTCTCTATGTATCAGTAAGTTTATTCAGGAATAGCAAAACATTGCAATAGGGATACACAGGACATAGTAAATTATAGTTATTTTGTTTAACAGCCCAATGCATATAATCTGATTGGACTCCTTATAAGCTCTTATTTGCTATCTAAAGGAGAATGGGAGAGGCTACCAATTACTATCAAATCCTCTAAGGAGTATCTGAGTATACTATTAATAAAAGTTTTCATCACACCTACCAGACTTTAGTCTCCAACACAATGCCCCAGTAACAATAACTTAAGAAATCTTCACAACAACTTACTCAGGAATCATAGACACTAACCTGTGCAAGACCAACACAAGTCTGATGCCCAGCCCAAGGCAGTGGGCTCACAGGAAGGGGCCCAACTTTACTGCTGCATTATGCATAAATTTGAGTAGAGATAGATAAGATTGCCTTAACATTTTCATCATCAGATATGATTTATTCAACCCACACAATTTTTTTTCCAAATATAAAAAGACTGAACAACTGGGAACTAATCTCCTACTCATACATGCAACCACACCCTCTAGATTTTAGTTTAGTGTTGGTAAAGCAGAATGTGAAAGAAAACCAGGTGGAACTGAGCATTGCTTCAGATAAAAGAAAGAAACACAACCCAATATTGACGTACAGTTTTAGGTACAAAGCAGTAGATGTGAGTGAAATTCCACCTTGGCCCCCATGCCCTGCTGCTGATGCCCTTTAGCTCCACTATCCCCCTCCTCCTCCAGTTAAGAATTCTCTTCCATCAGTCCACTGCACGCAACCCCCTACAGGCCAGATGCTGTACCAAGCTGTGCCGCTAGTGTAAAGTTAAAGTTCAAGTGCATAGTTTATTTCCAGCATTTTTGTGTTTGGGTTTTTCTTATGCTTTACACTGTATATTTGTGTCAAAGGTATATAAAGCTTACTCTAGGATTTATGAAGAAGTCCAACTTAAAATCTTCTTTCTAAACAGAACTCATTTTAAGTAGAGGATATACTGTACAATTTTTTAACTGGATTTTACTTTAAAATATTTCAGTTCTGTAAAGATAATTGGATTACATACTGGTAGGAACTTCATGGTCATATTGAAGCAGATTGGTTGCTTCAATATTAATGAATTTAGCATAAAGAATATAATTATCTTTAATTTAGAAAAAAAAATCCCGACTTTTATAAAATATTCAATCAAAACTAATGCCACTCATTATGGTAAATATTTTAGAGTTACAGAACTACTACTAGGGAAATAATTTCCAAGAACAATGTGTGCATGTGGTGCATGTGTGTTGTAGACAGGCTATAAATGTACAATTTTGTGTGTGATTTTACAGTTATGAAAGCTTTGATTGCCTAAGTAGATGAGTGGATGTAGGGAAGGGGAAGCTTTACCTTCACCGGCCATCCAGAGGGTGCTAAAAACAACAGATCATTTACCAGGATGGCCTGCTTGGGAATCTGGTGTTTCTCTGTTTTGACCTGGTGATGAAATGAAAAGGTGCAGCGCATTCAGAGCAGCTGTACACACTTTGGTGTCAACAGGTTGGCTATCTCTGCAGGGGAAGGTGATGCTGGGTGAGTGCGCGATGATTCCGGAAGACAAAAGTCAAGAAATCCCAGGCTCAGGCCGTGTTCCAGGGATCCCATGGCCATGGAGGTGGCTGGGCATAGAGTTGTGAGTCTGCAGCAGAAGCAGCGTGTGTATTTTTCAAGTCAGTTCTGGCATAGATTGGTCAAGGACCAAGACAGGCTGAAAGCTTTTCAACTTCTAAGACCAGCTGTCCTTAGAAGACCTCAGATGGCTCATCCCCAGGCACTTAAGAGGTAATAATTGTCCCTATTGGCAAGAACTAAGTTTTAGGAGTTTGTTAAAATATACACATATGAATATTTATCTATCTACCAGAATATAGATATACAGATATCCATTCTTATAGAAATTATGTTATAGTTGATATATGAACATAGCTGATCTATTAATTAATAGATAAATCTATTAATCTTGATTTGTGAGCATGACTGATATAGGAAAAATATATGGATATAGTAGAAAAATCATAAAAGCATAAGAGATTCAAAGGTACCTAATGTCTGTCTATGCTATAAGAGGATCTTTATCGTAGCTATCTGACATCCTGACTGAGCCACAGAATCTCAGTGGTTTTATCTCAGACACATCCTGAGCATGTAGCCCAAGCTGAGGCACTGTCTCAAGAACTGATCTATGTTAACACAGCTCAAGTTTTATGCTCTTGTTTATTAAGGAATGTAACATTTGACAAGGGCAGGGGCAAGCTGCAGTCATAACGCTGTGTCCCAGCTCTGTCCTGGCATTTCGTGTTCCAGAGTGAATGAATAATTTAATCTTCATGAGCCATCAATTCTAATCTTCCTTCAAAAGTCTGGCAATGGTCCCGGTGAATTTCATTTATGATGTGGATTTTTATTGGACCACAAGCCTTCCCAAAGTGGAAAAGGGTAATCATCACCTCATGATAGCAGTGTGTTTCTGTTCTTTTTTTTTTCTTTCCATTAATACCTTATTGATTTATTAATCACCAACAAATCAAAGGGTAAGGACATGCCATTTCCTTATTAATTAGTCATAGGAACAAGCAACACTGATAAGCCTTATTTCAACTGTAAGTAATTAGTCTTTTAAAATTTCTAATGAGAGAAGACAATGAAGTATAGAAAACTGAACGTGCTTTATAATTTTTCACAGGATAAAAACTGATGAGTATGAAGTCTAAGATTCAAATCTTGAGAAATACACAATCAAGAAAAACCCTTCATGGCTAGCAGTTTTATTCATAACTCTGGAGAACTGATCTATCATTAGCTAAGACAGATTTTCGACAAGGTGTTAGAATCCACTGCTAGGTGCTTGTATTACCCATATGCAAAAATAATCTAGTAAATTGAGAAATAGTAAGAACAGACTTCAGAAACTACATAAAGGGCTAATCAAAGGTTTACTGAGTTGTGAAAACTTCTTCTCCGTTAAAATTTGTTCATTTTTCTATTAAGAGACCCCTCAGTTACTTACATATTCATCATTTATCAAATATTTATGTGCCTACTAGTATGTACCTTGCATTGTGCAAGCTACTGTATTTGCTTTATAGTGTTATGAAAATGTTCACGATATTAAAAGTGTACTACCTCAAAAGGGGAAAAATAAATGTTAATAAACAAAATGCAATATTATAAGCTGAGATAATTTTTAAGATAAAAGTAATTGCTTTTGCTTCATAATTCTAAATAGCTTTGGGCATTTCAATTACCTTTGTTTGTCTAAGATCTCAGTCCTGCCTTTTGACAGGTAAGTACAAACATTCTTTCTCAGTGAAATATATCTTTTTTCAACAAATAGTTTCTTCATCCTTTTACTCTTCCTTAAGAAAAGTAAATCTTTCTCTTCACTTTCTACTTTTAAATCCCATTTCATCGGTTCCTTTTCATGATCTACTTGTCCAATAGACTGTGGTATTGTCACATGCTCAGTGACATAGTTTTACCTTTTAATCAAATCAGATTTTTTTTTTCTGCAGCAACTAGACCTTGTCTGGAAACAGTTGCTGTCTTGGTGTGCAGAATCCTAGAATATCACGCACCCCAATTAGTAATCAGGACAGAAAGCTCTCTACATGACGTCTGGCCGTGGGAGGTGACAGCCATCACTTCTCATTGCCACCAGGCTCTGGTTTCTCCTACGGTGCACTCTGAGCGGCTTTCTGTGTTCTTCTAGGACTACTAGAGGAGAGGAAGAGATCATGATAGATAGAGAGGACTGTGATCATGATAGATAGATTTTCAACAGAAAACTGGTGACATTTGATCTGGGAAAGCAGCTCTGTTTAGAAACACTAAATAAAATCAAGCTCTTCCCCAAATTCACTACTAGACATCATTTGTATCTTCTTAGGGCGGAACACAGAATGGAACTCCTCCTTGCACATGGTTTGTGTATATTACAGACCTGGGCCTCAGTCATGCCACTGGGCAGTGGACTCACTATTCAAGCAGCAGGTAGACCAGTTACTGCAGAACAGCACGGGGTTCATGTTCGGTGATTTGCGCTCTGTGTTTTAACTTAAGCTCGTTTCTTCATTTTTTAAGACCAAAAATAGTGGGCCTGCCAGGAGGTTCAGCAGATTAAAGCACCTGCTTAAGCAGACTCAAGAACACAGGTCCAATCCCCAGCATGCTGTACCGGCCCTGCTGCCCCCACAGGGTGAGCTGAGAGGGTGACTGAGACTGGACGTGGTGGCACCCACCTGAAATCCCAGCTCTTGGGAGACTGAAAACAATTGGATCACTATGAGTCCAATCTGTGTAATGCAACTCTGTAGACCCTGTCCTAAATACATTTAAAAAAAAAAGAAAGAAAGTAGTCAAGCAAAGCAGT
>NW_004524603.1:9498975-9500079 GCF_000260255.1 Octodon degus
GTTTTAAGTTTGCAAAAGCCATCTGTAATTAAAAAGTTACATTGCTTGAGACTTTCATAAACAATAAATGAAAGAACAAAGAAGAAGACAAATATAATTGATCAACCCTACTATTAAACTAGAACTAAAATTTATTTGAAGGAAGGGAGCTAAATTTATGGAAATCTGCTAAGGACCAAGAAAATATTTTTATTATTATTATTTGGTAGGATTTTTTTAATTTTAAAGAGAACACAATATAACAAAAACTAAAAATGATACAAAATTTCAAAACAAGATGATAGCACATTAACAATGTTGTTATACCGCATATTATCTTCAAAGTAGTTGCTCAGCTTATCAGATACAGACATGAAAACTGATCAGAAATTAAGCTGTTCCTTTCAGTAAACCAATAGAAATTAGTAATACAATTACCTTAGCTATCTTGAGCAGTTTCTTTTCCTTTCACAATATGTACCTATTGAATTTTATTTACTCTTGCAGTTTCTTAAACTAGGGGGACAATACAGTGCTTACACATGTGGGTCTGATTTATTTCACTTATAAATATGCCTCTAGTTGCATTCATTTACCTATAAATTCCCTCCTGGATATTTTTCCAGAAAAATTGAAAACATCATAGCACAGTGATATATGTGTACCCATGTTTATAGCAGCAGAAATTGGAATAGTTAAATCTTGGAAACAACCCAAATGCCCATCAGCTGATGGATGGATAAAAACAAAAAAAAGATGTGATTTTTTTTTTTTTATACAATGGAGTACTACATGTCTCTAAAGAAAGATAAATAAGATTATTTGTATAACGTCATTTTAAACTAAGGGTATGGTCAAGGGAAATCACTTTAATATAGACTTAAAGAAAGACAAGGTTTTAAAAGAAGCTTAGCTTAGCAAGTTTAATATTTTCAATGAAGGCCGACCAGATAGCTCAGCGGACTAAAACGACTGCTTAGGCAGAGTGCAGCCGCTGGGGTTCCATTCCTAAAATACAGTGCCTGCCCCACCCCCGGGGCATACTGAGATGGCGATTGAGACTGAGTGTGGTGGCATGGGCCTGTAATCCCAGCACTTGGGAGGCTGTAAGCAGGAGGATCACTA
>NW_004524603.1:9500540-9506919 GCF_000260255.1 Octodon degus
TTCCAAATAAAATTAATCCCAAGAGCACATAAGAAAAATATACATAATTTTAATTTTAGACTTTAAGCTGCTATGAATTCAAAGTAATGAAACAAATCTTTAGAGTGTAGGAAGAAATAAAGTATGTGCTGCTGACACACCATGCTGCTGATTAATTTGTATTTGGAGTTCTGTTGGTGAGGTCATGCATGGGTTAAACACAAGCATATAGACTGATAAATTATATTTTAATAGGTGGAGTATTCGATATCTTAATGTATTTCATCATTTTCACCTTGTAGCACAAACTAGTTTTGAGCATGAACAGAAAAGTAATGCTTATAAAAAGAGAAATGGTACTCTGTATTTCTGACACTTAAGGTCAAGCGCTGGCAATGCATTGTGTATTAATGTATTCAATATATCAGACAAGAAGTGAGTGCCTCCCCTCCCTTCTGAGTCTAGACTAGTTCATAAACCTATTTTTACTTTCTTCGGTCTGATTTATAGTATCCCAGAAATACTCTGTCCTGACAGCACATGAAGACAGTTTGGCTATTACATGAAAATCACGAAGGAATTTATTGTCATTATATTTGGAATAAAACACTTCACAAACTGAAAATAATTTCACATAGAAAGTTCCTTAAACACGACATACTATGTTGTTTGCCTGTAGGAATTTATTCTATCGTGGTTAATTGTTGCTACTTCAGCTGATAGTTCAACTCCTGAATGGATTCTTCCACTAAAATCTTTGCTGGCCTGGCTCAGCACTTCAGCAGTGTGAGCCTATGCTAGCAGCCTGCTTGAGAACCACAGTAGACACTTAATTTATAGTTTTCTTCCTCTGGGCCAATGATTCAAATTGGAATATACCCTTGAAAATTGGTGTCGGTTATAGTGTTGAAAATGTGGTGAAGTAGATTGTAGCTTAAACCAAACACAAATAACAAAATTACTTAGAGGTCATTAATTTCTCCCTTTACAGATTCTACCTGCTTTTGCTGGATGAGTTGACTGGATTGAAAGCCTCCGAAAGAGGCATTATGAATGTATTCTGTTGGACAACACAAGGAACAGAAATCTCTGCAAACACTTCCATTTTAAAGAACAGAATTTTTTTCAAATGCTGTGCATTTTTTCACTTATTCTAAACATTAAAAGATAAAGTCTCCTGACATAGGTAAGATGTTACATGAGATATTTCATCATTATAGAGTATATATTATAATCTATTCAATTTGAAGTTTTGCTTGCTATTTACTTTTACTTTTTTTACAGACGAGGGTAAATTGCCTCGTCTGTCATGTGGGACTTTTTTTCTCCCCAGAAATGGGCCTAATTCTTAATTATATACATCCTTAGAATATCTTAACTTCTGCTATTATCTTGCTAAGTTATTTTAATTTCAAAATCAGGGCCACAATTGATTAAAGGAATTTGGATACAAATGCAGAAATAGGGTGCTAGCAATAACTTCCACTCTCCTGAACATGGACATCTTTATATTTAAAAATATGCACGTACTCATTTTACTTTCAAGCATTGTAAAGTTCCTAGGATAGTCTTCATTCAGAATACATAAATATGTTTATCTTAAGCAGTTCTGCCCAGCAATTTAATAAATTGTGCAGTCCACAGGGAATACCATTAATTATGTTAAGACTGATGAGGATTCATTTACTTGGTTTCTTTCTGAACCACTTGACTTGCCTCTATTTAATTAAACAATAATAAACGTGATGGTAGGAAGAAAAGCATGCTGTCCGTGAACAATGCTAAATATGTCCCTGGAATATAGAATGGAATTTGGATGTCTTCATATTGAGAGAGAAAATCAGAGAAAGAGAAAGATAACTGCCAATAGACGGCCTCACGATTAAATCTTATTGACACACATCTTAAATTCTACATTCGCTCAAGTTCTGAGCTATGCAAGGCACCGAGAAGACAGATAACCATCAGGGAACTCATACATTCTTTCATTTAATGTCTTGGAGAGTCCATTTTCTTGAGTGGAAACAAACATTATGCATTTCGTATAATGTTCCCTGCTCTAACTTCAGAATGAAAATAGGACATCCTTTACAACTCATTACATGGTGAAAATTAAAAATATGGAAATTTAGAAGCTGCCCCGCTGAAGAGTTGGGCAGTGAGGTAAATACAATAGGATGTTGTTACAAATTGACATCACCCAATAAATTTACAATGCTTTCATGTACATTGTAAATTTAGTTGAAATTACCTAAAGTAACAAAACTACATAGTAGGATTATCAAATTTTCGCCACTTTTTTTTAACATTCTATTGCTAATTTTTTTTTAATTTTGAATATTTGTATTAGTGCATATTTGCAGTATATAATGATTTTACACTAGTGAGAATTGGTACATATGGTATATTTTTTAACCACATGATACATGACCAGAAACATCAAAGAGTGATTATAGGGATAACTTGTGAATTTTTTTCTTTTAGTAAGTTGGGCAGTTTTTATTGCATTTCTATGTCCATTTATTGGACAAGCAAAAGTCTCCTTTGGAGCCTAGACAAAACATATCTGCCTATAACATAAGTGAAGGATTTAGATCAGTACATATCTCAGAGTACTCAAAAGAGCACATAGTCCAATAAGCTTTATACTCTATTTCCCAATATTATTTTAAAGAGCAAGTTCCACACAGCCTTCAGTAGAAGTAGGTATCTTTTTTTTTTATCAAATAGACATAAGAGTCATAGACTCATTAACTTAGTGATTGGTGGATTCTTATGTAATTATCAATGTAGAGTTCCATACTTTTCTTTAAGGGATTATTGAATCCATGGATTTTAGGATTGTTAATTCTGTTCTCCTGAGATGTAATGAAATGTTGCATGGAACAAAAATTTATATAAATTTTCCCCACAGATACATGTTATCTAGTTAATGAATAATGATTGCTTGATAGCAAGTCAACAAGAATATGTTAACATTAATGCTAAATGTTCTATATGATTCATTTTAGTAGCTGAAATTGCATCTATCTATTTATCTATCTTGAATTTAAAAGAGGAATACTCCAAAATCATAATTGTACTTTTTTTTTAAAGAGCCAATCTCACTATGTAGTCCAGGCTGGCTTTGAACTTGCATCCTCTAGCCTTAGTCTCTAGAGTGCTGTAATTACAGGTGTGCAACAGCATACCTAGCTCAAATAACCAAGGTGAGTATTCTTCGTAGGTTTCAAAATAGAGCATAAGACAAACATATACAAAACTTGAATGTTAACTAAATAAAGTTTTACAGCCACACAGCTTATCATAAAGCAGAACTTTCCAAAGAGTTTTTTTTTTTTCTCTTTAGAACACAATGCAATATGCTTATAGTGCAAAGCACACAAACAAAAAAGAACTCAAGAGGCTGTATTTGTCTGGTGTCATCTTTCTTACTTCTTCATGACATGGAAAGAGGCATTCATCACAGGGGTAAGAGACAGAGAAGGAAAGAGGGCTGCACACGGGCTTAGCAGAAAACCCATTGATCACCTCCTGACCATCTCATTTGTCAACAACGTTATAACGGGGTTAAAATTTTAATCATGAAATTTGGGGATACTATCTACCATAGCATAACCTCAATAAGAAGTTTTTCAAATAATGTTTAAAAAAAGAACTCAAATGATAACAAACTTCAAATCCAACTAACAAGGACAACTACTGTCAATATTTCTATATAATTATTTATTGTTCTATAAAGCTCAATTTCTGTAAACACTAAGTTCATTACTTTATGTAAACAATAATAAACATTTTGAGAGAGATTTCATTTATCTATGATTATAAAAACCTTTTAAATGAAATTTAAACAGCTGCATAACATTAGAGTTACCGGCATTCTACAATTTCCCCAGTTGCTCTCCATTGTTAAACATTATGGCCATTATTTTATTTTACTTTATTTTATTTTATATTTTATCTTATTTTATTTTATTATACTTTATCATACTTTCTTCTATTTCATTTTATTTTGTTTATTGGTACCAGGGATTGAACTCAAGACTTTGTGATTTCCGGGCAGGCTCTTAAGCCACTGAACTAATCTCCCCAGCTCCATTTTGGCTGGCTTAACTAATCACATGTCATCTATATGCAGCAATAAATTTAGGAAAACATGAGTATCTTTATATTTCTAATGCTTGAGAACATAAACACTAGGTCAAATTTGAGTGTTTTTAATGGATGTTGAAATACAGGCATTAGATTTAAACATTAAAATTGGAGCTAGATAAAAATGATGTTTTCTACAGCTAAAAATGATGTTTTCTATAGTTAAATATAAAAAATTATATTTTTCTACAGCTAAACAATGTTTTCTACACGTAAAATGATGTTTTCTGCAGGACCTCACCTGAGGAATGATGTAGTTTTATACTTTATAGGACATTTAATTCTCAATACAGTTTGACCATCTGTTAAAAATAAAATTTTCTTGGCTGAAATCAGATAATAAGATTGATGGATGGTGGTCAGAAAAGTGCTTCTACGCTGTGAGTGTTACAGTTTCATGAGACAGCACAAGGGGCAGCACAGCAGGTGACTTGGTATGATGTAAGCAGACTTTTTCCACCTATAATATTCCTGGACAATTGCAAATGATAACCTAGTCTAAATAAAGGGAATCTTCCTTGGGTACAGAAGAGAGAACTTTTGCCTTTCCAACAATTGTTACCATTAACCATTACTTTTTTAAACTCTGAAAGGACAGGTGAATTTTTCTCTCTGATATCATCAACTTCTCCAAGGTTTAAACAACCCTTGGAAAATTGTCAAAGTGAATCTTTTATTGTTCATTCCTCTACTTTAGTATTCTATGCCATGACAAAACGATTTGTGACCAAAACAAAATTCAGGAACAATTGTTTATATTTATAAAAAATTAACTAAACAAAATGATACATGATTCCAAATAATTTAAATGAGATCACATGCCGAATCTCAGTTCTTCTCAAGTTTATATCTGTTTACCAAACATGCACATGCATGCTTAACTGTGTGGACACACTCATCTAATAAATATGGATTGAAATTCATATTTCTTTTTCTGTTCCAGGTGGAAGCTTTTGCTTCCAGAACCTATTGATCTCTTCTTGTCTATGATTGTTTTCCATCTCTAATGAATGCTGGAAAATCCAGTAGAGAGTCAATTTGTTGAAAGGGAGCCTTGTGTCTAACACGCCTTTTGTGCTACTGCAATGAAACACCCTAAGTACAGTGATTGACACTTACAGTTGGCTGCCAACAAACCTCTCCTGAATGAGTGGGTTGTTGGAGTGAAATGCTTCTTCTTTTTTAGGATACTTAAGACTATTTTCAGATGTATTGCCATCTTTTATGCAATCACTCATAGTTCCCACTAAGAGCAGCCATTGTTATTTTCTATAAAGCCCTGCTGCTCACCAAGAAAATTCAGATAAGTGTTGCCTTCTTGAGCACAAGTGTTCTGTGCATTTGAATTTCTTCTGAGTCACTCATGCAATAAGAAGAGTCATGTTCTCTCCTTTTTAGCAGTGAAAGGCTTAGGTGGCATACAACCAAAAAAAGCACAAAGTCCCTTTTTGTAGAAATTTGATGATGAGTCCTCTTGTGTAACATCATGGGACTTCTTTTTCTTTTTCTTTTAGCTTTAATCATTCAGAATCTGTTTTAATGGAAATATTTTTAACCAAAGTTGTCCAAGTGACAAAGAAGATATTTTTTTCTTTATTCGTGATTAGTCAACTTCTCTTTCAGTTTCACTGGGAGGCAAGGAATGCACTCATTGCTACGTGTAGAGTAATAGAGTGTGCGCCTGAGGGGGAAGGAAGGCACCAACATGTATTCTAAATCATCACCAAATACTGCAGCCACTACAAGCATTTTGTGAAGAATCCATTGCTTGCACTATCAGTATTACAACTTACACCTTAAACCCTCTTCAGAGCTTCTTTTGATTCTACTAGGTGGAAATTGAAGAAATAATGCCTACAATTCCATCACTGAGGAGGTTCTAGCAGGAGGATTGCTGCAAACTCCAGACTAGCCTGGAGGCCACAAGAGTGAGCAGAAGGCCAGCCTGAACGGCACAGCAAGTGAGACCTTGTCTAGAAAAAAAAGTAAAACAAAATAAATTTTAGAAATAAAATTAAAAATTACCAAATCTAACTGGTTCACCTTAGCCAGCCACTGCTTACAGCAGGGGTGGACATGAGTGATGTTTTTCTAAACATAAGAACAGAAATAGACCACTCACTCCCTTTCAGACAAAAGCAAAGTGAGGAGAAGTCGTGTATAATTGACCTTACAATGCACAATGAGCTGCATTGCATCAGCTCTCTCTCTCTCTCTCTCTCTCTCTCTCTCTCTCTCTCTCTCTCTC
>NW_004524603.1:9507334-9520611 GCF_000260255.1 Octodon degus
AATCTGTGCAGTATAATTGGTCTTGAGTCATCATTTTACCTACAATTTCCTTACAAATATTTAGGTTGACTTTTCAAACCGTAACAGGAGATCCTGTTGCACATGCAGCTTTCTCTCTATAAATGATTACGTGTCACCAGCAAGTGGCAGGGAAGGGATCCTTTTTAGACAAGTGTTAAAGGGCAGAGTAACACACATGCCTGCTGATTTGGTTGGCATGATGGAGAACATAGTTTCATGAAGCATCTTTGTTTGGAGAATAATGCCACTGGTGAAAATTAATTAACATTAACATAAAGAGGCTATAGACTTGGTTGTGTGGACCAGATGGACATAAGGTAAATATAACAGAAAAATGCCATATTTTAATCAATTAATATAGCTTTGCAGAGTAGATGGCTTGAAAACTTCAATGTCTACTACTTTAAAAAATGTCAAGATCTGTCCAGTTATCACACCCCCAAACATGCCTTCTCAAAATATCACCTTAGAATTCACATTTAACACTACTAGCCGAGGTCCAGGATCCAGTTTGACAAAAATATTCTATGCAGGCATATTTTTTTTTCTCTTTTAGGTTCTAATGAAGTCATGCCTAGGATGTCCCTCAAAAACTATTATAAGTTTGACAATATTACAGGGTTTCCCCACATGAAGACAGGTGGAGTGGAATCTCATATACATTGTGTAAAATGAGAATGGATGACATGACAGTATGTTAATATCAATGACTGCCGTAGGGCAGAGCGCAGGTAACCTGGGACAGGAACATGAATTTAGGTGTATAAGAGCCAATAATGCTGCCATTTGACTAGCAACAGCCAAGTAAACAAATGCACTGCACAAAGCCTGGAAAATATACAGAGCTTCGAATTTATCTACCATGTTGATACCCAGGCTTTTGAGTTTTCAGTACTGTGATTAAATCTTTCACTTTTAAGTGACTCAGTAGTTGAAAGCATACATCTATTCTTTTGAAATCATCACCATTTTGTCAGTCGTTCACTTAAAACTGACATTTTATGATGGCCTGCCCTCAGGGATTTCACGGATTTTCCTTATATTTCCAAACTGTGCCTAAGGGATGCATATCTCTGAATTATAAGGAAGAATATTAGGGCCAGCAAGATACCTCAGCAGACTAAGTGCCTGCTTAGGCAAACGCAGGGGCTGTGGTATGAACCCTACAACACACACCTCACCAGCCCTGGCCCGGAATGCACTGAGCCATCCACCAAAACCGGGTGTGCTGGCATATGCCTACAATCCCGGCGCTGGAGGAGACTGAAAACAGGAGCATCCCTATGAGTCCGAGCTGCACAGTGAGACCCTGTGCCAAATACATTTAAAAACAGAATATTGAAGATACTAAGAGATCTCAAGAAGCCCATTTTTTAATTAGAATTGTATTTCTAAGGCCTGAACATGTGATTGGCTTATATGCAATTCAATGAAAGACAAAGAGAAAAGCCAACAAACTCTCAAGCTACCTTAGCCGTTTGTCCTCAAAAACTGTAAAGCTGATGCATATTTAGAGGACAAGTCAAGGATTAAATATCATGCTAATGCTGTACTTAATTCTTATGTCTAATATAGCCAAAAACAAATTAGTGATCCTGTAATTAAACCTGCAAGACTTCAGTACATTTTATAGCACAATCATGAAACAAAAATCTACAGGTACTATTAAAGCTGAGGTTCCCAGTCTAACTCGGGGAATTAAAATTCCGATCACACTGTCACATATTAATTAAAAAAAAGTTCGGCAATTACATACCTGCTACTAAGGTCAGTTTAACTACCTATCAATCTTCACAGATGACTGTTCAAATTTGTTTGATAAAAACACTATGCAAATTTCAAACTAGTGGAAACAGATGGTATAGTATGCTTTTAATCTATAGTGTATACATATATATTGCTTTTCATACCATATATAATATGTATTTTCAGGTGTTGTTACTCTCTTCTAGTATTATTTGCTACAAGGAATTAAAAATAATTTTAAGGAAGCTGATTCTTTGCTAGTTTCGACACCATTCTTTCCTTGATATCATTTCAAAAATATTTAGATTGCAAGAAGAAAAGATGGGGAAAAGTCTCGTCAGATTGTATATTATTCCAAATCTTATACTAATGCCATTCTCAGGAGGATAATATTACATATTATACTTGAGAAACAAAGCAGATTCCCTGGTGAAAGACTCTGAAACAGTGGGCATTAGTATTCCACGGCTAGCACCCTACAACTTTGACACTAAACAGAACATGAAAATATTGACACTGTGGATGAAATGCAGCTGAACACAACTAAGAGTGAGCAAGGAAACTGAGCTCTTTTCTAGCCATACACCAGTAACCGAAGAAACCCTCTGCTCACCCTCTGTTTTGCGTCTTCCTCTATAGGCATTTCTAGGTGAACATACGCTTGTTAGAGTTGATATTAAGAGACAATAGATGGCTTGTTTTTGATAAATCTTATATACAAAGTAGAACTGCTTGTGACTTCCTCTAAATGCCATGGACTATCTTTATTTATTTGTTAAATGGTTCTGTAGAAGTAACTTTATTCTAATAATATGATGATAAATTTTATGTAAAACATATATACATATATGAAATATTTTTTTTCCAATTTTTCTTAGAACATTAGAGGCTCAGGCTTCTCTTAAATCCTTACCCACTATTATGGTTTATATCTATGAGACTTCAGAATGTGGGCTTTTGGAAGGTGACAGATTGTGAGAATGCCACAGGTATCTTAGCTGTGGAAGGTTTGGTCCAGGCAGATGAGATAGGTCATTGCGGGCTTAACTGGAAAACTCTCTCTCCCTTTAAGCTCCTCTGTGGACACTCTTTACTTCTTTGCTGTATGAGGCAAACAGATTTTCTGTCCCCATGGTCCTGCTGCTGTGATACTTGTTGCATTGAAGCCTTTTGACCAGGACTAAAACCTGAACCACAATAAACATTGCCTTTTTGCCTCTGTGGATATTGTGTCCACTTGGCCAGTACTTCTTTCTTCCTAGCTTTTTTGTAGTTATTAGTGTATACATACTAGAGTTTGATTGCTGTTATGATAAACATAAATTAACACCCATGGAAGAGTCTATATTCATTTCATTTTGTATCTGAAATAAATAATGTCAGGGCGAAGTTATTTGTAAATGTTCATTTTCATCTGATAAAAGTCATGGGTGATTCTTTGCCAAATGGCTTTGGAGGGTAAACAATGCTAGTTAATATACTGTGTTCCGGACTCTAAGCTGAGATATAAAATGATGTGTACACTGAGGAAATTTATATGCAAATATCTGTTCTTAGAGCATTCTAAAGATTGAAAGAGCCGAGGTCAAATTTGATGAACACATAGAACAACGGAAGTATCACAGCCCTCAGGTCTAGTTTTGAGGAGCAGGAGAAGCTAAGGTCTGCTGTCCACGGAGTGGTCTTCATATGATCATGAACAAAGAGGTTGGAAAAGCAGCCTCAGACCACTCAGATCAAGCTCTTGACATTTATGAGAAGCATATAATAGGTTTTGGGAAAATTGAATTTAAAAAAAATGAAAAACAAATCCTCATATGATTTTTTTAGGTAAAACTGAATTTAAAGATGTGTTTGACCTAAGTGTTTCTAGACTCCTTACAAGAAAGCTCAAATAGAACAGGAAATTAAGTGGAAAGTTTTCAAATCCTTTTCCTTTTCAAATCCTGGCGTAATTCTGGAGTCCAGGTTGTGAGCATAGAGTGAAGGTCCTGGTCTGTGTACCTGCCCAAATCCCACTGGGAGGGATCCAGCAAGTGTCTCGGGACTTCCTGGGCCAAGTGGTCAGTGCAGAGGAGGGCAATGATCTTGAAGAGTTTGATGCGGCTTCATATTTGTCTTCACTATGGTGAGTTCTTCACTCTTCACAACCTGAAGGGGGTCTCAGGATACCAAAAGTAATTACAGAAGAGTCTTTCACAAAGCGTATCTGCATCTCTCATGTAGTGTACTTTTTAAACATCACTGGCAGAATTTTTTTAAAAAAGCAATTGCAAGTAGCAGGAGTGAATTAATAGGAGCTTATAAAGAAGTCATTGAGTAAGACATGTTAAGAAAGAATGAAAGCAATTTCAGACTCTAGCAGTCACTAGTTAGCTTACGCCCTTCCCGTTCAATATGTGGCCAGTTGCTGCTCATTTTCTTTGGCTGAGTTTGCTTAGTATCTTCTGATTAATTTACTGTCTGGTGTTACTTATTTGTTGGCTGATAGACTGCAGCTGATTTAATGTTTCAGCCCAATCCTTTGTTTTTTCAGGAGAAAAACATGCCATCCTTAAAACTGCACCCTTTGTTTGAAGAATCCATTGCATACATATCACTGTTGCAAGCTGGGAATGTTTTATAGCTCTGAGCCCCCGAAGCACTTAGAAGTGCTTGTAACATCTGCTGTCGAAAAGAAAGGATGAAATGAGAATGTTAGTGAATGACTCCAGCCAGATTCTCTATGGTAGAATAATTACATAACTTGGTTTTAAAAGGAAGAAATGGGATTCAAAATACATTCAGGGGCTCACATTTTGCAGTGACTGTGCAATATATTTTACAAGTGGAAGTGACAGCTTGGAGAAGTGACCCCGATCATGTTTGGGAGTGGAATGGGAGGTCATGTTGGAGGTTTTCTGGTCTCTAGTTCTGTTTTTCTCCAACACACTTTTCCTCCTCTCACAGTCAACACTGACTCAGAGGAGCAGCAGTTTGTGATGCTTGAACAACAAGGCATCATGAACTTCAAATGAAAATAATTTTAGGAGCATAAATGTAATTTCTCTTAATATTTCCAGGTATGTTTCAACTTATTGAACTCTGGTTGAGAAGCCACAGATTGTCCTACCTTAAACATTTTCCCATTTTAAGACTAGAATTAGCAGGAGCTGGTGTTCAATCCTGGGTGTGCCAGTCAGGGCCTGCCAACAGAGCATGGTGAGACAGGGATTGAGACTGGGCGTGGTGAGACAGGGATTGAGACTGGGCGTGGATTACATGCCTGTAATCCCAGCTCATGGAAGGCTGAAACCAGAAGAATCACTACAAGTCTGACCTATGTAGTGAGACCCTGTAGGCCCTGTACTAAATACATTAAAAAGACTAGAATTTACTAAGAAATATTGCAATTGCTGATTTATTGGAATGTTATGAAAAAGAGCTAAAAAGCTATTTGGGACTGGTTGAAATTTTTATGTCACAAGTGTTTATCCATTTTAAGCAGTAGAGTCTGAAGATAAATTTGATTTGAAATGTATCAGAAGATATATCACATCATAATCTTGACTAAACTTCTGCATCTTTTGGTCATGAGCTCATATGATAATAATCTCTAAGGTATTATTGTCATCAAATGTATTTATTGTAGTATATATGCTAAATATAAATACAGTAACATCTCAGTTCACAAGTGTTTTTATTTGCAAACAATTCAGTATGCAAACAAAATCTTCTAGCAAAATTTAATTTTTAATTTCAAACTCCACGTGAGGTAATCAGCACAACCAAGGCCACCATCTTCCACAAACAAACACAAATACAGCCAGTCTTAGCCATCTTAGCCAAAGTCATAAAACCAATTAAATTCATAAACCTATGTACCACTTGATCAATCTGTCTGTCTGTCATCTATCATCAATCTATCTGTCATCTATTATCTATCTCTTGTGTAATATATACTTGTACTTTTTTTTTTTTGCAGAACCAGGGATTGAGCTCAGGCCCTTGAGCTTGCCAGGCAAGTGCTCATTCTACTGAGCCATCTCCCCGGCCCCATATACTTGTACTTTTATCACTAAATTTTAAAGCATACATTTAGAGAAAACACAGAGTATGCATGTAAATAATTATGAAATCTCCCTGGCGAAAAGAAGATAAGTCTTTCTTTTCCTGTCAATAAAAAGAAATGTGTCCTCAAAAATGGTCTGTGACACTTTCAGGGCTGTCAGCAGCAGGATTTCGTCACTTTGTGATTCATGTATGATGCATCTTCGAACTGTAATGGGAGTGTTAACAACTCTACTGTACTTTCTGTTATTTATAAAAGTTTTCAGAAAAGTTTGTGTGCTGTTTCATTGCCAAATATAAGTGGATGAATCATGTTTTAAGGTGGGGGCTGGACCCAGGACACCGTGTATGCCTGAGAGAAGATGTGGCACTACGGAAGCCACATACCTGTACCTTTCCCAAAACACCATGGCAGCGATAAAGACCTCACTGGCGGGGAGTTTGCTGATCGCTTGGGCCATGTCTTACTGCGATCAGCACAAGCACAAAGAAACAAGCTCTACCAAAGCAAAGCACCCTCACAACTGGACTGCAGTGCCACAGCTTTGCAAGGTGAGAAATAGAATAACTCCTCGCGACTGTCTTTTCAGGGAGAAATAGAATAAGTGAAAAGCATGGGCGTAGCTTATCTCCTAACCCCAGGGTGGCCAGGGCAGCCTCCGCCCTGAACTTAAACAAGACAGCGGGAGATAATGCTCCACCTCTTAATTACTGAACTGATTCCTGAGATTTGTTTTGTTCTCCTGAGCTCTTAGGGAGGCTCTGGGAGAAAATCCCTACCTTGAAGCATAACTGTTTTATGCCCCTACGCTGTAAGTTACCATCCTGTTTTCCATGTCTTTGAGCATATGTTCCAAGAAGATTAACCGCAGAATGGCAAACTTATATGAGAAAATTACTGGCCCATTAAAATAATTTATGGGATCATGTGCCCAAGAGCCATGAGATACGACAGACATAGACCGACTAGTATTTCATATTGTTACAAGAATCCTCTCAATAGAAAACAGCTGTGAATTAATTCAAATCGAAATGTGATAAGCTTCAGATGATTACATTGTATGCACACAAGTGTTCATAAATTGCACCTGAGTGTGGAAATGACAAGGAGTTTTGACCTGAATTTCAAAGCTTTTCGCTCAGCCGCGACTGCAAAATGTCACTTGGTTGGCTGATGCTTTTCTTTTCATTTACTTTCTAAGTAAAGGTCAAATGAGACAATCTCCTCCTTAACTTTCTCTTTGATCGTATTTAAATGCATAAGCCTCCTTAATTTTAACCTGTTTTGTGAAAATACTTAGACTTTCTTTCACTGATAGTCTTCACAGTTGCTGCTTCCTCTAAAAAGCTTGTAAGTTTTTAATGAAGATGTATATGTTACAAATTGGAAAAGTAAGGTAATCCTTGATTACGTACGTGACAGGATTACTGTAATCCTTGATTACATATGTGACGGGATTACTGTAATCCTTGATTACATATATTACATGTGAGTTCCAGAGGCTAAAGTATTACTAATTATCATATCATCATTAAACCTAAGAACAACCGAACACTTCCTATGTGACTGATATAAGATGTGTTAAAATATGGCCAATCTAGTTCTTATAAATATTTCATGAGACAAGCATCAATAGTATTTCCAGATTGATTGAGCTAGGGAGTCCACATTATCGTTTTACCTAAGGTAATTTACAGATATATGAAGTTGGAACATTTTTCCTCTTCACATTTCTGTCCTCCAGTTAGATGTAGATTTAACATCAGTCTATATTTCCAAGGGATGTGATGAAAGTTAACATGTGCTAAAGAAGTTTATAATTACCTTGATATTTCACAAGTAGTGAAATTGTGAATGAATTTCTCAACACTGAATGCCTTCAAACCAACATTACTTGGGCCCTGCACCAGGAGATTCTTATTTAATTTGTATCTGGCTGGTTTCAATATGCAGCCACTCAGTTGAAAACCACCGATCCAGCGCAGGCATACCATCCCTCACACGACCAAGAAATAACAAAATTGAAATGTCAAATTGATTTCTGCCAGATAGCAGCTCAATAACTCAATGGTTTGATGTGTTCTGGTCCATTCCTGTGATGTAAGTTGCAAAATAAATAAACTTTGGTTATTCGGTTGGTTGTAGGTATGTTGACTGCACAATTTTTCAACTATTTTAACTTCCATACTGGGAATAATTATATGAGATATGTGTTAGTGTAACACCAGACAAGCCAGATTACTTAGAATCAAACGAGTTTAGAAGCTATCAAAATTCCCTTACAAGACATTTATTTATCTATGTCATAAATTGTAGGATGCAGAAGAGAACTTCTCAAAGGAAACTTGGCATGAAGTTTCCTTAAATCTGTCTTTTCAGTTCAAATTTAAAACTCCCTAGATCAAATTTGCCTTTTCAGAGCCTCAGTTTCTCTACCTAAAAATAACAGAAGAATTGGATTAAATGCCTGCTAAGGTTTCTGGTATTCTCAGTATACTTCTGGGTCCAATAGCAGGTAAGAGAGCTATCATTCCAAAAATGGTGCATCAAGAAAGTTCACAATACTATTTCCAGTTTCACATCTATCAAGTATCGAATATATTAATGGGTTGAATTAAATATTAATGGCTACTTTGAATTTGTTCTAATTTTTTTTTTTCTGTGAGTCTCTTTCAATGTGGAAATTTTTCTTTGGATGATTTCCATTCGTTATTCGTGATACATAAACTAACACAGGGTTTCATTATGCAAATCACTGTAAGGTATTTCAGTGACTCCATATCATAATGTGGCAGTCAAAATATTAAGACTGCAGAGAAAGGCAGAGAATTGTGAGCTTTAAAATTATCAAAACCTCAGGGGAATTCTGCTGCTTATATTGGTGATAACCAACGAAGAAGAGCATTAAAAGAGGCGAGTCTACAACGGGAAACATTCTTCACAATTGTAGAAAGTCAATCTTGCGTCTGTCACTGTAGTTCTCCAACTACAGGGCTATGTGTTTCTTCACAATCCACACTGTTCTAGGGAGGCAAGAAATGAGCTGTGGTAAGTAGGGGGGAGAGGGTGGCGCTCTGTGCTGTTGGCAGGGTTTCTCCCCACAAGGGTGCAGCAACAAAAGTCTGCAGAGGTGGATATGGGGAGGGAGTGAAGGAGAAGGAGGAGAAAGAACTTGCATAAAAGAATAAAAGAAGGATTGAAAGAAAAGGAAAGGAAATACAATCTATTCTGAATAAACTGATCACATTAGATGGGGGTGATATGCACATCAGAGAGCCACAAAAGTTCACACAGTGATGTGATAGGATCTGATCTTGTGGTCATGATGCTTGCTTTTGGAATTACATAGAACTGTGGCCCTCGGGTCCATGGAGACCCTTAACCTGCCCTGATTAGTGACAGCTGCTTGTCCTCCTCTGGGGATCTCACTGGGTAATCACTGAATGTTCCTGGTGCTGACCCAACTCACATTATGACAGAAGGTGTCACAACCAAGAAAGCTAATGCCTCGGAGTTATCTCACACCCCACTCTCTTACCAGAGTAATGAGATTCAGGGGGTGACATTCAAGTGACAATAATCTTTCACTAGCATCACACTTCCTTTGTAAAAGGGCCTTTAATGGACTTTTCACCACAATGGTCAGGACATTGCTTTTTAGAAAGTATTTTTAAGATTATGTCTAAAAGGAAATCTTTTCTACATGAACCAATACCTTTGCAGTGCACTGATTTTTCTTTTTTATCCAGAAAAACGGCTAGCTAAGTAATGGAAGGAGAAGCAGTATACAGACAGGATATAAAAGACAGGCTTCCTGCCCTCCCTTGACATTTATTAGGTTTGGCCACCATCAGTAAGTCATCCGAATGTGTTGTGCATACTTTAATGGTAGGTAATATAAATTTTATGAAAATGAACCGCACAGAAATATTCTTTGGAGGTTATGGGATTTGAGCAATGAAACTGATAAACTTGGAGTTGGTAGAAATATGTCAACTATAATACAAAAAGAAAAAAAAAAAGAAGAATCAACTCCTTCAAATTTGTCACCCATAATGTTAGATGCCAGAGATAATGGAGTTTGGGCAGAGAAAATGGTATGGCCAAGAATGTCACATCCAAATTGTCACTCAGGTCGGGTGGTAGTAGAAAGTTAACTTCCAGGGTCTGCCAGATAGCTTGGCAGACTAAAGTGCCTGCTAGGCAGAGCCCAGCAGCCAGGGTTCATCCTCGGCGTGCCATGCCAGCCCCACCCCCAGGGCACGCTGAGGTGGCAATTGAGACTGGATGTGGTGGTGTGCCCCTGTAATCCCAGCACTTGGGAGGCTGAAAACAGGAGGATCACTATGAGTCCAGTCTATGTAGTGAGACTCTGTAGACCCTGTAGACCCTTACTAAAATACAAAAAAAAAACAAAAAAAAGAAGAAGAAGAAGAAGAAGAAGAAGAAGAAGAAGAAGAAGAAGAAGAAGAAGAAGAAGAAGAAGAAGAAGAAATTTAACTCCCCATTATATAACACACCAAAGCAACAAGTACCAGAAAGACACCCGGAGCAGTCAAGTTCTTTTTTTTTAAATTTTCTGTATGAATGCTTAACCATTGACTATACCAGGGACATCAAAGATTCAATTGAACATAGTGTTCATACGTCAGTAAGGATGGAAAATCGCTTATCAAGTAGCATGCTGTTTCATAGACACAGCACAAATCAAACTTAAAATGTACAATTCCTGAGGGAAATGCAGAGAGAGAAATCTGCACCCAACAAGGAAGAAGGCAAAGTGCTGTTGACTTTGGGGAGATGTCATAAAAAGAAAGTAGAGGACAGGTACGATGCCCTCTGCTTGTCCAGAAATATCAGCAAATACCATTGAGCCAACAGGGCAGAAGGAAATGTGAAAAGCATAAATATGTAATATTTCAAGTAAATCCTTGTGTACATTTTTAAAAATTTATTTATTTTAAGTGCTTGGCTGGCAAGTGCAAAGGCCTGAGTGCAATACCGGGCTCCGCAAAAAAAAAAAAAAAAAAAAAAAATTGATATAGGACTCTGCTTCACAGTTAGTACTTGTAGTGATCCTCTTGTGTCTCAGCTTCCCCAGTGCTGGATTACTGGTGTGTGCCACCGTGCTAGGTTTTGGGGCCTGCATAGCACCCCTTGGAGTTCCTGGGCCCCCACAACATGTGGTGCCGGTAATCGAGCCCTTGTCCTTGCTTTTGCTGCACAGGTACTTAGACCCCCAATCTATCTCCCAGCCCTGTACACTGAGAGTTGTTTTGATGACAGAGATTAAATCATAAGCAAAAGCTGACTGCACTGAGGAACATATTAAGCAATAATTATCAGTACTGCAAGAAAAGTTAAGAGGAACAATTTTAAGACATCTGTCTTGGTTCCAATCATTATGTTAAAAAAATTATGAGGGAAAGACAAATATTTACTAAGTTTTATCTGATAAAATCACACATACTGTACACACACTTCAGAAATAGAGTATTTGTTTAAATTCTAGGAAAACACACAGGATTTCCAGTACTCGCTCTATGTTCAGCCCCAGAAACTCTTTTTTTTTTGTATTCAAAAAAGAGGAAACAATGCAAATTTCAGTCTGAAAATAGTATCTAATTGCATCCATAATTTTTCAAGTCAAGTAAAATGGGAACAAGCTCAGGTTGTTAGTTTGTCAAGCTCTTGACAGTTTAGTATCATTGTTCTTTTATTTGCTTTTTAAACACTTTTTTTAATCTTTGAAAGAGAATAAAAAGTAGTAAAAAAAAAGAAATGATACATGATTTTTCTAAACAAAATGATAGGAATTCAGTAATAGTTGGTATATTGCATATTGTTGTCTTCACGTTAGCTGTTCAGATTACTACCTATTCGTGTACAAAATTGGTCAAAAAATTAAAATGAAAGAAATCATTAACTGATTCTTTCTACAGACTTGTGGAAATCAGCACTACAATTATCCTAGCTATCCTGTATCTATACACATATTTTCTTTCTTTCTTTCTTTTTTTTTTTTTTTTTTTGTCTTCTAGTCTTCTTTTCTTTTTTCCTTTCCCTCATCCCAGTTTCTTAGCTCAGGTAATTGAAAAGGCTAGTGCTTGGCTTTAGCTCTGGCTATGGGAACTCAGCTAAGTACTCTCTTGTCTGCTAGCTTTATTTCTACCGTGCTGGCTGCACTCTCAGGGAAGTGCAGTAGCCCATCATAAAGCCAGGCTTTTACTCTCACAGGTTGTGTGTCGCAAGAGGAATCTCATGAGCCTCATCAAGTTCCATGGGTGTCTCAGGTCTGTCTGAGAGCATGAGAGTGGAGGTCCCTTAACCAACATTAACTTCTGCACAAAATCGAGTTTTGCACAAATCTGTCCCTTTTCCAGACATATCACTGTGACCAACTTCTTACACTGATAAAGATACAAATATAAAATATGCCTTCTTGAGTTACACCTTCTTGAGTTACACATATATGTGTATATATTTCATGGTCAACAACTATATATATATATTTTTTTTTCCTTCCTTATTACTTTTTCTCCTTTCCCTCATCCCAGTTTTTCTTTCCCTTTGAACAGTGTCTTTCCCTTTCACAGTATCTATTATACTTTTCAGATTTTACTTATTCTTTCAGGTTCTCACACTAGGAAGACAATGCAATGTCTACACATGGGGGTCTGATTCATTTTACTGAGCAGTGTGGTCGCTGCTTGCATCCATGTACCTATAAAGGCTTCAAGTTTATCTGCTCTATAGCTAAGCAATACTCCACTGTGCAAAAATGTCTCATTTTTTAAAAAATGTATTTAATACATGGTCTACAGGGTCTCACTACATAGATCAGACTCATAGTGGTCCTCCTGTTTTCAGCCTTCCAAGCACTGGGATTACATGAGCACACCCCACACCCAGTCTCAATCACTGTCTCAGCCTGCCCCAGGGGTGGGGCCACCACAGCACGTTGGGTACTGTACCTTGATCCCTGTGCCTGCTAAGCAGATGCATTAGTCCACTGAGTTATTGGGTCAGCACTCAATATCTTATCATTTTTATCCATTCCTTGGTTGATGGGTCTTTGGGCTGGTTCCAATATTTAGCTATGATTTGAAATTGTACTACAGAGCTACTATGATAAAATCAATGACACTGGAGGGAAAAAAAAAGGCCTGAGGATAAGTAGAATAGATTTGAGGTTGCGAACACAAGTACAAACACATGCAGCTATCTAATCTGTGACAAAGGGGCCAGACATGTGCACTGGAAGAGAGGTAATGTCTTTAATAAATGGTGCCTTAATCTTTTGGTAAAAAGCCGGCTACACATGCAGGTGTGAACCTGGTCTCTGGAGTCAGAACACCCAGTGTCTTCCTGCACTCCTTGAGGCTCACAGTACAGAAGCCACAGCCAGAACATACAAAGATTTCCATCTTTTCCTTGCTCTTCCTTGAACTCAGTATTA
>NW_004524603.1:9520746-9529527 GCF_000260255.1 Octodon degus
AGACAGACAGACAGACAGACACAGAGAGACAGAGACAGAGACAGAGACAGAGAGAGAGACAGAGACAGACAGAGAGAGAGATAGAGACAGAAAGAGAGACAGAGAGACAGTGACAGAGAGACAGAGAGAGTCTGAAAGACAGAGAAGAATGACTCCATCTGCGAATATGTTTGCTGCCTCTTTCTTTAAGGAAATCTATTTTCTCCCCCCAGGAATGTACTATAAGCAGCATTTTTTGTTATTCTTACTTGCAATCTCAAAAAGGTAGATTTCTTTGGAAACTGACCGCTAGCAATAGTATTAGCCCTGTGATCATCTATGTTTCAAATTCAGAACACCTCCTCAGTGCAAGGAGCTTTCAAATATGTTAGTGAAGCAAGGAGTGGATGATTATTTCTTTAGCTTTTAGAAAACCTGACATAGGAAAACATCAGTGAATAAGAAAAAAGAAATAGGCGTATTTATAAAATAATAAATAATGCAATATATCTTATGCTTGTCTCATTTAATTTAGTTTACATCTATGAAGCACTTTCTTCCAATTACGAAGCAGTTACATAAATGCTCAATGCTTCTCCTGCTTTTCTTTGAAGTCTAATGTTTCAAGACTGTCTTCTTTCAACTACAAAGGAGAAATTCATCAAGACATCTCGGTTATCATCCAAGCCACACACTTTTCCTTTGCAACGTATTCAGCGGCTCCAATCAACATTCATCAAGTACAGATATCCACCTGGAAAACTGTAATTCAAGCGCTCAGGAGAGAAGCAGTAAAGGTTCGTGGGTATTTAGCGAAGCCTGGGACCAAAAGAAGAGAGCAGAACACTAAAAGGAAAATTAAAATGCATTCTATTAACCAATGTTTCTTCTCTTAACGCTCATCAGTTAATTAATCCTTAATGTAATTTTCCATATTAGCATTGTGCAGCCTTTTAATTCCTTAGCGTAAGCTTCAGTATTTACAATTATAGTCTCTTAATGTTTGGCATCTACTTAGTCTGTATTTTGGTCCATCACACTCATATGCTACTTTGCCACTGCAATTACTTTAGGCATCTTGAGCTCTAGTGTTACAGGCTTCACTTATGGTGTTATTGACATATCCTGAAAGCATTTCATCAATTGATCTATAACACATACTCAATTTTTGAGTCACAGAGAATGGGAAAAACCAAAGTTACTAAATTTTTAGAATTTATGTATTTATTTATGTATACAGGATCTCACTACGCAGCTAGCATTCATAGTGATGCTCCTGTCTCAGCCTCACCAGTGCTGAGGGTACAGGTGTGCACCATCACACCTGGTTCTGGAGCCAGCATGACATGAGGGACCCGGGATCGAACCTGGGTCCTTGCAGTAGCCAGGCAGATGGGTAGATCGCTGATCTTATTCCCCAGCCCTGCTTTTTAAAATAAATTCTTTTTTTTCTGCTTTGTTTCTGTGACCACTGACTACCTTGGGGTCAATTGATTGCTAAGATAACTTTCAGCGTAGCATAGACATTAAAATATACCCAGAAATAATTAAAAGAAGGGGAACATATTTCCATACCTATTCTGTAGGACAGAGGAACCAAGGAGAACACATGCTCTGTTGCCGACCATTCCGCAAGTTCCTGGGGTGGGGGAGACCTCACTATGAGTGTCATGAAGTCAACCTGCATCAGGCCCTAATGACCAGCAATCTCTTTCTAAAGTAATTTCCTTTGACAGTCTAAACTCTTCTTGTATGTTTTGTGCAATAGGAAATGCACTGCCCATAAAGCATAGTTTTCGTTCCTGGTTAAAACCTTGAATTTCAGATACACAGGTGGGCTTGCTTTGCCATATAAACATCAAACTACAGTAGGATTCAATATGACATTCCTTTGGAATGTTTGTTTGAAGGCAAAACATAAAAGCATTTAATCATTTAGCACAAAATTTGTTCCTTTCTTTAAAGCTAAACTGTATTCTCTTGTGGTCTAGGCATGAAACAATGTGTAAAATGAAGGCTGCTTAAGATTTGCGGACGTTATTCCATGCTGATCCTTGTATCACTGTTATTAGAAATAATTTCAAAACTTAGCCTTGTACCATCTAGGGCTGGTGTCTCATCCAGGAAGTTGAAATCAATAAACCTTAAGGTACTGCAAATATCAGAGATGCTTAGTAGCAGCTTTGAAAACTTCTGTGTCCCACGTTCTGGTGCCCTTATGCTATTTATTTTGGCAGCACAAATGCTAACATAAAGGAAGCAAATCCCACCTGGCCTGGCAACTTTACATCAGTTCATCGTGTTGTTCTTGAAAGTGACTCAAGATAATCAGTGCAAGTCTTGGAGCAGCCCATGCTTTGAGCTCAGAATTGAAATCATAAAGTTCCGCACTCGGTAAAAGAGTGCCAAATGGTTCTTAGAACTTCACAGACTCAGCCCTGGAAGAGTGGTGCCCAGGAAAAACTGGGCTGCAAAGAGCCTGGAATGATAGACGAGCCCTCTTCCTCCTGCTTTTATGTTCACGGTGCTTCCAAAGGACCCAGCCAGGGATCTGGCTGTGGACATCCCAGGAACTGAGCTGAGTCTCAGCAATTCTTTTCACTGTTTATGGATCTTGCTGAAATCTTTTAGCTTCTCTGAGCCTTAGTTTTTTTTCTTTAACATATAAGGAGAGCATAAGTTTGTCCAACTGCAAATGACAGCGATAAATACTACATTATGGAAATTCCAACGCACACCATTTAGAAGCTGGTTTGATTGGTAAAATAAAGGGTACAGAGATTGTTACTCCTTCTAGGGTGCCTTGAGCCAAAAAGGCTGTTGACTGAGAAAGAACAGAAAGGGGAGAGAGACAGAGAGACAGAGAGACAGAGACAGAGACAGTGACAGACAGAGACAGAGGCAGAGACACAAAGGCTTTGATTGAACAGGCTCATTACGCATTTTTAAGGTACGAAGGAAAAATGATAATGCAAGCAAAATAATGACACATTAATACTGGAAGATTTTAAGCAACTATTAAGACTTAAATGCAACCTTCTCTATAAAGCAAATCTATTTTCATAGATACTTACTAAAAACCCCTGTTTTAATTTATAAATTTCACAGCTGCTGGTACCCAAAAAGGGAGGGACTGAGAAGCAAGCACTGAAAAACAGAAAGATGAGAAAGAAAAAAGAGAAAGAAAGCAGGAGAATAAAGGAAAGCAAAGAAAGTTGAAAATGAAAGGAAATCAGGAGAAAGGCATGGAATATCTGATAAATATTCAACAGGGCTTTGCAGTAGCTGAAGGCAACGTTTGTAATTGCTAGGCTACTTACAAGCTAAGTATCTAGTCAAAGAAGCTGTGAATTAGCACCATGGTAATTATTAAAGTGAAACAACTACACAAAGTCTCTAAACTTTCCCTTAGGGCGGTTTTCCTGTTACTTATTCTTGGTGCCAAGACATCCAACAACAGTCTGAGTTCAATGCTTTGGCAATTACTGCTATTCTGTTTAAGTAAAATCCTATTTAAGTGTAAATGGTTTGGGGTTGGAGGAGAAAGCCCAGCCTCTTCACCAAGAGTTCTTGCTTTGTTGCTCAAATTTATTTCCTATTATCTTAATGAAATTGTACTGAAAGATACTTGTGTTATAATGTACCAAAATGTTTTTCTGAATTTTTTTAAAAATCTTTTCTTTTCCCTTGTGTGTCCCGATAGGTTCTGGCCTGAGTGTAGACAGCTAAATTATCATGGTGCTGATTCAACATGGCCAAATCCCCAAAACAAGAGCTTATTTTCCCAAAGACCACCTCTTCCTCCTTCCCAACCCCAGTCTTGGACGCCCTTCCTGCACACAAGGATGGAGCCCCTCTGCTCCTCGGGTGTCTCTGACCCTGGCCCTCACACTCGCCGCTAGCAAAGCTCCAGAAAGTACTGTCCTCCGGTCCTCTCTGCTCAGGTCAGAGGATCCCCCACCTCCCTGCCTTCCATCCTCTCTGTGGCTTCAGACTCAATAAAGACCTCTCCTCCCCTCCCTCTTCTCTCACTTCTGCTTCTCTGCCACGCTCCTAAAAAACCTACCGTGTCCCATGACAACAGATTATCTCTCTGAAATGTTTTCATTCCACCTCAGTCACTCATCTGTATTTGGTGATGATTCATGTTAGAGAAGCCAGAGGCATTGATTCCTTACTTTTGAAAACCATAGTTCAGACTGTTCAATTTGTCCTGCTCCCTGCACCTCCTCTGGGCTTCCTTGGTGTCACAAAACAGAGAGGTTGGACCAGAGATTCTTGGGGACAATTTCTTGATGCTCTGAGTACACACTTTTTAAAAAAAAATATTCAAATTTTCTCCGTAATGGTACTGCATGGGAAATTGTGCTTCAGCTAGTGCATCATGTACCTTAGATCACTGAATTAAAAATTAAATAATGCAGTTACTATCTGCTTCAGGTTTTTCCTCTTTCTCTCTCTCCTCTCCTCTCTCCTCTTTTCTCTCTCTCCCTATATCTCTCCTCTCTCTCTCCTCTCCCTCTGTCTCCCTCCTTCCCTCCCTCTCTTCCTCTTTCTTACTACTCTCTCCCTCCCTCCCTTTTTCCCTTTCTTTCTCCCTCATTCCATCTCTCTCCACTCCATCCCTCTCTCTCTTCTCCTTCCTTCTCACAACTCTCTGTCTCTTTCCCTCCCTCCCTCTTTCTCTGTCCTCTTTCTCCCTCCCTCTCTCTCCCCCTCAGTTCCTTTCTTCCTTTCTTTTTCTCTCCCTCCCCTTCTGTCTTTCTTTGATTATTCCAGTACTAGCCATGAAACCCAGAGTCTTTGCACTGAGCTACCAGCCTTCCCACCTCTTTTTCTTCTCTTTTCCCAAGGCAAAGTCACCTAAATTGCTAAATTAGCCAAGATGGCCTTAAAATTCTAATTCATCTGCTTCAGACTACCAATGTACTGGGGATTACTAGTTTAAGCTACTTTGCTGAGCTAGGAACATTTCTTTGATAATGAAAACTATCAGATAATTTTAGATTTCAGTTATTTTAGGGTCCTTTCTATCCCTCTCTCCACTATTGCTTAATACTAAAAGTTGTGTCTTTATTTACTCTTCTTTCTTAAAGTTTCTGTTCACACAAGGGCCATCATAGCCTGCCCATTAAACTCCTGGAGACTCCTCTAATATTTTCTCCTTGTAGCATTTTACTGCCTCACAAATATCCATCTCTGCTACTCACCTCCTCACTCCTACCCTGAACACTAATTCTGCAAGATACCTGTGTGAGGGAGGGGATCAGGGAGAAGCAGCTAATTAAACTAATTTAAAATATAAATGAATGACACATCCCCTGTTTTATCTCAGCCAAAAAACCATGCATTTTCTAAAAGCCTCAGATATCTTTCACTGCTGAAGTCATTTATCAATTTCCAGGTAGAATGTGGGAAACAAGGCTCTGATAGCCCTCTGATGGCGCTTCAGGCAGGTATAGGTTTACCTGAGAGGACACTGGCTGCCGCACATCAGGTCTGCTGCTTACATTAGCTTCAGACCTGTTAGAGCAAACCACAGCTTTGGGGTACTGCACTGAAAGAAGAGCTTTGTTTCTTTGTTTCCCTGAAATTTTCTTATTGAATAGTAATCTTATTTCTAACATAACATTTGGTATTTTTTAAGATCCCTGTAAGGGCTGGGGATATGGCTGAGTTCAATCCCCAGGTCAGAAAAAAAAAAAAAAAAAAAAAAAAAAAAATCTCTGTATACATCCGTTTTTCTACAATGGGATCTGTTAACTGAGCAAAAACTAGCATTAGCAAAACAGAAAAAAAAAACTTAGTTACTTAATGTGTGGAATGGCCTATCGACAGTCTCTGGGAATAAATCAAGCTCATTTCTTCCACAAGAAAGTGTTCTGAAATTATGAATCAAATGTGCCCCAAACTAATGCTTCATATTGTAAGGAGTAAAATAATAACTTTGTGTAGTATAATTTACTTTCATGGTTTCATGAAATGATCAAAATTTATAGTGGCCATGATGAAATTATTTATTTATTTATTTATTTATTTATTTATTTATTTATTTACATGGCCAGGGATGAGGTCAGGACCTTGTCCAAGCTAGCAAATACTCTTCCACTGAGCTATCCTTTCATCAAGAAATTGAGGATTTAAATAATTGATGATAAAAGGAAATAAAGGCACATCAGCTGTGTTCTAAGGCAGCTTATGAAAAACAAGATAGAATACAGGGAACAGGAAGACATTGGGCGCTGCCTCATCGTATGCCATGGGAGGGAGGCTGCAGTGTTGTTCTTCCAAGTTTGAAACGGTGTGCTGCTAAGCTGGACATAACTGTGGCATACTCATTCTACAGAAGTTGAAATAAGTAAATAAGAAATGACGTGAGAATACACCTGAAGAGTGAACAGTGAAGCAGCCGAAGTCTGAAAGACTTCTTACATTACAGACAATATTTCAAAAATCATTTGCACTGGGAGACCCTGGCAAGTCAGGCTGTCCATTTATGTCTGTTTCTGTGTCTTAGTGTTGACCTGTGAAGGAAACAAAAAGTCCAGCATCAACAAAACTAGAGAGGAATGCTAATTAAGAATTTGAGGTGCTCTTTAGAAATGGAAGCATTACAGTTGCTCTGGCTCAGGTTCCCTCTGGCATTGCAAGCATATGCCACTATGCCCAATCTCGGTGGCTGGCTCAGTGTACTTGGGGATGGGACTGGCATGGCATTTGGTGTCTGGGATCGAACCCTGGTGCCTGAGCTTGTCTAAGCGGGTGCTTAGTCCGCTGAACTATCTTGTTGACCCCAAGTTCCCGTTGTTACTGCTCAGTTATAAGAGTAAAAGAGTTGATCACACAAAGAAGAGAATTACATGGCATTCCTGGAACCAGTGTTAAGAATATGCTGGTACAACATATAGAATTTTGTATATTTTGTATTCAAAGTATTAGAACATTGAAATATAGATGAGTAGATAGATAGATAGATAGATAGATAGATAGATAGATAGATAGAATTTCTTGGAATTAGGTGCCCTTTTTGACACTGGAGATTTTTAAGAACCAGAAAGAAAACTTGAATAATACCTCAGAATTCCTTACCCAAAATCAATACAGCACAATAACTTAGTCAAGCAAAACATGTTCTTGCAGATGGCCCTGCTACCCTTTAATGCCATCCAAATCTTCAGTTCCATAAACACTACAGACTTTGGGGTCATCCAAAATTTACAACTTCTGAAGAAGCTGCATGGAAGAAAAGCAGAGCAGAAAGAAGTGTGGTGAAGGTGGAGCAGAACAGCCTCGGGGGGAGCTCCGGGGGGCCACAGCAACACCAGAGAACAGGTCGCATCTCCGAGGCTCCTCCAGCCAAAGCCTGTGACTGTCCAGTCATTGCCTTCTGGCAGATCGTGGCAAATTCATGAAGCGCCAGGGCTGGTGTAGCCACTTCGCCATATGGATTTCGATAAAGCTAACAGCTTCCTAGAGCCATTTCTCTCTGAATCTCTGGCAGGTAAAATAATGCTTGGAGTACACAAGGCACGTACAAAACGTGAGTGATGAAATGAGTCATGAACATATGGATGCAGAATCCAGTACTATGAGGAATTCCCAGAATTGATCACAAAAGTAGGTGTTTTCATTCGCTATAGGATGAGCTTCCATTTATCCAGGTATCTTGTCACAGGACCTCTAAATTTTCTGTTAACTCGTACACCAGTCAGTGATACCCTTGTAGATCCTGAAGCAAAATTTATACCTTGCTGTATTATCCTGTTAGCTTTTTTGTAAAAAAAAACCAAAAAGACCTCAGAGCATCACGATACACATAGAAAGGAATGGGTTACCCCTATTATTTTATGATAAAACTCATGAAGCCTTCAGCACTTACAAAGATAAAAGGAAAACTATAATTAATGTGCCTGAATTTACCATATCTATAGGATATTATGAGGATCTACTCATTATATAATTTGGAAATATTTCTTTATCAGAAAAATCATCCCTCACTACCAAAGAGGATTGGTACCAAAACTGACTTCAGAACCACCAGGGATATCAAAAGACACCAATGTATATTTCACAATTCGTCCTATATACTTTAGATTATCTCCAGATTATTTAGAGGATGTCGTATAATTTAAATAATATGGAAATAGTTAAATTGCATTGCTTAGGAGAAATATATAAGAAAACAGCTCCATGTATGTTAGTTATTCGCTACATGTTCTGTCTGAGATTGAATAAATCTGTGGATGTGGAACCAGGGACATGGAAAGGCCCAGAGTACTTTGTTTTACTTTGTAATGAGGATATAAAACCTAAAATAAGCATATTTGCATATGTTGTATATGTAAATTTGCCCTAGGGTAGTAATAACTGCAAATGTGAAAAGTGAGAGATTTTCTTAGAAAACTGAGTCACTTTAGTTTTTTTGAATATTTTCTATGGCTCCCATTAGGGACATTATTGATGTTACTAAATGTTTCATTTCTATAATCGTACATGATGACTGCATCCAATGAAACAATAGAAGATAAAGGAGAGAGAGAAAAAAGAGAAAAATGAGAGAAAGACAGAGAGAGAGAGAGAGAGAGAGAGAGAGAGAGAGAGAGAAGGAGGAGGTTACAAAGGGAATGAGATGAAGGTCGATTGTAATAATATAGTGCAATTTCATTGTAAAACAAGTTAAATATGTACATTTAGAAAAAGATAACCACATAGACACTAATTACAACCTTATACCCACTTGTATAAATCTATAAATTCTTACCCAATAATACATTTTGTCCTGAAATGTCTAATGTCCCATAT
>NW_004524603.1:9529627-9551299 GCF_000260255.1 Octodon degus
TCATGGACATTCTGTCCTTTGACCCTTTTTCCAGAATCTCCAATGATAATTCTTTTTAAATTTTTAAAAATGTATTTATTTGTTTATTTATTTATTTGTTACAGGGTCTCACTACACAGCTTGGACTCAAGGGGTCCTCCTGTCTCAGCCTCCCCACCACTGAGATTACAGGCATGCGCCACCATGTCTGGTTTCAGCGGCCTGCATGGCAGCACGGCACGCGGTACCAGGGATCTACCCTGTGTCCTCATGCTTGCCAGGCAGGCACTTAGACCTCGGAGTTATCTCTTCTGTCCCAAAATACAAAGATTGCACTTTTCTGAAACCAGACCTATTTAGTATATTTCTGACTACTGTTTTAAACCAAAGCTTCAAAGTTAATTTCATGCCCTGCTGAACAGCCACACCTTATCCTTTCTCTCACGGTATAACGAGTTATTGGACAAACACCTGGGTTTAGCTCGTCGCCAGGTACCTATCACGCTATAGATTAACATTTAATGAATCTGAAATAAATGAAGGATACAAGAAGCATCTGGACTCTGTGTCATCCAGGATTTAGAATCCTGGAAATATTTTACCAAAAGGATAATGAAGGAACAAAGCAGAGGTATATAAAATAGTATACGGATTTTTTTCTCATCTTGGCAACATGCAATTTGTCTTAATATTTTCCTTTCCAGTTGATTTCTTTAAACAGGTAATGGAATTTTTGTTACAAGAACGGTTACTAAACCCTAAAGAGTAGAGTACATGAAAGAATCTTACATTATTAACTGTGAGCATTGTGTTCATTAGTTAACTTTTGAGTACATCTTTGCAGTATATAATGAACACATACCATAGGCATTTGTGTGTCTGAAACATATCTCAATTCTCCTTTATTTCCCCTTCCTTGCCCCTCTTTCCAACCCTTCTCCATTTACAAACATTCATTTGTTTGTATTCCATATATGAGTAATTGACTTATTTGCATATTTTTGTCTACATCTAGATTACGTATTTTTGCAAGTTAGGATTCATATAATCTGTTCTGAGCCAAAGTATAGTGAGTGTATTTACAAATCAAGCATTCTCTGTATGATATACAACTCAGTCCTGATGAACCCAAGAATCTCTTTTCTCACAGAAGTCATTATTTAATTAACAATAATTCCAGTGTATCATTACAAAAATAAACTGTAAAATTACTGAAATGTCAAACGTTTTATTTTTATTTTTTTTTGTATTTTTGTATTTTAGGGAAGGGTCTACAGGGTGTTCAGGGTCTCACTACTAGACCAGACTCCTAGCGATCCGCCTGTTTACAGCCTCCCAAGAGCTGGGATTACAGGTACGCCCCACCACGTGCAGTCTCAATTGCCTTCTCAGCATGCCCCAGGGGCGGGCCCAGCATGGCAGGCCTGGGGATCAAACCCCTGGCCCCTGCACCTTCCTGCAGGCACTTTAATCCAAGTGTCGTACATTTTAAAAGATGCAATTGAATTTGTCAAATAGATTAGAAAAATAT
Organism: Octodon degus; assembly: GCF_000260255.1. Classification (NCBI taxonomy): domain Eukaryota; kingdom Metazoa; phylum Chordata; class Mammalia; order Rodentia; family Octodontidae; genus Octodon; species Octodon degus. The sequence continues at coordinate 9,531,138 of NW_004524603.1, forward strand.
GACATGTAACATCATATATCTGAATTTAATCTGATATATTAAAAATGCATATGTATCTATCGTGCTCTGAACTAAATAACCAAGATAGCAATAGATGTGTGTGTGCCTCTGTGTATTTGAGAAAATAAATAGAAATGCATCTCTTTCCAAAATGTCTGTGTTTATAGAAAATAAATAGAAAAATCAGTAATAAAATCATTTGTAGAAAACTAACATGACTAGATAGGTAGGTAGGTAGATGACATTCACACAAATATCCACGAATAGTTGCTTGATAGTATTTGTGAATTCTTGTCCCAGGATGCCACGATGATTCCATCATTACTAACTCTGTATTTTTACTGTTTAGAACAAACATGCTTTTCTTTGTTTTGCTAAGGACATTTCAACACTGATTACCTTTGAAGGCAGATAAAATTACGTGAACAGTGGTGAGTGTTAGTAGGAAGTATTGTGGATAAAAAAGAAAATATTCAGTTATTTATATTTAAGCAAAGAAGATAAACTTACATCAATCAACTTTTACTTTTAAATACTTCAGGACTTTTCATAGGGCAATCATAAATACCATAGAGCTTCGTGGGAGACAGAACCATGAACTTCTCTTACGGAGTTTTGTCTATATTATAATCCTAAGAAAATGCATGAGAAAACATGATCAGAGCGTTTAAATGTAAAGTTCTGAAATAACCCACTAGTTCCTAACAATATTTAACACTGTGGTACCCATAATAGGCAAACACCGCTGTAATTCTTCCCATTAAGTACATGGAAGTGAAAATATGTAATAATCAGACTTTAAAATCCAAAGTGGAGGGCTGGGGATACAGCCCAATGGTCTAAGCTGCTGCCTGGCAAGAGCAAGGACCCTCGTTTGATCCTCAGTACTGCATGCTGTGCCTGCCCCATGTCGTGCCACCCACTGAAACAGGGCATGGCAGTGCACCCCTATAATCTCAGAGCCAGGGAGGCTGAGACAGGAGGATCATTAGGAGCCTGAACTGTGTAGCCAGATCCTGTATCAAATAAATTAATTAAACCCAAAGTGGTGGTAATGGGGAGGGTTGTAAGGACCTGTCCCTTATTCTAATCATACCTGGGACTGTTAATTCAAAAAAAAATCAATAGGAAAAAGAGAATATATCTGAGATTTTGCTATCAACAAAGAATAAATGTAAAGATCAAGAGAGAAAGATACATCAGCCATTGGAATAGCTATGCAGGGTGAGTTAAAATAGAACTTCCTCATCTTTGGTATTATTGATCGACTGCACTAGAAAATTTGGGGCTGGGGAGATGGCTTAGTTGAATAAATGCTTGCCTGGAAAGCACAAGGGTCTGAGTTCAATCTCTGGGTCTGAAAAAAAAAAGAAAGAAAGAAGGAAAGAAGGAAAGAAAGAAGAAAGAAAGAAAGAAAGAAAGAAAGAAAGAAAGAAAGAAAGAAAGAAAGAAAGAAGAAAGAAAAAAGAAAGAAAGAAAAAAGAAAATTTGTATTGTGAATGGCTTCCCCGTATACTGTAGGGTATTCAGTAATATTTCTGCGCTCTACCCAGTAAGCTTCACTAGTATCTTTCTTCTCCTACTTATAACAATCCGAAGCATCTCTACTCAGCCATGGCAAGATAATGCCAGGAAGGACTTTCCTGTCTTCGGAGCTCTTTGTTTAATCAACATAAATAAATGCTTTCAGAAACAAATTGTAGGACACACAAGGATGGCAGGTAAAGACAAATAAGAACATGACAGGATTACTGAATTCTAGCTAATTTCTAAGATAAATATCATATTTCAAAGTAGAAGTTAAAACAAGATAAAGAGAAAATTAAGAATCAATGTTTTTTCAAAATTTGTAAGAAATATAAAGAGACTAATGGAGGCTGCCTATTTCCATTTAAAGCATAAATGGCACTAAATAGTACTAAGCTGAAAATAATTTTAATTAATTTCTTCTTCTACTGTTATGACACTTGATACCAGTTCATCATTTGAAAATTATGTAGGACATTTAATTGGATATATTGAAAATGTGTTACTAAATTTATTCATTATATTCCTATGATATTAAGATAAACATCATGTTCCTCTTACAGTAATAGAAATTTTGGCCTATGCATCGTGCTAAACTGGAGATAATGAATAATAGTATGAGGTAAAGAACCATTTTTGTCTTTCTTGCTAAAAGAGTGAGAATTCCTGAAAAGCCATAGCTGTTAAGTGAATATTATCAAAGTTCACGAAAGCAAACATCAAACTTAAGATAATTATAATTAAATATAAATCTATAAATGGTCAATAAGATATTGTTCAAGTATTTATAATTACTTCACTCATTTCTTGCCTTCCTAGATACATAGTTGTCACATGTGATTTAATTGGTCTTGTCCTCTTTTCAGTTCCTCCGCGGATCCAATATCTAAGAAATAATCTCAATCAAGAAAAGAAAATCGAATTTACGAAACCATCACAGGCAAGAATTATCCTGGAATAGTACAAAATATGGTTTTGTCCCAATTGGCTTTCTTTTTTATTTAACTTCTCTTGTCTGCTTGCCTACAGACATTGTTAATTAAAGATAAGGAGGGTTTGAGTACATCCATTCACAATCAGTCAGTGAGTTTTGTTAATGGAAAAACTTGACTGAACACAGTAGAGTATATAAAAAAGATGAAGTACTTTTCCCTTCTTAAGAAACAAACAGCCTCCTTTCTGTTAATCAATAATCTTTTCATAAAGACTCTCTTCTTAGTTAATTTTGTTTACATAGCTCTGAAATCAATTCATATTTTAACTAAACTTAGACACAGCTTTTCTTCTTCAATTTCTCTAAATTCATTATTTCTGACTCATTCTACTGGATAGAAATGTGTATTTTAAAACAGTTCTGGCAGAAGAATACTCCATAATGGATAAGCACCACGTTTTCTTATCCAAACTCCAAATAGAGTAAAATAAAGGCTCTCAGGAACAAGGCAGAGAGATGTGTTCCAAATGGGAACGGATTGGCTCAAGAGGCGCAGGGAGGGTGGAACAGCGAGGTAAAGGGTGTTAGCGTGTAGCCTGCGCTGAAGGCGCCGTCTGTACCCAGGCGTGTGCTCATCATGGACTGTAAACCCATAGCAATGAAAATTAAAAACTCCCAAACCTTTTTTGACATTTAATCTTTCTTTCTAACAAACTCAGTATGTCTCAAATATCATAAAGACACTAGAGAAGCATGAGGAACCATGAGCCTCACACTGGGGAAACAGGAGCTTTTGAATGCCACAGGTGGGAGTGGGACTACGTCCAGGCATCATGGGACATACGTGGAAGTCTCTGTCATTTGAAACTAGAATTACCCGATGATCCAGAAGTCCCAATACTGGTTCTTTGTCCAAAGAAAATGAAGTCGGTAGGCTGAGGAGAAGTCTCTATTCTCATGTTTATTGCTGAGCTACTCAAAGTGGTCAATAAAGGGAAGCAATTTAATAGTCTAGGGCCAGCCAAATAGTTCAGTGGATTAAAGCTCCTGCAAGCAGGCAGAGGGGTCGAGGGTTCGAGCCCCAGGCTTGCGGTGCCAGCCCCGCTCCCAAGGTGCACTGAGACAGCAATTGAGACTGTGCATGTTGTTGTCACGCTGTAATCTGAGCTCTTGGGAGGCTGTAACCAGGCGGATCACCCTGAGTTTGATCTAGTAGTGAGATCCTGAACACCCTGTAGACCGTTCCCTAAAAATACAAAATAATAATGATAATAATAATAATAATAATAATTTGATAGTCTATCAATGGACAGACAGGGAAGTTATGGAGTGCTCACTCATACATACATATGCATAAACAAATAGCTAACCATACAGAGTAAGAGAACGGACACTTGTTGACAGCACAAGGGGCGCTGGAAGAATATTATGGTAAATGAAATGAACCACACCCAGAGAACAGCTAGTAAACAGTTATTATATGACCTTACTGAGCTGTGGAGTCTGAAGAACTGGAACTCAAAGAAACAGAGTAGGAAGGGCTGGTGCTCTAGGGGATCCTCAGCAGTTCTGAGGACCTAATGTATGATGTATACCGCGAGGCAACCAAAACACTACCTATCCTGCCCAGTGTGGAGAATGTAGATCTCAAATATGTGCATCACAGAGAAGGCCGGTGAAAAGAGAGGCAGCTTCAGTATTGTCCCCATTTCACACTGTCTATGTGCAAGACATTGTGCTGTACTTCTTCTTCATGGACATTTTCCTGTCAAGCGCACTTTAGTAAAAGCAGAAAAGTATCCTCTATATACAGTGAGGGCCGGGGAAATAGCCCAGTGGCATAAGCACCTTCCTCGCAAGCATACAGTCCCAAGTTCAGTCCCCAGTACCAAAACATAACAAAACAAAATAACATCACACTATATGCAACGTACACATATGAGTGGAGGAACATAAATATTCCTAACCTGGGGCTTACACTGTATAAAAGAAACATTTAAGAAAAAAATGTAATATACAAATAAGGCAGATTAGAATTACACATGGACATTAACATATAAAGGAGGCAAGTGTAGAGGGGAGCATGGTGGGGTTCTATTTTCAAATGGTAGAGTCCTCATAAAAAGACTTTGAGGAGGTGGCGCGAAGTGGTAACTGTCAGCCTGAGTAACTATCTGCATCAGGGCAGCCCGTGGGAGGGTCCTGGGGCTCAAGCACAGCCCGCACTGTCAAGGGCCTACGAGATGGCCAGCCTGGCTGGCCCTGAGCAAGCAAGGAAGGATGCCGGCAGTAGGAGCGTCTATAAGTCATTTAAAATGAATTTCTTTATATCCTGAAAAAAATAGCCATTTAAAACTATGCAGGGCTGGGGAGGTGTCTTGGCTTGGCTAGGCAATCTAAGTGCCACCTTGCAAGAGCAAGGATCCAGGTTCGATCCCCGTTATCGCATGCCAAAATTGAGCCTGGTGGCCCACATCTGTAATCCAAGCATTAGGGAGGCTGAGACAGAAGGATCACTGAGTCTGAGCTGTGTAGTGAGACACTGTACCAAATCAGTCCATCCATCCATCCATCCATCCATCCATCCATCCATCCATCCATCCATCAAAAGAATTTAATTTTTTTTTTTTTGAAAAGTTATTGAGCAGAGAAACAACATAATTTGAGTGACAACTAATGGATCACTCTGGCTACTGGTCTGAAAATACTTCTCTGTGGGGGAAAAAGCAGCGAGTGGCATAGCAAGAAGAAAGCAATCACAATAATAAATTGGAGATGACAACGTGGCAGCTCCTGGAGGAGTGTTTGAGCTGTGTGTGGCCTTTTAGTTAGAGTCGATAGGAATGCTTCTGGCCATGAGAAAAAGAGGCGAGGACAACTTTAAGTTCTTTCCCTGAGCAACTGAAGAAAAAAAAAACCGAAGAGATCAGCTAAAATCAGTGGCAGAGACTCCTGAAGATTGAACTTGCAGGGGTGGGCTGAGGAAAGACTCTTTCAACAATACAGAAAAAACAAGACACAAAATCAGTACCTTTCCCCTTCAATGTCATCCATAGGCTTGAGAATTCCAAATGCAAATTTCTATGTAGACATGAAATCTAAGCATGGATTTCTGACATTAGGGGAAATTTTCTTCATAGACAATCTGATCTCCCTTGAGAAGCATTCTCCTGTGCTGACATTGCTTACACCCGTTTTAAAATGTATTTGAAACAGGGTATCACTACACATCTCAGAATTGCAGTGATCCTCCTGGCTCAGCCTCCCCAGTGCTGGGATTACAGGCATGCACCACTACGCCCTGTCTTGGTGGCTGATTCAGCACACGTAGGGGCAGGGTTGGCATGACGTGTGGTGCCTGGTATCAAACCCCAGTCCCTGCATTGCCTCAGCAGGCATTTACTCTGCTGCGCTATCTAGCAGGCCCTGGTTTACACCTTTAAAAGTGAAGACCAGAAATACAATTGTTAGTGGAATGTCTTAGCCTTATCCAGAACTCCTTTCTTTTCTTAACCCCACCTATCCAAGTGTTTTAATGCCTCTGAGCATCTGTTTTCTGATCCTTTGCTAAACATTAGCCCTAATGTGCAACGCCTGTGAGTTCAGAGACTCTTTCATCACTTAGCATCCACAAAGCCGATGTCATTAAAAGGATTGTTGTCGTATTCAGACCATACACATTTTTGTCATCTGAAAGTCATACTCCTTCCAGTTTGACCTTTTTCTCCACATTCCCATTATACCCTAACATTCTAACATGTGTCCACTGTAATTATCTGAACAACACTAACTATGATGCATTTGATGTGATATATGAGTATTTTATAGTAGAGTCGGTCTAATTAATTTTGTCTATATTTAATTTCATCAGTATAATTAATTTTCTGATACATGGATTTGAAATTTGACTGTGAGATTGTTGAAGGTGAACAAAACAAGAACTGCCTTGTTGGTAATAATAATTCTAGGCCATCTTTTCTCCTGGTATTGACTTTACAGGCCAGCTACTGTACAACTTATTGTCACCAGCTGCCAATTTTTTCAAGTTCCAACCTGGGAATGAATTCCTCAAAGTCCCTCATTCTCTCCCTCCATGTGACATACTAAGAGCCTTTCAGTCCCACTCATTCACACCACTCATCAATGTGTCAGAATTCTTTCATCTCCCATAACTCCAGGGCTCTTATACAAGACTAGGCTTTGATCAAAGAGTTCTGGTGGAGAGTACTTGCACACACAGCCATGACTTCCACTTGAATTTTGATCTTATTTAAGGTAAATGGTGTCAAAAGTCCAATGAGTTTGAATTATGTTGAAATATTCATGATAATTTTTTAAAAAGGGAATCAGTGTCAATATCCTAGTTTGCAAGTTTATTTTTTACGTAATAATAAGAAGTAACTAAGATGGCACCATATTTAACATTTAAAATATATTTTATTTGCTTTCCAGTTGAGGGAAAGTTGAGATGTCAGCATAAAATATTATTCAGTGTTATTGTTGCTGATTGTATGAGAGATGAATTTAAATTTCCAAACCTTATTGACTTTTGTGTATAGCTCATGTAAAGCATGGAGACATACTGATTAAAAGACCGAGATATGGGAAAGATTTCCTAATGTAGCTACATGTCATTTCAATTTTGTAAAATTACACTCAAATATATGCAAATAGTAACTGTGATGAAACAATGTAAAGAGAAGTTGAAGGATTTATGGATAAAAATGATAACATGTGAAATATTTACAACTCAATATGTATTCTGCATAAACGGTATTGCTAAATCAAACAATTATTCGTGTACTTTATAACCTGAGAATTTTTATTAACTGTAACATTGTATTAATCTGAAATAAAATTTTGCTTAATAGCATATTTTAAACACTAATTCATTCTGAAGTAGACATCTTAAAGTACATATTTCATTTAGAGATTATATTCTAGAGATTAGGTGTAATAAGTAATTGTGTTTTATATATATATATATATATATATATATATGTGTGTGTGTGTGTGTGTGTGTGTGTGTATTTACTCTGATATGTCCATAAATTGATCTATCTGTAAATATCTGAATATTATAGGGAAATTGAAACATTATTAACATACAGTTTCAATTAATTGATCACAAAGAATAATTAATGGCTTACTGGAAATAAGTTTAAGTATTGAGTGAAAAAACTTGTATTACTTTTATAACCTGTATAAAGTTAATACATTTGAATTGGAAAAAAAAGATAACATTACAATAGTCTTATAATAACATGTCTTTTTGTCTACCACAAGACTTGTATAAATATATCCCACAATTCAGCATGCCAATTTTGGAGACTTTTACTGATTTCTAATAAAATTATCATAACTGACTTGAATTAAGAAAACCTTCAATTTCTTTTGTACTTGAGATGAATTAAACATTAAGCATTTCATTTCAAAATCATGTTCTCTGTACTTTATTGAACATTGCCAAATTCTTTAGAAAATGTCTTGGTAATCACATGTTATGCTATTCCAAGATAGGAAAAATATTTTTAAAGAAATGAAACTCACCCAAATCACAATAGATTCTTCTGATGCTTCATTATATGAAGTGGAAAGATAATTATTACACATCATTTTGCAAGGACATCATATTTTAATTGCAAGTTGTGAATGTTCATAGAAACATTTACAAAGAGCCAAAAAATGATTCTTTGTGCATGCGTAAGACTTTAACTTGTAAAACTTTCACACACACACACACACACACACACACACACACACACACACACGCTCTAAGCCTGCAGACACACACCATTACTTAGCATTTCAAATGCCACTAGCTTCATGAAGAAGTGTTGTTCCATTTATGTAAGACATAAAATTATTGGGAGATTCCAGAAAGCCTAGGTCCAAATACGAATTACCCTGTTTTACAGTATTTTGAAATATGAGATACATTTAATTTTTATGGCGTGCTTTTTAAAACAATAGTGAAAGAAAAAATAAAATATAACCAATTGCAACTTGTTAGAAAGTAAAAAAAAAAAACTGTTCAAGGTTATGCAAAAGTAACATGATGTGAAAGTTCATGCAATATGGGGCTGGTGAGATGGCTCAGTGGTCTAAAGCACCTACTTAGAACAAGCTCAGCAAAGCACAGGGACCGCGGTTCAATCCCCCAGCACCACATGCCAGTCAGCCCCACCACCTGGTGGGCTGAGCTGGCCACACACACACACACACATAAATAAATAAAAAATAAATAAATGAAAAGAAAGTTCATGCAATAAAGAAGAGAATCAGCCTGTCTAGTGAGCATGACACTGAGGACGAACCTGCTGATGACCTCCAAGTTTCTGAACAGTTGCTTGTTGTTTAGCTGCTGTTCAGAGAATACAAACCTGGTCTTCTATTCATGGCAAAGTCTGGCTATAGCCAAATGTGATAAAATGAAATCTCCAATTTAACTTTGTTAATGGAAAGCATCTACAAAACTTGTAGGATTTCTCAAATGACAGATGAGAAATACATATTAAAACAACACTGAGATTTCATCTCATCCCCACAACAATGGCTAACATCAAGAATTCCACCAATAACAAATGCTGGAGAAAAAGGAACCCTTCTGCACTGTTGGTGAGAGTGCAGACTGGTGCAACCACTGTGGAAAGCAGTATGGAGATACCTTAAAAACCTAGGATTAGAGATCCCGTGCAATCCAGCTGTCCCCCTCCAGGGTATTTTTCCAGAACTGAAAACCTCATACCACAGCAATATATGTGCACCCATGTTTATCACAGTGTAATTTGTCACAGCTAAATCCTGAAAACAAACCAGATGCCCATCAACTGAAGATTGGATAAAGAAGATGTATTTTTACACATTGGAATATTATTAAGCTACAAAACAGGATATATTTGAGTCTTTTGTCAGTAAATGGGTGCAAGTAGAAAACATACTCTTAAGTTAAATAGATTAGACCTGCATGTGCAAACATCATATTGTCTCCTTAGTGTGAGAACCTGAAAGAGAAACATGGAATCTGAAGGTTACAATAGATACTGGGAAAAGGGAATTAACTTATTCAAAAGGAAAGAGTTGAGGAGGGCAGGAGAGGAAATGGGGGAAAAAATTTACCTATGCATGTAAGCAGGAAGGTTTGGACCACTGTACTGTGCATTCCTGCTGGTCTATGGAAAGAAGAAGCTTATGCTTTAATTTTTTGTCTCCTTTATTCAATTGCTTGTACTTTGTCTCTTCTTATTTTCGTATACATCTCTTTCTTTTTTAATTTTTTCTTCAATTTCACATGCATATATTGGTTGGAAGACAACACTGTGTATTACAACAAGCATTGTGAAATTCATATTACTTTGTTAAGTGAAATTCTGTATCATTTGCAATTTTTTTCTACTTTAATTCTAATCTGTACACTCTTAAAAGAAAACTTATAACAAATGACCAAATAATTTCATGCATTCATATGGTTCCCCCAAATATCTTTGAAATGTATGAGTATTAGAAGCAGTACTAAAGTTTTAGGAGGATAAAAATTAATCACTTTCTACACTATTGCAGTATTTTTAATTAATATAAATAACTGCTTTGCATTTTGATACAAAAAATAAAGCTATAAATATTTTTCAAATGACATTTCCAAATAAAAACACCAGTGTATAAATCAATATTGAGGAAACTCCATTCCATTAGTTTTGTTTCCTACAAATGCACTAATGCAGGCTTCCATATGATACCTTCTGAATCATGTCAGAAGGTAAAATTTGACAGGAACTCAAAGCCGTACAGCTCTTTACCATTGAATATTCTGTAAATGGGAGCGCATCAGTGTTGCTATTGAAGAGGTATGTAATCCATGTACCCCCTCATATATTATTCAAAGTTGCTAAGGATATTACAGACCCAGGCTAGATGTCTGAAAACATCAACAATGTTAATTTGCTTCCTGGTGTGTTATTATTTTACCCTGCTTTGTCATTCTGATTTTTACCTAAGTTAAGTGACGGCCCCATCACTATAAAAGATGTTAAAATTTCAAGTGAACCTTTTCATTTACTGTCTGTCTTTGGTCACCTTAGACCAATTTTTGCCTGTAGTTTCTCACTGGATTTAATTTCAGCTGCTTTAAAGAGCTCTTGGTAGGGTCAAAAGCTTATACCAGTGGTATGAAACACTTATTAATTTTATACAAAGAGTAAAGGAAATGTTTGCAAAAGGGTAATTAAATATATGTTCTCTACATACTTTAAGTTGAGCAATTTTTTAATATTTTTTTCAGGATGATATCTTTTCTTTTGCTAAAAAGAAGTAAAGAAATATAAAGTCACTGCCTGCAGACTTGCAATTCTCTTACCACATACATTATTAATAGTTTCTACCTGTGATTTTAAGGGGAGTTAATAAGTGATAGTAAATACTTTTTAATGTGTTGCTCTGTGTTTATATTAAAAGTTTAACAATTGTCCATCCTTTCCCTTGTGTTGGCCATCCACACGTTAACATTGCCAATCCTAGGTCTTTACACATCTGCTTTTAGACACTGAACAGCTCTGCTTGTTTAAGACACACTCAAAATCATCCAGGATGATCTCAGATTTTTAATTAATTATAATTTCATCCCAGATGATGTGGGAAGTCATCCCAAGGAGGTGACAGTTTGAGTTCTGGGATGATTGATGTGGAAGACAGGAATTTTCTATTTCTATAATGAAGCTATCATTTAATGTAATTACTTATACAGTAGTTTAATTTTCTTTCTTCTTAACCTCTGTACCTTGCAATCTTTCTAAGAGTACATTCTGCATTTGGGCTAAGCCTTGATAACAAGCCTGTGACTTGATTGATTGATTGATTGATTGAGTTATTGATTGATTGATTGATTGATTTGGTACAGGGTCTCACTGCACAGATCAGACTCATAGTGACCCTCCTGTTTCAGCCTCCTCAGTGCTGGGATTACAGGCCTGCACTAAGATGCCCAGCTTTGGTTTCTGCCATGGCATCCTTGGGGTTCTAGGGTGGCACGGCATGCAGTACCAGGGATCGGACCCAGGTCCTTGGGCTTGCCAGGCTGGCTCTTAGACCACTGACTTATCTCCCCAGGCCTAAGTTTGTGATTTGAGTTTAATTCATTATACTTCAGTTCAACAAGTATTTGCTATACCCAGGACCAGGTAGGAAGTAATATTTAAAAGAATCAAATTGTACAGGGGACAAAATATTTCCTCATTGTGAGAATTTGTAACTTAGTTGAGTTAAATTTTCTTGTGTGTCCTGTCCAGGAACAATGCTTTAATTTGTGATAACATCTTCAGAGTTCTTTGGAGAATCCAAGTTAGAATAAATCACTTAAACAATAAGATTACTTACAGTGATTTAATGCTAACGACACATATTTCTGTTACTTATTCCTAGCTCCAAAAAAGCCAGGATTTTTGAAGTCTGAGCCGCCAGGTTTGCTGTACATGAGCTAAAATCTTGATCCCAATCTACCAGAGCCCTGCATCTCTTTAAAAATTATTCACTGCTTCAGAGACTCAGGTTTTCCAGTGCAAATTGGAAATACTTACTAGTAGTTACCATAAAACTTTGTTGTAGGATTAAAGAAATATCTATCTGCGATTAGTCCCCAGAACATAGCAATTTTTTAAATGTATTTAGTATGAGATCTACAGGATCTCACTATACAGATCGGACTTGTAGTGATCCTCCTGTTTTCAGCCTCCCAAGTGCTGGGATTACAGGCTCACCCCACCACACCCAGTCTCAATCCCTGTCTCAGAGTGACCTGAGGGTGGGACTGGCACTGCCCACTGGGTTTGTACGGTGGTCCCTGCACTCTGCCTAAGAGGGTGCTTTATTCCGCTGAACTATATCTGGCCAGTCCTTCTGGGATTTAACAATGTTTAACAAATAAAAAAACATTTTACTTTAATTTGGAAGGGCTACTGCTTCTGAGCATTTTGGCTAATATCAAGCGTGGGAAGGGTAGGATTATGCTCATCCTTGGATCATTTGCTCTATAGATTTTTTTTTAAAAAAAACAGATGTAGAACAAAATGTTCATATATCCTTCCAAATCCCACATGAGTGCACAGTATATTTACAAGGCAAATCTGTTCAAAGGTGTTCCCTTTTATGGTTCTCTTGTCAGTCCGCAGCATGCCGACAATCTCCAGCGTTCCCTTTCTGTGGTTTTGTGGACTTCTCCAAATGCTCAGCAGACTCAAGGGGCAGAAAATACATTGATGTGAGCCTGGCTCGGATGGACTTAACTAATGGGCATTGTCAAAATTCCAGTTGTTATCTGAAACTCAGTATTGACTTCCCTGTCACTGCTGGAGGAATACCTAAGAGCCTGGATGAAACTTAGCAGCTCCTACATGATCTCAGCACTGTCTATGCTCTTGCCAAAAAGTGTAACTAACTCATATATGTTATTTTCCTATTCCTAATGCATATATTGAAACTAGCCCTTGGGGCAATAAGAAGAAATAGTCAATCTAAATAGGTACCTTGCAAAATTAAGTGCAGCATAGTAATGTGTTAGACTGAAGAAGAACCACAGATCTAAAATTAAATCGGGGCAGTACAAGGGAAGAACAGAAAGTAACCTTGTCAAGATACATTTGTATTATGTCACCAAAATAATATTTTTCTTTGTTATTTAGGAGCTCAGTCATCATCATAGTCTCTTAACAGTTGTATTGTACAATTCAGAGAAAAAGCTATTTGAGGGAGATTGTCAGCTGTCTTTTTGATCATAGTCTGTGTGAACTGACGCGGTATGCACAAAACATAAAGTGAAATAAGGTGGCGAAATGGAAATGAACAATCTAGGCTTTGCAGATTGCTTCTTTGGTAATTCTTTCATCATTTTTTAAACAAAGAGGTGGAAGCGACTGAAGGTACAGAGCAGATCATAAAATGAAACTGGAAGTTTGATAAGCCATTGCTTTTACTTTAAACATAGAAAATATACTTTATGAATCCTAAGACCATTTTGATAATAGATATTGTTGCTTTTCTGTGTTATTCATGTGGCAACAGACTTATGCGATGGTTGTATGCTGAGCCAAAGAGACAACCCATGAGGAACTAACTTCAAATTAAACTCCCTGTTAGGTCTCAGACATCATAACGGTGCAGACATGTTCTGTTTCAAGTACTTTTTCTGTGCAATTTAAGGCATAGCCTCTTTTCTTCATCAGAGACAATAAAAAAGCAGAGGAAGTCAGAGACAATAAAAAAGAAAGAGTCTTCATTTTACTGATTGGCTAAAACATTTGGAGGTGGTAATAGATGGTGTGGTCACCAATTTATGCTTGCTGACAGCCCCCACTTCCACCTAACACTTGTGCTTGAGGGTTTTCCAATTTTGTCACAATTCGACTGTGTTTTGCAGAGAAAGAAACATCCATTCAAACATTTGAAAATTAGAAGTTATGTAAAGGCCTTCGCACACTTCCTAAAACATAAGTAAGCCTTTATATTTTGCTCCTTATAAGTCAGTTTAGCAAACTCTGGGTACAAAAACCTAACCGTACTTATTTTTCACTCATAACACCATGGAAATGTAGAAGTTTTAATATTACTAGAAGTTTAGCACTTGTATTTCCATTCCAAAGTTTACAAATGGATGAACTTTGAAATAAATGGTGAAGTAAAATCAATGGCATTTTACATATGTGTAATTGGTGAAGTGGAAGTAAAAGAAACATATGACTTGGTATGATAATGAAGCTACATACACACACACACACACACATGCACGCACACACACACACAGTCTGCTTTCTTGTTTTCTGTAATTAAAAAAGTTGCTATTGAAATTCTTTGTACTTTGGGTTTCTTGTATAGGAAACACCAAGCAATGTGCAACATGTGTCTAATTTATTTCACTTAGCAGCGTGGTCTCATGTGACTACTGGACTATATTGGATTATTTGGCTGAATTCATGCCCCTACAATACTTAAATGGCAATGGAATACCCATCTCTAACAAAACTAAACAAAAAAGGGGATATAAATGAAGGACCATTTTGTATCTGTATATACAAAATAGTTAGGACAGATATACAGCTGCTTTCTCTTAATTCAATGAGAGGAAAGATTTGTACTAATAATGTTTGGACAGGTATCATGTCTGCATCTTGTACTATGAATAACCACTATGAAGACAACAACAGGCAATATATTAATTAGTATAACTGTCCTACCAACCTGTTTTAAAACTGTCTTGTTGCTACTTGTTTCTTAATACAATTAATTTAAAAAAGATAGATCCATTTTCTTGAAAAAAACGCTACAACTACAGCTGACTGTGCATGTATACCACTTTTTCTTAATTGCCTCCAAGATGATGGGTAGTTAGGCCACTTGTGAGATTGTGCTCATGAGTTTCACTGCTGTAGACATGGCTATGCACATATCTCTGCAGTAAGAAGTCTACAGCCCTTCAGGACAGACACTCAGAAGAGGAATAGTTTGCTGGATCAAATGGAATTTCCACTTTTAGATTCTGAAGGACTTTCAGTACCAATTTCAACACAGGTTTGCCAGTGAACATTTCCACCAACCGTACAGAATGTCTACTTTTTATACACAACTTCACCAACATTTTTCTTTTGCTTTTGTTTTTTAAGTTCTTGATGACGACGATTCTTTATAAAATATGTTTTAAAAAATCTCAGTGTTTGATTGGTTTGCTGGACATTTTTTCAGGTACCTATTGGCCATTTTTACTTCTTCTGAAAGATGCCCACTTAAGTCTCCTATTGTTTGGGTATTTTATCTCAGGGAGTCTATTTTTTTTTTAAAGAGAGAAAAAACTACAAAAATAAAACAGAATTTCAAAACAGACTAGCAGGAGAGTAACAATAAGAGAAATGTTATTTTTTTTTAAAGATTTACAAGTTCTAAAAAAATATGTTTTATTTGTATTGATTAAATAGAAACACATCTACTTTATTATAGGGTGGCAGCTCCACATTATCAAAAAACACCTGGGGCTGGTGAGATGGCTCAGTGGTCTAAAGCACCTAGTTAGAACAAGCTTAGCAAAGCACAGGGACCGCGGTTCAATCCCCCAGCACCACATGCCAGCCAGCCCCGCCCCCTGGTGGGCTGAGCTGGCCACACACACACACACACACACACAAATAAATAAATAAAATCAAAAAAACACCTGAAGGATTCTCAAAATTGCACAATTTTTCATTCTCATGAGATGTGAGTCAGTTCCTACACATCCTCAACAAACCTTGGTATTGCTAATCTTTTCTAAATTCCACAGAGTATTTGTGTAATTTATCGTTTTGGTTTTCATCTACAAATGACTGATCACTTATTAAAATAAATATACTGTGTGCTTATCCATCAAACATTTCCTTAGTTTTGAAAACAGTCTTAGATCTTTTCTGTATATTGTTGCCTTTTGTTTAACAATTGGGTTGTAGTCCTTTTAACCTATATACAAGTCCCTTAGCAAACATGCAATATGAATATTTTCTCCTATCGTTTTGCTTTTGTATTTCCTCAATTTTTTTCTAAGAACATGCTTTCCTTTTTATGCTTTTTAAATAAAATCTAATTTATATTTTGATGCCTAATGTCATTTGCATATTTCTATTCCATCACATTGTCCCGTATTTTTTTCTAGAGTATTCAAAGTTTCAAATGTAATAGATCTAAGTTAACCCAGAGTTAACCTTTGTGTTTGATATGGGATATGGACCAGGGATTAGTTTTTCCATGAAAACATCTAATTTTCTTGGCCTAGAGGGTTAAATGTTTTTCTCTTCTTTTTTAAATTGCATTGATGCTCTTGCTGAAAATTAATTGGCCATGTACTTGTTCATCTGGTTCAGATTTTTGTTTTTGCCATTTTGCTCTATTGGTTTTTCCTCACATTGTACTAATTAATGTAGTTTCATATTAAGTCCAACTCAGGCATGATGGATTAGTGTTCTGCACCCATAATAATGGGCAAATTTACATAGGAAATATTTCTCTCCTTGAACTTCCAAACCTCTAATATAGGTTTCAATATAAATTAGCCATCACAGTGAACATACGGGCTAGTGAGTGAGAACGGGATTTGGAGACATGATCAGAGTGTGAATCTTGTGACGCAGAAAAGACTTTTGTGCTCTTTGGACTTTATGTGCTTCACCTAATAAAATAGGGATTCTACTGTTCATCTCATAAAGCTTTTGAGTGGTTTAATGAAATATCATTTGCATAGTTTTCAGTTGCTTTGTAGTTATTGAATGAACCTGCAGTAACATAGCTGACAAAATAATACTGTATTCAGAGAGTTCAAACAATTTTGAGTGATGACCCTATAACATTTTCATTTTTGTTCAGATTAGAAATTTCTCTCTTTAGAATGTAATATCAACTATTTTTAATTTGCTGTTTTCTCCTATTTATAGTAGAATCCTGTGTCCTTATGGATTAGTGTTTTGTGAGGATTGTTTTATAATGTAGTGATTATTCTTATGAATTGTTTCCTCATTATACCAACAAAAGATCAGAACTTTATGTTGATGTACACGCCATTTAGATGCACTCTCTCACTTCTGAATTTTCTAGAGTTAAAGAAGAAATGAAACAAGCGTGCACACCTTTATCCAAAGGAAACAGAGCAATGCTTCTGAGAATTTTCCCCATAGGGTTACTCATTCATTTCTGTGTAATTAACCCCACATTGAGAATTCTACTGTGAATTCCTTCACAGCAGCAAATTAAACCTCAGACTTGCAGACTCTTATGCTAAAATGACTATCATATTGGTGAAAACAGGTGAACAATGTGAGGAACGAAGAGTTTTCATTGAATTTTTTCAATGAAGGCAGAAGTTTTACCCTAGGAGAAAATTTATATTTATATATGAAAACCACCATCACAAACTCTATCACAAAAATTCCTCAAAATCTAATAAAGTAGCTTCACTATCATAATCATTAAATTATTAATAATTAACTAGTTTTCAGAGGCACTTGTTATAGTTTGTGTCTACGTGTCCTCCCAAAGCTTCATGCAGTCATGCGGTGGACTTCTAGAGTTTGTGATTAACTCATAATCTACTGGGATTATGGGTGAAAGTGCTTCTGGGATTATAGGTGTAAATGTTGCTGGGATTATGGATGTGAGTGCTACACCCAGCCTGGTGCAGATAGCCTGAATGCAGCATAAGGGAGGCAGATTTGCTCTCTGCTGCCATTGTTGCTGTGACTCCTCCATTTTGCTCTCTGCTCTTTGCCACAGTCATGAAAGGTTGCTCCCCGCCATGTGCCGCTCTGCCTTGGAGCCAGCCAAGTATGGGCTGCAACCTCCAGTAACTGTGAGCTAAATAAACCTTTCCGTCCTTCATTTTGGGTGTCGGGTATTTGTCCCAGTAATGAGAGAAGAGTAACTGAGACACTGCTCATGAGATTATAATGCGTCAATTTTACACATAAATGACCATCACCAGAACACTCACGCAGGTAAGTATTATAGCATCCAAGTCTGTCATGCACAGATTTGAAATCCTTCCAAGTACATAAGTGTGCATCCTTCCATTTCCCTACAAGGCAGCACCTTATAACACAGCGTATTTTTCTAGGAATTGTGCAATCTTATCAGAAAGTGACTTCAAAGTAACCATTTTGACATCTTAAACTATGAATATATGTTCCTGATCAAATTTCCAAATGTATGAGTTTTTAGAAAATGACCTATTTTAGTATGACAAGAAAAAATTTGTAAGACTATAGGTATATGATAGTAATACTCTCCTCCACCTGAAATGAGATTTCCAATAGGTGTGGAAAAAATATATGTATCATGGCCACATTATGTTCACAAGTAACTGGATCTACAGTACTGTACTTGTCTGTGTGTGTGTGTGTGTGTGTGTGTGTGTGTGTGTGTGTGTTACTTGGGATCAAACATGGGACCTTGTACTTGCCAGGCAGGCACTTCTGCTGCTGAGCTATCTCTCTCCAGCCCTGTGGATCTACAGGAAAAAGAAGTCAACATAAAAGAGCAGAGCAGAGGACTAGTACGCATCCTCCTGGGATTCACTGAGCCTTGTGTGCCTTGTGAGCCATTAATGCTAACTGCACCATACCTAGCTTTTGTACTTACATTTTTTTCAGAGGGAAAAATATTACTGTAAATTGTAGCTGGTCAATACAAACTGCACTGTGTATCAATCTGTGACTTTTGGCAATGTCATCTTAAAGTATGTCTGCTATGAAATACATAAATAAATAAAGGGACTGACAGCAGAACACAAGGCTGAATTTCTAGGGCATTAACTGAAACTCTATCTTGATATATGCTTAAGGAAATATAGAAGTGGGTAAACTTCCTCCTCTAATCATATCCATTACAAGAACCATTATTTTATGGATAGGCGTGTCTCTGACTTTCTAATACAAAGCTAGTATAGCCTGAAAAGACAGGCACACTTTTAATGGCCTTCCACAGGATTTATATTTTTTAGACTCCTCATATTTGTCTTCTGTGCGTCTCCTAATCAGATGCACTGCAACTTGGCCCCTGCACCAGCTACTTGCGGACAGCCTTATTTTCTGAACTAAAAACAAGAGAGGACATACTTCCTTTTCAATTAAGCATAACTCAGTCCCCAGAGATGTGGCTCCATTACTGTTCTAGTGTTTAACTGCTGCAATTTCAAAAGCAAGAACAGTAGTATTCCAGCAAAATAGAAGTTCTTGGCAATCGAAATCACTTATTTTCTATTTGGATGAAGAAAAGACACAGTCACTCAGGGTAGTCAATTTGTCTGAAGTAAGGCCGAGATTCAATAAATGGAGATTCCAGAGGAAAAAAAAAAAGTATAGACATTCCAAGACAAGAAGAAAGTTTGTATAAATATTTTAATAGCAAATGTATGAAACATCATGACATCAATGCAAGTTGCCTTTGGCCTCTGCAATTATAGGGGGTATTCAAAGTGGTGGGCATGAGCTTGTAGACCTTTAGTACCATGGCAACACGAAAGCATCACACTCCTCCCAGGTTCCTCCTTCTTGCTCTGCTTCCTGGCAGCCACCGTGTGAGCAGTTTTCCTCTGAGCCAGACCCCTCCACCATATCATTGGGCTTCTGAATGAGGTACTACATGGATCGCAACCTTTTAAAACAATGACCCAAAGTAACTCTCTCCTGGGTGTCATGTTACTGTGGCCTGGTGACAAGAAAGTGACTAAGACGAAAGGGTTTGCACTGAACAATTTTGCGAACAGTTCTTTTCATTGGAATCTTTGAAACCTTCGTAGTTGTGTACTTTCCAATATTCCCTGTCAAGGGTAATATTCAGTACCTCATCCCGGTGGTCCTGGGGTTTGGCAGAAGGAAGGGCAATTGCAGAAGTGGAAAGAAGCACAGTGACGAGAGTGAATGTACTTGCAATGAAAACCTTCAAGGCAAATTACTTGGCAAATGTTAACAAGGACAAAGTATATCAATAATGATTAGCTCTACATTATTGAATTAATGGAGTGGGTCAGAGGAAGAGCAAAACAAAATTTAGTTGTGTGTGCATTTGTCTCTTCCAATAAATTGTGAATTTCTTATGGCGAGGAACATTAATACTCCATAGCTGTAGTATATCCCATCCTATAATAGCAGACACTTATTGACATTTTAATCTTAAAGTATAATATTGAAATCTGGCCTTAATTACA
>NW_004524603.1:9551399-9552323 GCF_000260255.1 Octodon degus
TTTCTATTGGTTTTAAAAATAAATAAAACTATAAGGTACCTTAAAATGTCCTGATATAATGTATGTACTTATTTTAATTGATTCGAATTTTGTTATATTCACCATTAATCTACTGATCTTTGAGCTGAATAATATTCTTAATAGAAAGTGTATTGCACAGAAATTAGAAATTCTGCATTCCATCTTCTTCTGTGTTTAGTTTTGTAACTTTGGCCAAATAAACTGCAGTGTGAAGGACCAGGGAGATAGCTCAGTTGAATAAGTGCTTGCCTAGCAAGCACAAGGTCCTCAGTTTGATCCCTGGTACCACCAAAAAAAACTGTATTGTGAGTATCATGTATTAAGCATGGATTTTGTCCTAGTGAACACTCCTGCTCCTGAAAATGAAAACCTGCCTCTTTTGCCACCTGCTTGGATAAATGGGTTTATATTCGCTAATCTTCAATAAATATCATTCCAAAACATTATCTTTTTAGAAGCATGAGAAACCTATACTTCATACATTGCTTTTGAAAAATAGAAGCCAGAGTTGAAGACTCTCCTCTATGAGAACTTTTCCTTAATTCACCCAAACCTAGAAATAAAGTTTGTTGCTATAGAACCATAGTCAACACTAGGGGACTGTGAACATTGTACAGGAGAGCAGTTAGCCAGGAAAAGAAAAAAAAATTTTTGCTTTTCAAGCAACTGCACTAGAGAACCAGTACAGAAGCACTTTTATCACTTGATGCATTCTGTGGCAAGGAAAAGGTTTCTGGACCTTAAAATATAGAACGTCTCCTTTGCTCAATGGTGTTGCTGCAAAGTTTTTTCTTTTTCCTTTTTTCTTTCTTTCTTTTCTCTTCTTTTTTTTGTGGGGGGATTTTAGGGAAGGGTCTACAGGGTGTTCAGGGTTTCACTACGTAGACTGGACTCATAGTGATC
>NW_004524603.1:9553215-9554171 GCF_000260255.1 Octodon degus
ATGTAGACTTTCAAAATAAGGTAAAAGATTAATGGTGGTTATTTAATTGCACTTTGCGATCTTCGATGTAGTTGCTCAGATGATAAGATACAGGCACACAAAATTGATCAAGCAGTACAAAGAACCACTAGAAATTAGTAGTGCAATTATCTTAGCTATCTTATATAGACAGACAGACAGACAGACAGACAGAGAGGCAGATAGACACAGATAAATATAAAATTTCCCTTCTTTTCTCCTTTCTCCATCCCAGTTTCTCTTTCCTTTAGGATAGTTTCTTTTCCTTTCACAGTATATGTTCTTCGTTTTTGATCTTTTTTCCGCTTTCAGGTTCTCACACTAGGGAGACAATATGCTCCTTATATACATCAGTCTGGTTTATTTCACTTACGAGTATGGTCTCTAGTGGCATCCCAGTCCCCTGGATTCTCCAGGCACCTTTCTTCCTTCCTATCTAAGGTCCTTAATTCACTCTACTCTTTCATGTTGATCATATATAACTTTGTTTCACCATTTATGTAGCTATAGTTATATATGGGTCATGTTGTTAAGGAAGAAAGGTAATGAGACTAAAGTAAGTAACAAGAAGAAAATGGGGATACAAAATAGTAATGAACATGAAGAGAATATCTTCGCTATGCCCTGCTTATCAGACTTCGATTTAAAGCCCTGGAGGAGTAAGGATGTAAGCACCAACAGCTACCTAAAGCCACAGCAATAATCCAGGCCACAGTAGCAAAGTGATCTCAGGCGTGCACCTGTATACAATTTCATTGATAATAAATTCCCTTTCATTCACCAAGTGGAGAAGGCTTCATGGAGTGGAGGAGGCAGTACAACCTCTATTTGATCATAAAAATAGATGTGGGGGCTGGTGAGACAGCTCAGCAGTCTAAAACATCTGCTTTGGCAAGCTTAGTCAAGTGCAGGGACTGTGGTTCCATCCTCGGCACTAC
>NW_004524603.1:9555251-9572013 GCF_000260255.1 Octodon degus
CTTCTTTCTTTGTGCAGAATCGGGGATTGAACTCAGGCCCCTGCGCTTGCCAGGGAAGCACTTACTCCACTGAGCCATCTCCCCGGCCCCAGGAAAGACATTTTCTAATGGATGTATAGAGGATCACTGCTCATCAGACAGGAGGATTTGGGGATTTGTAGGAAACACAACAATCCCAGACCTCGTGGAAAATCATTTTATGTATGAGATGTTAGCTGCCCAGAATAAAAGCAGTAAAAAGGCAGTCCCAGTAGAGGAAAACAAGTCTTGGTTTATACTAATTGTTTTATGTTGTTGTGGACACCGACAGATTTAAAGAAGTAATTTACATACATTTAAAGTTTTGTAAAAGTAGTTGTGACTGTGTATTTCAAACTACGATATGAAGAAAGGTACACATGTTCTTTATTTTCAGTAATAAAAATAGTGAGTGTTTGGGAATAGAAATCAGGCAGTCATAGCAGGATGAATCTCTCTTACCATGAACCAAAAGGCTTCACTATTTCACACAGAGTTAGAGAAGGAAACCCAGTGAGGATAACAGAAAGGGAAACATTTCCTAGAACCTATCATATAACTTATGGTACAATGGCTGGTTTTATTTCTAGATTGTGCAGTGAGTTACTCTGCATTTCAGAAAAAAATGAAAGACTGATTTTTGCGGTGGAGAGCTTTTCTGCTGTTCACTGGATCATTTCACTCATTTTGCTTCCGTGTACACCTTCTACACCACGGTAACTGCCATCACATGAAGCTCTTAGGCGTTTTCTAATTTATGCATCATTTTTTATAGTCCCAATCCCACTTGGGATTGCTGTGTGTGTGGATGAATGGGTTCAGCCTGTGCTTTGTACAATGATATGCAACTGTGCAGCCAGTACTGATCTCATCATGGGACATCTCAGGGCACACACAGCGATGAAAAACAGGCTGTCTGAGAGCGGACAGGCGCAGCAGAGAACCCTCTATGTGCCCACCGGTATTTTGGGGGACGTTTGCTCATGGTAGGAAAAGGAAACTTTTCTAAGCACTTCCCAAAGTTCATCAGCTACCCTTGGCTTGCTAAGTTTCTATGCAAATTGAAAATATTTCTATTATATTCAGTAGAATAGTTATTGTCAAAAATACAGAAAATGTGAGCACTTAGTAAAGGAAAAGATGGCAATTTTAGTGCTATGAAGTGGTAGGAAAAAACAGCAGAAGTTACAGCAGCGGCTACTATTTCAAAACCATCAACAGGTGTACCAGTAGCCCCCGGGGGATAATTTTTTTCCATGGATAATACATGATGGATAGGAGCAATAATTTAGATAAATACTTATAAACCACAATCATGGCCACTAAATTTCTTTTGAAACTTCAAATTGAGTTTGAATTTTTAATTTTCCTGTGAAGACTGATACATTATTGGAGTGAAATCCAATCCATTATAAGTGAAATTATAATAACGCCTTACAAATTATAAAATATAGGGAAAATCGTAGTATTTAAATCCATGAATAAAAGTTAACAAATTTTAAAGCTGGAAAAGAAAATTCACATAATGTGGAATTATGTGAATGAGATTCTATTCTCATGAAAATTTTTTTATTAATCTAACCACCATCTCTCTCTCTCTCTCTCTCTCTCTCTCTCTCTCTCTCTCTCTCTCTCTCTCTCTCCTTTGTAGTACCAGTTATCAAACTCTGGACCTTTTGCATGCAAGGCAGGCACTTATGCCACTAAGCTATATCCTCAGCTCTTTCTTGCAGTGTTTAAAATCAACTTAGCTCACCTCTTTTTGGAGCAGTGCACAAGGCTAACCTTTTAATTCTCTAGCTGGACCATGTCTGAGAAAGGAGAGTCTGTGCAGAACAACTTCACTTCATCTCAGACTGAGCAGGCAGCAAGTCTCCTTTGCGTTGAGAACCATACCCCTTTACTTCCAGAAAGCCTCCGTCAGAAGAATGGTTGTTCAGTCTGCACATTAGAAGTGAAGGAGCAAACGAACAAGAGAAACAGCGACTCTTTTGTATAAATCTTTCTTACTTTGCTTTTAATGCACCTGAAATCAATCCATGTGCCCTACAGTCTCTGTTCTCAAGTAATTAGTTCCTGAACTATTGTATTCATTGAAATTTAACCAAGGAAAGTCATTTATGCGGATAATATTTGCTTTAGCACCTATATATCCAATCATGACCACCAAGACAGAATCAACTAGTCAGAGGGTTTACTTGTACCAAGAATCCCTTGAATAACAACACCCAAAACCCCGGCCTGGCACAAATGGGTTGTGTTTTCCACTCAGACTTGAAGCCCTCTGAAAATTTGAAAACTCACAGTAATGATCTGAACAAAGCAAAAACGTCTCCTTAATTTACACATTATTTGCCTCTAGGTTTCCTATTGGTTAGAGTAAAATAAAACTACCCAGGATACTCTGTACCAACCAAACATTTTAAGTTGACTTCTAGATTCAGATATTTTTAAGCAGCCCTTCAAACTGCACAAACCCCGCAGGCTTGGGGTGGTAGGAAGACCCATGTGGGTCAGGCCTGAGATGGCCAGATATTCCAATATTTGTTGTTTCCACCCCAAGATGCCCATAATTACTGCCCCATACAAGGAAACAATAAAAATTTTCACTTTTAAAACTCTGTTGACTGGGAGAATCTCCTCCCTGGAGGGAAACCAGGACACACCAATTCTCATTCTTCTTCCTAGCTAGGGCTGATATTAAGAATGAATCTTGTGATAGAAGGAAAGATGCATCCTCTACAGCATAGTGCTGGCCTCTGCCAGGAGCTAAAGCCCAGCACAACAAAGTATCCAAAGAATCTTCCTGGAATGTGTTTTTGGTCCTTTAGATTTCCCCACCTCTAATCAATCATCTGAGGAAAGATATTTCAGTGATTAGCAGTGAAGGAAATTAATAGATAAGATATAGTTCTAGTAGCTATTCCTACTCTATGCCTAGTGATTTCCCTGATAACCAACCTTAAAGGTATGGTTCTGAAACGGATCACCACATTTATCTGATGCTGCAGGACCAGAGAAACATGACAATAGGACAGTAGTAGAAAGAGATGTGTGATAAGGTGCCCAGGTGCCCAGAAGATTGGATGAAGAAACTCAGGGTATTTTTGAAAGTGATTTCATTTTCCTTTCTCTCTCTCTCTCTCTCTCTCTCTCTCTCTCTCTCTCTCTCTCTCTCTCTCTGTCTTTCTTCTTTGTTTCTTTCTTTCTATATTTATGTATTCATTTATTTTTTTTCATTTTATGTATTTGGTGCAGAGTCTCACTGTGAAGCTCACACTCATAGTGATCCTCCTGCTTTCAGCCTCCACAACGCTGGGATTACCAGCATGCGACACCATGCCAAGACTGGGTCTCAGGCTCAGCATGCCCCCAGGAGGGGCAGTCTAGTGTGGCGTGCAGGATCGAGGATCGAACCCTGGTCCCTGCACTTGCCAAAGCAGGCGCTTAGTCCACTGGGCTATCTCCCTGGCCCTGAAATGGATTTTAAAACAAGTTGAAGAGAAGTGGAAGGCAGAGGAAGGCTTGAATATGTCAAAAGCCATTGGTATATTTTGTCAAGAAATTCAATACTGTTGTCACTTTTCCTCAGTCAAGTCCATTTCTTGATAGTTTTCTTTTTCCACGCATGATGGGGGAAGATCATGTCGGTGTCTTGAATCACTGAACAGGAAGGAGGCTCTGTCATCAATCCTGGAATTGTTCAAGAAGTCTTCCACTTCTTTATCTGCCCCTGAGAACACCAGGCAAGGGCTCATTTTCTCTTTCCTAGTATGCAGTGAATTGTCTACAGGCATGACTTTTTGACAATAAAGCTTCAGTCATGGAAAATGCAAAAGCTACCAGAATAGCCTGTCCCTCAGACTACTCATGAATTACACGATAATTTTATACCAAGATAATGAAAGGAAAACGGACATTTACTCAATAAGTTCCTTGTACATTTACTGTCTACATATTTGCATATTATCTTGTTGCTTATTCTCAGTGAGATCCATCTGGTACTATCTGCCCAAATATTACACAAATGGGAAAATTGATGTTCACAGATGTTAAAAAACACTTCTAATTTTATTCATTTCTTAAGCAGCGTCCCTTGATTGAATCCAGGGCTCTAACACATTTATCCAGCAAATGACCATTTTAAATACAACTGATTGAATAAAAGAATGGATTCAATGACAAAACTGAAGGAATGATGAAATCAAACACCACAAGTAGAAATTAAACAATAATCACGCACACAGAAGAAATTCTGAGATGTGTAATATTTTGTCAAAATGGTTGCTTAACGCAAAACATAAACATAGATATTTCATTATCTCTGTTAACAGATTTTTGAACTCCACTTGAGAAGTCAATAATTAAAGGACAATTCTGACACCAATAAAAAACCAATAGTGAGACAGAATAGTTTGGAGCTATTGAATGGTGGGAAAAACAACTCTGTAAACCTGAGTAGTCACTGAAGTAATAAATTACCACATTGGTTAAATGCTTACAGTCACTTTCCCATTAGCTAGGGTTATTTTACGTTTCATTCGGGTTAAGGAGGCATGGACTATTTATGCTATTTCTAAGTGGGCTTCTAACCTATTTTATATTATTATGTCATTTTGATGAACTGAGTTTTATTCAGACAACAATTTTAAATACGTGGGCAAAATATCTGTTCATGAGATAGACTAAATAAAAGAGGACAGAACAATTCCTAAAATGGGGATTCAGAATTAAACATGTTATCAGATACATTGTTTGTGGATTACACTTAGAATGGACTCCTGATGTTTGTTTGTTTATTTATTTATTTATCTATTGGATACTTAGTCTCACTATGCAGTTCAGACTCCTAGACTCATAGTGATCCTGTTGTCTCAGTCTTCCCAGCCCTGGGATTACTAGCATGTCCCACCACGTCTGGTTTAGAGGCCAGCATGGAGACCCTCGATTCCAGGGCTGGCATGGTATGTGACACTGGGGATCAACTCCAGGTCCTTGTACTTGCTAGGCAGGCACTTAGACCGCTGAACTATCACCCCCGTGTACATGTTTAAGTGTTGCATTTTTCACTAGGGAATGGTTGCCACTTCCCTAGTAAATGGGAGTGTTATTTATACTAGTCAAAATATACACTCATTTCATGACCACCCATCATCCCAAATGTGACTGCAGAATTTATTGAAAGGTAAGCTGCTTGAAGATTATACAATAGTCCACTAATATCTCAGAAACAACAAAATCACTGGCAGCAAAAGTAAATAAATTTGTCAAAAACCACTGTGGTACAAACATGAAGGTTTCTAATACCTTCACGGTGGATACCAAAGTTTCTGTATCCCGCTGACATTCTATTTGATTTTAAAACTCAATGCACCAAGTGCATCACATTTTTTCACAGACTGAGGTTGAAAAATGTCATTTTCTGCTTGTTTTCTCATAAAATTCTCAGAAGAAGCATGTTAAAATGACAATGAGACATAAATTCATAACTAATGTTTTATAACTACAGAACTTAAGAATATTTTCTCTCTGGAGATGTTTTTGTTTGCATTATTCCTAAGCTGGCCTCTACTTTCAAGATATGCACAGATACATGGAGGAAGACATTAAGGATAATTTACAAGTAAAATGAAATCAATGTTATAAATTTAGTTGAATATAGTTCTTATTAAGACATAAAATAATCTATCAGTTAACTTTTAATGAATTGTATAATTAGGTATAATATGCATTCTTTCTTATTCAACATACTGAAATAAAATATTTTTATGAAATATCTCTAATTTTAATTTCATTTAAAGTTATTTAATTTAAATTGTAACTAAATTAAAATAAATTTGGCCCATCTTTGACAGACTACTAAAGTTGTTTTACACACACACACACACACACACACACACACACACACAAAATTGGTTTAAAAAAATCTTCTTTTGAGTGTATCCACCAAGTTAGAAGCTTTGGGTTAACAATACAAAAATGACACACATATTTTTTTTTCTTCCTGAGACTTTTAGTAATAATTTTAAATTTATCTTGAATAATGTTCAGTAATACAGAATAATCAGATTTTCCACATTCTTTTTCCAGTAGTTCTTCATATGTGACAGAAAGGCAAAGGAGAAAAAGCCATACATACAGTTTAAAAAAATGAAAAGAAGTAATTCAGTGGGCCCTGAAAGATGCAGGAAATATATTTATTTTCATATGGCATAAGTACTGAGTCAATATTTAAATGATAGCTCACCTTTTTTTAACAAGTATATCATTAATTTTTAATTTTTAATCTATTAATTAATTAGGTACTGGGCCTCATTATGCAGCTCTGATTCATAGAGTTCCTTTTGTCTCAGGCTCCCCAGAGCTGGGATTACAGGCATGTGTCACCACGCTGGCTTCAGTGGCTAGCACACTGTGAGGTCCGCAAGGCATGAGGTCCCAAGGATCAAACCCAGGTCATTACACTTGCCAGCCGGGCTCTTGGACTGCCGAGCTATCTCCACAGACCCAAGCAAATAAAAATATTAATGACATGTTCTAAATTAAAGAAGCATATTTGTTCTTTTCATAAGAAATGACAAAGGATGCTTACAGGGAGAAACTAAAAAGGAAATAGTAGCAAGTACCTAATATGAGTGAATAACTGTGTATTGATATCAATCACCAGAACATGTGGCTAATATTTTCCCTTCTTCAGGATTGAATAGTTTGTTTTTCTACCAGAGTCACTGTAAGCACTTTTATGAGGGATGATGACATGGAGTGATTTTACCTGAAAGCACCCAACACCATGGTGAAACACTCCACCTGCTCAATGTGCTAGGTTCCTATAGATTTACCACCACACGGGACATTGCTTGCTTGCTTGCTTCCTTTGCTTTGCTTTTTCTGTAAATAGGGTTTTTTTTTTTAAAGAAAAAAAATACTAGTTCTGTTTTTACTTTTTGTTTTTTGTTTTTTACTAGTACATGTTTGCATTATGTGCAATTTGCAATCAATCTGGCCAGTAGGGACCTGCACATACTACAGCTTAGTTCTCTTCACTCCATGATGTACAGTGTTACGTGAAAAAAAAACACACATGAGCTTAAAGACAGGACACTATTTCTTTCTTGAGTAAGGCAAAGTTCAAAGAAAGATCACCATTAAGGGTAAATAGGAAGGAGTTCATGACTTTCTTATTTTGACATTTCACAATGAGCTGGTTTCTTATAAAACAACACACATCCAACAGCAGATATCAAGTCCCAGGTTATCAAGGAGTAGTCCAGACCTAATGCATGAACAAGTGGAAGCTTCTCAAGGTTCTCCACCTGCTTTCAAGTGTACAGAACTATGGTACAAAGACATTATTACCTCATAAGAAAAATCAAGTTGAAATACCCCAAACTAATTGACCAACCCACAAACCAATTCTGAACTTCCATACAAACAAACCCCTTGGGAGAGTACAAAACTCCTCGAAGAACCTTGGAAGTTTCTGGACACTACACAAACGCTGAATGCCTAGACTTAGGCCTCCTGCGTTTTCAGACCCTTCTGTGTTACCCTTCCTCAGCCATAGACATAAGCAGCCTCTTGTGGATACCTACAAGGTGAAAACCATGTTAACAGCAAACCTGTCCAGCCCATGGGAATGTATTTTCACCGTAAAGACTAGTCCTGATCAGCTCCTTTTTTTAAACTGAGAAAATCAACAGGGCTATAGAGATAGCTCAGTGGTCTAAGTGCCTGCCTGGCACACACAAGGACCTGGGTTCAATCCCCTTTACCGCATGCTGTGTGGGTCCCAGAATCCCAGGCATGCCATGGTAGCCCTGAAGCCAGGTCTGGTGGCGCACACCTGCAAACCCAGTGCTGGGGAGGCTGAGACAGGAGGGGGGTCGTTAAGAGTCCGAACTGTGTAGCAAAACCCTGTACCAAACAAATAAATGAGGTTAAACAGTTTTAAAAATTGAAAACTCACTGTATTTGTGTAAATGCCCGGTAACTAATGGAAGGATTGCAGGAGTCGTGATAGTCACATCTCCTGTAGTTGTTTGTAATAGGACACAACACATAGATCACACTCAGGGCTATGCATAAGACCATGGAGCACTATGATCAAGCCAGCCATCTTTGTAGAGTTCTTCCTCTACATATACTCATATACAGTGGTACGTTTTTGATTTATAAGAAGAAAATACAACTCATAAAATAATAATTATTTTATGTTAGCAAAGGAATGGAGTGTTTTATGAACATCATTCAGTATATCACTTGGAGATATTTGCCTATATACAAGCTTAATATTTTCATTATAATATTAGAACTAAAATGAAATGTCCACATTACCACACATGAGGATAATTTGTGCAATTGATAGGTTCATGTGGGTGAAATTTTACCAGTTTTAACATGGAAAAGCGAGTGTGCTTTCTTAGTTTGAATTTGCAATATTCCTTAATGATATACTTTACTTGAAGGCATATTTGTAATATGTCATCAACTAAATAGCTATTTTGTTATGATAGTGTCATTTACCATATTTATTAAAAAGCAGCACAAACTAGAATAAGTTACTTCACTTTTTAGTATTCAGTTTTTCTGTGCCTTTTGATAAAGTCATTGGTAAGTCATGCTAGTTGATATTACTTTTCAAACACTTTTACACACCCAGTATTACTTAAACTTAAAAAAAATATTCAAATTCTACCTCCTATGAATAAAATAAGTATGCGGTTCAAAAGAAGGTCATCTCCATTCTGTTCTAGGACTAGAAGACCCAGGAGACTGGAATCAGAGATTTTTAGAAACTGGCATAGACTTCAGAATTAATCTAGTTTAATTCTCTGGTAGTATTATTCAAAAAGCTAAAACAGTGAGAGTTTATAGAAACTGTTGAAAGTTAAAGGAGCCAGCGAGGTAGTTCGACAGACTAAAGCACCTTCTTAGGCAAGAACAGGGGATCACGGTTGAATTTCGGTCACCGCATGCTGTGCCAGCCCCGCCCCCAGGGAGGGCTGAGGAGGGCCACAGTGTCCAGGCTGGGGCTGCACACCTGTAGTCCCAACACTGGGGAGGCTGAAAGCAGGAGGACCACTACGGGCCTGAGTTGTGTAGTGAGACCCTGTCATAAGCAAATCCATTGAAAAAAATAATCCAGTTAAGGAAATGTCTGCATCTTTCTGTGTTTACGTCTGAAACCACAGCATAGATTATACTTTCGGACTTGCCCTTGTACCCAAAGTTTTCAACAATGTGATGATGCAATTATACATTTTTAATTCTCTCCTTTTCAAGTATTCTTCCTAACTTACAATAAGCAAGATATTTAACACGGCATCATTCATAACATAGTCTAAGTTCAAACGAAGCTTCTCAACCTCTGGGGCAGCCTGTGTCAGCATTCTCACCACCAGAAGCTTCTCAGAAATGTGAATTTTTAGGACTGGCCTGATAGCTCAGCAGACTAAAGCACCTGCTTAGACAGAGCACAGTGGCCAGGGTTTGATCCCCGGGTGTGCCGTGCCGGCCCTGCCACCCGGGCGCGCTGAGACAGCAATTGAGACTGGGTATGGTGGCACGCGCCTGTAATCCCAGCTCTCAGGAGGCTGTAAACAGGCTGATAACTATGAGTTCAATCTGGTAGTGAGACCCTGAGCAACCTGTAGACCTTTCCCTACAATATAAAATAAATAAATAAAATCCTCGTGGATATACTATAAGTAATACTAAACATTTAAAAATCATACTTCACATTCTTCGTCCTATCAAACATGAAAGTTAGACTTTATTGAGAGATATTTTTAAAATTACTTTCTTTCTTTCTTTCTTTATTTATTTATTTGGTACAGCTCAGACTCATAGTGATCCTCCTGTCTCAGCCTCCCCAGCGCTGAGATTACAGGCATTTGCCACCATGCCCAGTCTTGACGGCCAGCTCAGAGCAGGGCTAGCACGGTATGCAGTATGGTGGATTCACACCTGGTCCTTGCTCTTGCCAGGCAGGCACTTAGATTGCTGAGCTATCTCTCTGGCCCTTGAATTGCTCTTTTTAAAATTATCCTAAATATCTTTTGGATTTAAAGATGTTGCAAATAAATAAAATAATACATTTGACAATAAAAAGATAGCATTAGCTTCTTTATACTTGATGTCATGTTGTTTTTTTTCTGTTTGCTCACTCTTGGTGAAGAGATCTAAACCAGCGCTTTCTCTTCATGCTAGCCTAGCCATGTTTCCTCCTACCTCCCCTGTCCTATATTCCTGCCTTGTGGTAATAGGTAAGTAGGAAGAGAAGGACGCAAGAAGAACACAGTGGAAGGGGAGCAGGGCCGTCTAGAGGCAGTACTTTCTAGTTATTTTAAATTCCCCAGAGGTAGACACCTGAATGCTGGTCTTCATTTTGTCTGTCCTCCTTTTCATACAAGTGAAAGTTTGATTTCTTCTCTTTTCATTGAAATCTTTAAAATATTCAGTGAAACATTTAAAACTTGACAACAGGACAAAACACATGCTGTCCAACTTCATCAACTATATCCTAGGTCCTTAATTACGTACTTATAGGAGTTCTGAAATTATAAATCCAAATAACTGAATCACGCATTCCATCAGTCACTGGCTGAAGACAACTTCAAAACAGGTACCCTAAGTCCAAAGTTTCACCATCTCTACAGCTTCCCACCTTGCTTTATTTTAATAGATCATAATGTATTCATTAATAAAGGAAAATTTGTGTAAATATTTTTAACGGAAACCAAAGAGTATCGAGCAGTGAATTTCAGGGACTTAAAATAGTTCCCACTGTTTGATTTCCTAGCTTTCTGATTATTCAGATATTCAATTCAAAAGTGAAAAAAATGTCAAATTTATTTTTGTACTTTTCATCACACTTCACAAAATAAGCTTCATACCAGCTTCACATATGGCATACACATTAGAGTAAAAATATTTGTGCTTTTGGATATGTTTCCTATGCCCACAAAACTCTTTAATTTCCAAATGTTGTTGCTGTTCAGAAACACTTTTAAGGTAACTGAATACCTATTCACTGTAAAAAAATAAAAGCAGTGTTTTTATCTTTAAATTTTTAAATACTAAATTAAATAAATTAGTAGTTTACACTACTTTAAAGAATTTATTATGCTTTAGAACATGCAATAATGCATGTCTTTATTTTACTTTGATAAGATTTTCATGTGTCAAGCATAGCAATGTAATTATTGTTTTATATATTATAAAGTTAAGAATTCAGCTATGATAGGCTATACTGTACCTACTTTCAATAAGACTTTCTTTATATATTTGTCTTTTTTAAAGAGATTTATTGATTTGTGTCTTTGATACAGGTCTCCACACGCAGCTCGGACTTGTAGTGATCCTCCTGTCTGAGCCTCCCCAGTGCTGGTTTTATAGGCATGTACAACCACACCCTGCACAGGGCCGGCACAACAAGAGTACGAGGGATGGAACCTGGGTCCTTGTGCTTGCCAGACAGATGCTTATACTTCCAAGCTATCGCCCCGGCCCCTAAGACTTTATTTATATATTTTAGCTAAATTATTATTTCACTTTCCAGTCATTTTTTGTGTCATTTTGACTAACAGTTCCAACTGCAAGTTTTAGATTATAAGTAAATTATGAAATTAATGTCAGACAACTACAAATGTTTTCATAGGATTTACACATTCTACTTTTATATAATACACATAGAAATTGAGTGATAAAGAATGAATAAATTTCAAAATAACAAAAATCATTAAAATACATCTATCAGCATTTGTCTCTATAGTTTATTCTTCAGATCCATCTTGCCACATGGATATTACTTGTATGTCCTTGCATATTAGTTACTTGAGACTTTACAATTTAGTAATTTATCCAACATTACCAAAAACCAGCCAACAACCAAGAATATATACTAATACTCACTACAAGATGTTTATGTAATTCAATACATATTTTTAGCTGCTTTTAGTGATTTTTCCAAGTCATTGTAAATGAATTTCAGCAGGTAATCAGTATAAATATATTTTTCAGCAATAATTACTGAACATTAGATAGCAATAATCTCAATGTTAGGAACTTCTTAGATATAATATTTTTCATAGGAAATGATTATGTAATTCTCTCATTTATACAGATCAGCTTACACAGATATCTTGCCCTAAATAATAGGCAGAGTTGGGGATTTTGCCTTAGAAAAGTGTCCAATATTTAAAGCTGGATAGCAGATAGATAAATTAATACATAGATACAGTCACGAGATGTCACAAAGAGTATTCCACATTTTTGTTTTCTTCAGAGAATTCCATCTGACAAGAGTTTTACATTTTAAATTGAATCAATTGGGACATCAAGCAATTCTCAGTAAATGACATCAAAGTTGACCTTGAATGAAACAATCCAAAAAAGAATTACTGCAAATTTCCAAAAAAGTTTTAAATATTTTATGTACTTTTAATTACAGTTGAAGAAAGGAAAACACTATCCCCTCCCCAAATCCCAAATCAAGGCTATATATTGAATGTATAGTAACTTATGTGCTTTTTACACTAAGTAGACAAATTTGGTGAATAGCCAAATTCATCCATTGCGTGTAGTGTTTCTTTACTGTTCATTAATTTTAAAATGGTAAAAAATTAACTTATTGATATTACTTATTAAAGATAAGTATTTCTTATTTATATTTTCAATGAACCAGGATTTGTTGTCTATGTGGTGAAGAATTATTAGGCAGTGACATTTTCTCCTTTGAAATACATTACTTGCTTTATAGCAGACAAATTCTAGAGCCATTAAAAAAATCTCTAATCAGAGAGAAACAAATTGGGCCAAAGCTAGAGTTGCCTGATGGTTCTCTGTCATTTAGAATACTCTTCTCTTCATGTTTGCTTAACCGGTTTCTTCTTTTCCTTTAGATTCCTGATAGAATATCACAATAGGATTTTATTAGTCATACATGGGTGGATTTGTCTCTACAACAGTTGAGATGATTTTAATTTCTATTTTACTCAATAAGAGTTTTTTTTTATTTTTTGTATTTTAAGGAAGGGTCTACAGGGTATTCAGGGTCACTACTAAATAGGACTTGTAGTGATCCTCCTGTTTACAGCAGCTCAAGTGCTGGGTTTACAGGGGCGCTCCACCATGCCCAGTCTCAATTGCCCTCACAGCATGCCCAGGGGGCAGGACCAGCAGGGCAGGCTGGGGATCAAACCCCCAACCCCTGCACCTGCTTGCAGGCACTTTAATCTGCTGAGCTATTTGGCTAGCCCAATAAGAGAATTTTGAAGTAACCTATACAAATCAAATATTACAAAAGGCCAATTAAATTTTTAAGATGAAGAAACCATCTTCATAATATTAAATGACGTTTCTTTTTCAACTGAAGTATTCCAATCTTAAAGTGTGATGTTAGTCTCCTGAAGAGGATAACAAGGTGAATGATGGGAAAATCCTCTGTCTCCAGGCTTGCTTACTGCTGTTTCCAAAAATTGCCGCTGTTCACCGCCTGTCTCTGAGTAGACTGTAAGTGTTCTTTGGGAGCTGCTGTTATAAGAAAACTCTAGAAAGTATGTACATAGACCACTTGTTCTATTACTCATACCTACATCATCTGGAAATTCAATATACAAGAACAATCTCAATATGTTCTATGGGTTTAGACCTATCAATGAGAAAACAGTACATCTGAAGTGTTTTGGCTAAAGTCCGTTAGTGATAATTAAATAGAAGAAATAATCTCCTTTTTGTTTGAGAGATTTTGGAAATTCTCTTTGAAACAAAACACATCAGTCTAATTTTTGCCTAATCTAATCAAAAAAGTTACAGCAACAATATATCTTAAATGTAAATTTTAAATGTGACTAAAAACCTAAGATGTTTCACATTATTGTATAATAAATATGTAACCTTAAACATGTTTTGTACTATACCATTGAAGGCTACTCAAATTGCAGTAATATGTTCCTTATGTATTTTAAGCAAAGAACATATAAATTGAAATTCACAATACACTGTATTCTTATTGAGCAGATAGGTATAAATCATCCTTTAAAATAACTGTAATCTTTCTATTACTTTTGAATAATGATCTTTAAATTTACTTTTTTGCTTTATGCTTTATGTTAATTCATAATAGACATGTAATGGGGCTGGTGAGATGGCTCAGTGGTCTAAAGCACCTACTTAGAACAAGCTTAGCAAAGCACAGGGACAGCGGTTCAATCCCCCAGCACCACATGCCAGCCAGCCCGCCCCCTCATGGACTGAGATGCCCCCCATAAATAAATAAATAAAAATTTAAAAAAATAGACATGTACTGAGGACCAGCTTGCTGAGGTATGGAGCAGGCAATATGGACAGCGCTAAGACTAGCAACCAGTGAAGTTCTTGTGCTTCAAAGCAAGATCACATGGCAGCTGAGGACCTGATGCATGCAAATTCCTTCTAGCTATGTAGTTGCCTTGAGCAGACGATGGGGTTACTAGTTAACCCTGATTTTTTTTTCCCCAGAGATTTTCCAAAAATGCGTTGCTCTTCAATCCTAGGACCTTGATCACATCAGCAGTTCACCTCCACTGCTTCTGGCAGCCCCGAGCACACTCCCAAATCAAGCTGTGCATGCAGTAAAGGCCCAGAACAGCACACAGTCTTGGTCCTTACTGGACTTTGACCATCCTAGTGCCCCTTGTAGCTGAAAAACGTATATCTTGTCTGTGTTTTATTCTGTCATCTGACCCCTGAACAGGAGACTGATGGTTCTAGGTCAAGGCTCCTACATTTCTATCAATCTTAAGGTAGAATTTTCATAATTTAAGATAATTTAGTTATTTTTTCTTATATTTGATGCTACACTACATCATATAACTGATTACATTGCTTTTAGCTACAAAATTACCAAGAAATCTATATTTTCATAGGATTATTTTATAGTGTTCTTCCAAAGAGTCAAATGAAAAAGAATGGAGGAAATCTGTCTTCAAACTAGAGGCCCAATAATCAAACTGAGGGCCTGGATCCCATAGCAGGTCCTCCATGAGTCCAGCTACAGCAAGGACAATGTCTCATGCAAGTCTGCTTCAAGAATCTGCACTGGGAAGATCCAAAGGCCAGTGGTGGAAGCTAAAAACTCTGCACCAGGGGGATGAAGGATCTGTGCTGGCAGGCTGATGGGTGAGCGCTGGAGCCCACCACAGCCATCTTCAGCAGTACTGACAGTGACAGCAACAGCGACAGCTAGGACCAGAGCGCCTTCCATGAAGAGAACAACTAAGTTCGTATCACAAAAACCAGCACGACAAGCTTCTCTGGGAGAATCAGCCACACAGCCTCTTCCCCTTTAGGTCTCCTTTTATGCTGTTAGCAGCCATTCTCAGGTGAGTCCTCCATGCCCAGAACCAAGAAATTTGTATTTGTTGCTACAATCTCAATCTATGTAGACAGAGGTTCCATTTATATACAGAGCTAAGCCATTTTAAGTCAGTTCAATTCAATTTTGAAATGTATTAATTTAATGTAACAAAACTTAAGTGACTGGAAGAGTTATACTATAGGTAACTTGGAGGATACAGTTAGTTACAGATCATTCAAAAATATATTAATTTTTGATCTATTACTTGGCTACTTTTGTAAATAATTTTACCTATGTATGAAAATTATATTTAACTAGACTCTACTATAGCTGAAGATACCTAAAAACATTCTGTGGTAGTAGACTATTTGGTAAATATTAATTTCTTGAAAAGAAACAAATATCTTATGACTGCCAGGTGGGAACTATGGGTAGGAATTTACTGGGATATAAGTTTTTTGACACAATTTTAAAAAGCAAAGTTTGAGTAAGGAGTGTATTAAAATAGAGTTAGTGATCTTGAACATCTTTTTTTCCTTTCTGTATTTAGGACAGGGTCTACAGAGTCTACAGGTTTTCACTACTTAGAGTGAACTCCCTGTTTTCAGCCTCCCAAGAGCTGGGATTCCAGGCACGTGCCTACACACTCACTTGGTCTCAGTTTCCATCTCAGCACACCCCAGCACACTGGGGCTGGAACCCCTGCCAGTGCGCTCAGCCTGAGCAGGCTTTTTAGTTCCCTGAGCTATCAGGCCCATCCTCCTGAACATCTTTAAGTACCTTTTTGCTTAAAGTTTTCTAACAACTAGGAAATGGACTATGTTTATATTATGAATTTAATGGAACCAGCCCAGTAATTAACTGATAAAAGACATGCACTGAAGTTCATTATTTAGATACATCCAGAACCTACTAATTTAAGTAAGGGTCAGCTGAGATACCACTCATACAAACTATGGACTAAGAGAAAAAAAAAAAGAGTGGCTTATGTTTTTTGTAAGCATAATGAGGGATTTCTGGTGAAAGATATAAACTGTACCAAATAGGAAACAGGCTTGCCACCCACCAGGCTTTGAAATGGTTAAGGGCGGCAGGTGAAAACCTGCAAATGTGAGACTGAAGCGAGTGAGATCAAAATAAAAATAGAATATGAGTACAGTTTGGTACTTATCAAATTATATTTCATTACATTAAAATAAAAATGAAATTCACTGACATTTCACGGACAACTTTGACATTATCAGCTCTTCTGGATTATGATAGACTAACACATATAATTAGCAAGCCTCTCTCTAATTTCTAATCTTTATAAGATTTGTTGACACCTTAAGCACGCTACTGAACCTGCCAGATAGGCACGGTAATTATTTTGTTGACACCTATTTTTAATGTGTGTGCAGATAAAAA
>NW_004524603.1:9574058-9585829 GCF_000260255.1 Octodon degus
CACCCGAGGAGCAGGAAGATTTAGTGAAGTACTACACAGTAGAGTTACATAAAGAGCAATATCTATTATTTATTTCAAAAAGATAAAAGAAATTTGAAACTTTATCATCAGTGATAAATGTTTGGCAAGACAGTTATGTTTAACCTATTTAAATATTAAAGAATACATGTGGCAAAACAAAACACTATTCCCTTAAATGTAGATTTATGTTTATCAGTTAAAATAAATTTATTCAAAAATTTTAAATGTAGGTACACATATACATATACAGAGAGAGACTAGGCATGTTATTTTCTTCTGAAAGTATTTCTGTAATAGATATTAATAAGATAGAGATTAAAAGCAGAATGAAATACTCATAGGCTGCTAAATTAATTCCTGGAGGAAAGTGCTCCGAATTATAACTGGGCCAGTGGCGAGAAGGACAGAGTGCAAGAGATAGCTAAAGAAAATCTGAAGGGCTAGTGACAGATATTTTAAGGAAAAATAGTTTCTCACCATCATTAAGGCAATGTAAGTTTTCCTCCAACAAAGACTTTAAAAGGAAAGACTTATGGATGAGACATTAAATGAAATGGATACTCAAAGTTTACTGATGAAACAAATATCTTTTTTGAGTTTAGCAGTAGAAATAATATTTACAGTTTGGGCTAGAGACTGTAAAATCAGCTCTCAGAAAATGTTGCGGTCTGATTTTAGAACAGCTTTTATTGTACCTGAGAAAACATTGTAACAAAAATATTATATAGCTTCACATAAATGTTTTGTGATAATTATAGGTACTAAGAGTACTCAAGAGATAGATTTATATTATAGAATCACTATAAGTAAAAACATTATTTATTCTTATCACTGAAAGATCAATTTTCCTCTGTTTATTTCAAATGTATTTTCTTGTTTACCAGTATCATTTTATTTTATTTTATTTCCTTTTTTTTTTCTTTTTTGTGGTACTGAGGGTTGAACTCAGGGCCTTGTACATGGTAGCAAGCACTCTACCACTGAGCTACATCCCCAGCCCTACCAGTATAATTTTAAATCAAGCAAACGTTGAACAACATGACTAAGGAACAAATACTGATGTGATCAAAACATTCTACACCTCAGATTTTTCTTCTACAATTCTACCCAAGCTGTCAAGAGTGCTTAAAAGGTTGCCTATATGCAAGCTAAGACTCCGTGAAAGTTAGAAAATTTGAACAGTCGTTATTCTCAGCCCATGGTGCTATTGTTAAAAACACACAGTCTAGAAATAGAGATTGTACTGGAAGCCTGAAAAAGAGCATGTGTCACTCTTCTCGTCTGCAGACTGAGGCATTGCTGTAAGAACTGAGAGCCTGAGTACATGTAGAAAGTAAGGTTTGGCCTGAAGTCCACAGTCAGGAAATACTGCATCGCCAATGCAAACAACAACAGCAGCAACAACAAAAAGTGAACTTTGCAAGCACCTACTTACACTAGCGAAATGTTACTTAAATGTTTATGTTAAATATCTGATTTAAATTTAAAAGGTTGTACGAGACATGACAAAATTTTATTCTGAAAATTTCATTAGCTTCATTGACAACCTCACCTATTATAAGCTAGACCTAGTTTTCACGTATTCAGTTCTTACGGGATCATTTAGTATTCAGCAAGTGCTTTAAATGGCAGTGAGTGCCTTTTATTGCTAATAAAAGTCAACTGAGAAACTGCTTGTTGAAGTTACTATATATGGGCAGAAAAGTAAAGTTTTCTTGTATCGACCCAGGGTGGTGGGATTGTACATGGCTCTCTGACAAACTGTATTGAGAAGTCTCTCACCATATTGTTACACTAAGGAAATGACCACAATGAAGCTCTGATAGTTCTTTTGATGGCAGCATCAAACACTGTATTGAATGGTTAATGGGAACATGGAGAAACAATAGCACTTGGATCTCACGGTCTTTGATTC
This sequence comes from Octodon degus, assembly GCF_000260255.1. Classification (NCBI taxonomy): domain Eukaryota; kingdom Metazoa; phylum Chordata; class Mammalia; order Rodentia; family Octodontidae; genus Octodon; species Octodon degus. The sequence continues at coordinate 9,575,995 of NW_004524603.1, forward strand.
ACTGACATTAAAAATATTAGGATGGTATATTCAATCATCTGAAAAAAATGACACATTAATTGATTTTGCAGACATTAACTGATTTTCCAGGGAAATTATTTTTGTTTAAAATGAAAAAATTATTTCCAATGAGCTCTATAATTCTACAAATTTCAAGTCTGAATTAATAAATGATTGAGAAATATAATGCAGGAGAGACAAGTGTCTTATTATAAATAAAGTCTCCCAAAATACTGCTATAGGATATTGATTGCTATATGTAATTGTTGGACTGAAACTTTGGTGATTCTTTTCTTCACAAGTTTTGCTTAATAGGCAAAGATGAAGAAAATGTATAAAAGTAAATATGATATATTTGTAAGGATCATTAATAATTATATTTCCATTGAAAGATAACTGAGTAGTAAAATGATTAAAAAGAAAGTTTATATTTAATCCACATATTACATTAATTCAAATAATGTCTGTGATTTGCCAGGTGCAGTCAATACCTTAAATACTAGAAAATATGCTTCCAAGTAGAATTATTGTTATATATTATTTGGGAAACCATCATATGACACCAGTTAATAAGGCATTGCCTTACCTATTTAATTTCTATGATTTATTTAATATTTTTAATCTTAATGAAGCCATGGACTACATCTGAGACTGTAAGACCATTAGAGGAAGCTGCAGAGTTGGAACAAGCTTTTCGGTTTTGCATATTACTTTTGCATGTTATTTCAATGAGACATCGAATGCAATGAGAAGAACAAATTCTTGTTGCATTCAATTAAACTTCATAAAACTTGACTCCAAGTTAAAAGCACCATGTAGCACAGTGTTCGTGAGTCCAACAGAGTGTATGTAGGTCACGCCTCTATTTCTTGTGATTCATATTCCCAGCATACTGGGATGTGCAGAAGAAGAAGGGGCGAATATGTTAGATAGGGAAAGGAAGCACACACACACACACACACACACACACACACACACACACACACACATTTGCTCACAGACAGTTTTTCCTGGTAAAAATATTCCAAAGAACTAATTTTACTTCCTTTCCAAACATGAAAACATTAAAGAACATGTCACTATTCACATTTATGAGGCTATTTCAAACTTAAATCATGAGGAAAATGTAGAATATGGCTCTCAGGAGCTCTTCTGTATTTCTTCAACACTTTTACAGTCTACCAGAAATATGGGATCTTCAGCAAGTAAACTCAGAGCCAATGAATACATCTTTATTTCCAGATTTCCTATCATCGAGGGAGGTTTTAAAATCTGGAGTGGTATTTTTAAAAAGTCAGTTACTTCAAGCTGTTATTATGAAAAGCCTGCCCCCAAAATGAACTAAGTTAGAGTTTAGCAAGATCTTTCAACAACATTTTCAAGTACAGCCACAACCAAACTTGATTTCACGGTGCAGGTATTTTCTACATTTTAGGATAATGAAATTGTAGCAAGAACTCCTCTTGCTGGCAGCAGCAGGGGGAGGGGAACATGGACTGCAAATGACAACCGACTAAAAACTTGAAGAATGTACTGATACTTATGTGGATAGGGTGGGATGGGAGATGTAGGGCCTCTTCTACAACCAGGGTATATTCATAGTGGCAATGTCATGGGTCACAGAGAAGGCAATCTATCTCTCTAATACGAGCATCACTAACAACACCAGCCGGGATTATGAATGAATGAAGACATGAGTGGGAGAAGGTGGGTGGGTAGGGATAATGCCAGCTCTCTTACTTAGTTTAGGGGTGGGGGAGGGAAAAATCATACTCCTTACTTGTTCCTGAAATATACAGAATTTCCCTCATGTGTATTTAAGGCAATGACGATGACATTACTGTAGAAAGCTGTAATAAGTTTTGGGTTTTCACGGGCATAATGGATAGAGTTCCCTTCATTGTTTGAGTTCTAAATCAGAAAGGATTTACAGACAGGAGGCAAATAGCATCCTTTATGTAGTTCCTGCTGACTGCGAGGGGTAGGGCTTGCATGTGGAGTGTGTTATCTTTCACTGTGAAATGAAGCCGACTTCTAGCCACAGGATACCGTAGCACCGTCGGGATTTCACACTATCAATCTTCTTGCAGAAGCAGGGTCTAGTCTTATACATCGTGTAGTGGAATCCAGACTTTCTGCAGGCAGCCTGGAGTGGGCAACAAGCGACTCAGCGCTGCATGTGCAAGTGTCTTTCTCAGAGACAACCGGTGGATGCTTCTTCCTCTCACATGGGAGGAGGTGAATAAATTGTTGCTATAAAGGCAAAGAGCGAGTGTAACAGTGCAGACTCCTTAACATAAAAGGAATAGATAGGGCGGAAAAACAGGTAACAACTCCACATCCCTACATCTTTACTTGGTCAAAGCTAGAATCCAACAGTCAAACAGGTGTGAGGAAATGGGAACTTCTAGCTCCTGATCAATCAATTAGAAATAATCTTATTAAGTCTTTCTTTAAAATGTTCTCAGCAGACTAAGTGCCTGCTTTGGTGAGTGCAAGGAGCAGGGTTCCATCCCCAGGCCCGCACACTGCACCAGCCCCTCCAGTGGGGTGTGCAGAGCCAGTAAGAGTCTGGGCATGGTGGCATATGCCTATAATCCCAGTGCTGGGGAGGCTGAAAACAGGAGGATCAGGATGAGTCTGACCTGCGTAGTGAGACCTTGTACCAAATAAATAAATTAAAAAAATAAAATTAGAGGCCATCTTAAGGCCACCCCACCATTATTTTGGTTTATTTAAATAAAAAGAGAGGATTTCTTCCAGTAGAACAGTATTAGATAATTATAGACATATATCTTAAGTTTCTGAAAGCCAATTATTTTAAAAAGTTTATCAGAAAACACAACATTTCAAGTTCAGGTAATGATACACTTAGAAAAAAATATTTCACTTGATACTATAGTTTTGAAATTTAATTTATTATGTGCTGCATCATCTAACTTTAAATGTACCAAAATATGGAAATAAAGCATCTCTCAAATCAAGACAACATGAGCAAATCTTAGAAGCAAATAAATTTACTCTTTGGATCTTGTTGACATCAGTCACTCAGCTGGAAAAATGGAAAAAGTTTCTCTTTTATCTGTTTTATATTGTAAAATACAAGCTACATTTGAAATAAGAATTTCTTGGCCTAGAGTTTTTGCTGTTCATACTATTTACAACAAATAAAACATATCTCAAAAAAAAAAGATAGACTTGTGGAATGCCTCACTTTTCTTTTAACTTTTAATTATAAAAAGGTGCAGCAGATGAATGACTTAATATTTTTAATATTTACTTTTTCTCTAGAGAAATTTACTCATTAATACACTTCAAATAAAATCATAGAGAACTCTAGAACTTGAAATGTATTGCCCATTTAAATAAAGAAAAAATATATCGAAATGTGATTTTTAAAGATGAACTACTAACAACTTTTTTGCTGTTGCCTAGCCATGACATGCCATACGTTTACAAATGAGTAAAGGTTAATGGAAACCTGTACTGTATTTGTAGACTTTTCAGACAGCCTTGCTGAACACTGATAACTAAAGGGGAAAACTTCAAATATTTCTTATTTTCTGCATATAAGTACCTATCATGAGGTCTAGACGATGTACGTGTATAGACAATAACCATCTTATATTGCGAATCAGCATCACCTTAGTGACATGCCACCACTTCTCTCCCCATTATTGGCCACTTTTTGACACACTTTTTAAAGCAAACTCATTACTGTGTTCATTTTTAAGAAAAGCTGATGGCATTTGCTTTCATGTGCCTTCACATATGAAGAGAACATTTTGTAGGATGAATATGAATCGAGCAGAGAGAAAGTAGACTAATATATTCTTGTTTGACATTACTGCACAAATTATCCAAGTAACTGCACAGGAAATGCCCTAACTCTAAAGCTGTGAACAAGTAGAAAGAAGTCAGGAAATGTATACTTTATATGTAGTAAATATTTAATTTATATTCTGCATAAGATATATCTGCATCTATGCTGTTATATATACCTGTGTATATATAAGCACATGTTTATTAGAAATTAAACATAGGAACACATGTTTATTCTCTGAATCAATACAAAAACCCATGGCCCAAATATGACAGTCAGTAAATTTGTAGGTCCATAGCTGTAAGAATTGATGCAAATTTTCCCTTTTGGGAGTACAACTATTCAAGTACATATTCAGTAATACAAAGAACTGAACTCAGTAAGTGGTAGTGCAAACCTCTTAGCATTTGGCACGGTATCGTCAGGGTCTTCCTAACATGATCTGTAACTTCTGACTTCTTACGAGCACACTGCTCCATTTAAGCCTCTCATGTGTACCCCATGAACATAATTTGCAGGAGGGAAAAGTAAATGACTCTAGCAGCTTAGCAACATTTCATCTTCCTCATCTCACATAAATGAGATTATTTAGCCTAGAGATGAGCATGCTTCCTTTTATTCTAGTCAACTTGCACAAAACATAGAATCATTATGACACGTTGAAAGAACAGAAAAAAGAGCAAGCCACAAGCAGTTATGCATTTCAAATATATTTGCTATGAAACTGAGAAAACATTCACAGTGTCTTCTAGAACTTTCCATCATAATAAAAAGTGATGTGGGCATTGAAAGTTTTAGCAGAGTCTTCACATTTTGAAAATGTGAACCAAATAAAATGTTAGGTTTACATTTTTATGCTACTTTTTGTCTTGTGATGACCTCTCCTGGTTGAGTTGTTCATTATCTTAGATTCATGTAGTTAATATTTTTTTCTTTGAATTGTTTTAGTTTTAAGAACATAACCATCCTAATGTTCTTTACAGCAATATATAATGTAAAATGATATTTTCCTTAAATGCAAAAGTACTTGAAACTCATTTTATCAAAGTACATGAAATTCATCCTAAGCAGTAAAGTCCTGTGTCATTCTTATCATTTGATTCATGTCCATGATATAAGGCAACTCTGTGCTTTAGTCATACAGTTTTAATTCAAATGAAATTAAAAGGCATCTCTGTTAAGGCACTTTATAATTTTAAACAATAGTGAGCAAAAGCTACATCAGTTTTAATTACCAAATATAACTATCTTAAAAGTAGCTGTTTTTAGCTTGCTCTTTCTCACCAAGTTCCAAGTAATAAAACACAAGCATGTATTTCTGAGACAATAAATTTTCCGTATTTGAAATACACAGTGACTGCTACTTTTGATACCTAATGGATGTTCAGATTGACTTGCTATAACCCAAGTATAAGAAAAAGGAAACAGAATACAGGGGAAGAAATCCTAGAAATCAGGGCCTTTTACTAATTACTCTAAGTTCAACTTATAACGAATTTTCCAGGAAAATTGGCAGCAAGCTTTCTATAACTAACCTCTGAAGTGGAACTGAAAGTTTATGAGAACAGGTCACTAAGTATATAGTTATATATTTGTGTAAATACCCATATCAGGCATAATGTTTTCATAGTTCCTCTTTCTATCAGTACAATTAATTCAAGTCTTAACAATAATAACTTTGTGCTTTTTAATTTAGATTCTGAAAATGAAGTTTTTCCCAAGTTCACTGTGCCAGATTATGTCTCTATCTTTAAGTGTTGCAAGAAATAAAACCTAATAGAGAAAAACTAATCCAGCAAGTATTTGACAAAGATATCAAAATATTAATAATGATTCATTAGCATGGATAATATTTTACCAAAATTTTCAAAGTCCTTTTAAATGCTATTCTTTTTCTATTTATAGGCTGGAATGAGAATATTCACATTAAACTATAGCCAAAGCTGTAGTAATATATTCGCAACTCTTATAAACAGAGATAGGGCTATTTCACGTATGGTGAGTTTTGAAGACGTTAAACTTATTTTCCCTAAATGAAAACACTTCTGTTTCAAACTCTGAAATCTCTGAGTGATTCATCACCGACTTGCTTATTCTCAGAAACAAATGTGCTTATGAGTCTTATCCTAAGTTCTAGAGGGATGTCTCTATTCTTTAACTCTTTCAGAGCCAAAGGAACGACCAGGCATTTCCTCTCCATATAAAGCAATAAAAAAAAGAAATGGAATAATCCATCTCTTCTAAATCTCATAGAAAACATTAGTAGCCTCTCCTTGGGCGGGGGGGGGGCAACTATTGAAAGCCACAGATACACATTTTGAGTAGCCTTGTTTTCCTGAAAGCTCTTTCAAGAAATTTCTTCACTGTTCCACAAATGCTATCTTCCAGTGACTACCCCAAGCCCTGAATTGCCTGGGTTGTATCCAGGAATTCAGACTGCTAAACAATTCAAGCAGTTTCAGGGACAATGTTATCTTTCATTTTCATGAGCATGTACTAAACAAGTATTAACTTTTCTAGAAGATAGAGGAGATTCAAAGAATCTATAGACGCCCACTCTGTTTAGAAACAGTATCTCTCTCTCATCTTCAAATCCTAACTCATGTAAGTGAAAACCATAAATAAAATCAGGAAACTTCTTTCTGTCATAGTCTCCACATTGCCTTCACCGTTCTTTCTAAGTAAAACGCCATCAGCTCCCGGCACAAAAACTCTCGAGAATGTGCCATCGACACTCATCGCCGGCACCCAGCGCTTGCCTAGCAATCTCCAAGACTAGAACAACTTTCCAGAAGCACCAGCAGCCTCAAAGCCCTGTTCTCTCCAAACCAAGAGTGCACTGGTCTGGAGTTGCTCTACCGCAGTGGCGGCAAGTGCGTGACGCCCGGGGGCAGCGCACAAATCAGGGGGTGAGAACTACGTTTGCACCTCGGAGTTGCTACCCTGGTGTGGAACATCATTGCGGCACGGACCCCGCTCGGGTGCAGCGCTGGCTGGCGGAGAGGGTTACTTACGGGACGTGGGGGGCGCCGTCCAGGCTCTGCAGAGGAAGCCGCTGAGGATCCAGAGCGAAAGCGCTGCCCTGCAGCCGGTTCGCGGAGCGTCCAGCATCCTTCTCCTGCCGGCCCGCGGTACTCCACAAGCTCGCTGCGGAGAGGCTGCTCGCCTCTCCGTGGGGTTCTCCAAGGGGCACGAGCTGCCTTCAGAAGCCAGAGAAAGCCACGTCCCTCCGCTTTGCTCTGCTTCTCTCCGCCTCAATCCTCTCCAGCCTCCAGCTCTGGCCGGCTTGAAGCAGCAGCAGGAAGGTCTCGGTTTTGCCCTCCGCCCGGTGCAGGTCCGGGCTCCAGCTCGTGAAGCCAGTGAAATGCCGGAGGGAAGAAATTCAAACCAAGAAGGAGGGTGGGGGGAGGAGGAGGAGACTGACACTTACCCCGCCCTCTCTTCTTACAAAAAAGGAAAAAAAAAAAAGGAAAGGAAAATCACCAGAGGACGCAGGGGAAAATCAGAAGAGCGGAGGCTGCAGAAAGCAAAGGAAAGAGACAGAGATCTGGGTGCAGCTCCCGGGGCCACTGCAGGCGAGCGCCCCCGTCGCCACCGGGCAGCGTGACTCAGAGGGGTGCGATGCACACCGCCCGCTCGCACCGAGCGCCTGTGTCTGTGCGGGGCGGGCGCACGCTCGGCCTCAACGCCGCGCCGCGCGGGGAAGCATCTCGTTGTCGCCGGTGAAGCTGAGGACGCCGCCAAGGCAGCCACGGAGCCCGCAAACCCTGGCAGCCAGGAGGAGGGAAGCCCTCCCTTCTCTTCCCTTCGCAGTCCCCTCCCCGGCTCCTCCTTCTCCTCCGCCTATTCCTCCTCCTCCTCCTCTGCTTAGTCCCTCTCCTCCTCCTCCTCCTCCTCCACCTCTTCCTCCTCCTTACCGTACCCCTCTAGCTGTCAGAACCTTTCTGCCCTGCACTCTCCTCGTTTGGAAGCGAAAGGAGAAGAGACAGAAGGGCCCCGGTTCATCAGCTAAGGCAGGGGCCGAGCACCCAGCGCGCGTCTCTCCCTAGGCGGGAGGTGGTGCTGTCCGCGGTGCTGAAGTTGGGGATTCGCAGTGTTATCTTAGAACCTTGCTATCCAAATCTGGCTACCCCAGACTGAGACGCGGGAAGGAGAGCCTCCTCTCTCTCGAAGCTTTCTCTTTTCCTTCTCTCCTCCCCTTCAGATAGAGATGGTACAGGCTCCCGGAGCTCCGACCCCTCGGGAACCACAATCAGGCTTCCGACAGGCAGGTCTTCCGAGTGGTCCTAACACCAAGTGACAGCAAAACATCCCGACTAACTGGAGACACCAGGGAGGACTGCAGAAGCCGCTAATGCAGATGTTTTAAATATGTAATTAATTCATCCTCATACATATGCACACTCTTACATATGCACACGTACACACAAAAAAAAAAAAAACACACTGCTGCTAGGAAAACTACATTCAGGAAAAAGCACACACACACACACACACACACAGACAAGATGACAAAACTGTAATAAATGAGCAGGAATATGGATAACTACTCTAAAATAGAGAGACATTACAGGTAATAAAAACTGCGGAGGTCCAGGGAGACCTGAGGTTTTCTTTGCACATTTAGATAATTTCAATTATGAATCTCAAGCACTTCTCCGGAGCTGACATCGCTCCACACTCTACCCTACGCATGGTTTCCAGGCATATAGTCTACATAAAGTACTTGCATTCTTGTCTTTCAGCAGAACCAGTCCTCTCACCGATTTTACTGGCACAATTAAGAATTATTGTTCATCTAAATATATAATAATGTTTAGGGAGGGTTGAATAGGAGTAACTGTATTTCCATGTCATGCAATGCATAAGCATTTGATTGCTAGGTAAATAACATTTTATGGGGACTTGCCTACTCTCAAAATAGACTCCAACTTGTACCATTGTGGTTAGGTCTTAGGTCTACTGTAAACGGTACAGTGTGCTCACTGCATAATTAGTGTTCTGTGGATGGGCCTGATTCAGCATTTTTTTATTTGAACTTTGTTTCTTATTGATTTAAAAGAACGCATTGTCCAAGAATGAACAGCAAGTTGGGTAAAATCACTGGAAAAGAGGAAGCCCACAGATGGCCAACAGGGGTAAAAGAGCATCCTTCTGCTATAAACCACTCCTCCTATAAAATAATACAATGAAGCCATTCTTATGGATTATAAACTACCCTGTTCAATTTCAATTCCCACAGGCTGTCAAAAGTCAATGAATACTTGCCAAAACATTTTGGTACAGAATTGCCATCAGCCCATTGTAAAAGCTGAAAGAAACCAATCCCAAGGAAAAAATATTATCAGAAAACATAACTTTCTGGAAAGTTGATTGCTTAACCACTGAATTAAACTCCACTGAAGTGGAGTTAAAGGGTCCTGAGCAAAAAAGATTTACAAGAAACATATATTTAATTTGTGACAGAACATAACATAACCGGGAATGTTATTTTTCCAAAAGAATGAGTCATTCCCTTTAACTGAGTAAAGATAAATAGAACAAAATATGATAGAAAACTTTACACGACACATTTAATCACTCTCCACATTTCTGTGCTATCTGGATAGGATTTTCCTTCTGTCCAGTGTAACCATGGAAACTTCAAATGATTACAATGCATCTTAATGCATCACTTGCAGATTTGAAAGTTGTATAATGTTATTTGCAATGCAACTAGTTTTGCTTCTACTTTGTGTTAACTAGATAGAAGCATCTGGAGTTGCAATTACAGAGAGATAACTTGAATAGTTGCAGGATCAGATGTTCTTTCAAGTCTAGTGTTACATTCCTCCTACCTAGCTTTCCATTAGAAATTAAGGTAAGGAAACTTTCTTATTTTTTACCAGTTGTTACTATGACAGTTTCCAATAAGGGTAAAGATGGTGGGCTCCTTGGCTTGGTCCAATTCCATGCTGAAGAAAAGTATGAAGTCAGTCATAGGGCTCAACATAGTCCCCTGAGGTTTATTTT
>NW_004524603.1:9585929-9589844 GCF_000260255.1 Octodon degus
TGCATTATCAGTCGCTGCATCAAATTTATGTCTGTGAAATTTTAAAGACAGCTTTGAATGTTCTGAAAATATGTCTCTTAGTTGGACAAGATAATTTGAGCAGGCCACAGGAGCACACATATAAAAATAAAAATATGATGCTGAAAGATTGGATCTTTGGATTTTTCAAAAAGTCAAGCGATATAAAATAAAAAAGGACTGTCAGGTTTTGCTTTCCCTCACTTACCTCCAATTTATGTTTCAATAGAAGTCATTTAGAACTTGATTTTATGTTAATATGGTCCCATAATTGCAAATGAATGATTGCTTCACCAGCAACGTAGTCCCCATTAATTCCTACTCTCTATAATTGTTTGGTTTCTACTATTAACTGGCCTGACATCATGCTAGATAGTAACATTTTGGTTATGACCAACGTAGTTATCATTTGACACAGAAAAATGATATGTTATCCATGACTAAAGATGTCAAAGTACAACCTTTCCACTAACTTTTATTCCAGCAAATATTGGGCATATCATTTTTGAGTATTTTCACATATTAAAATTAATTTCCAGGAGAAATAGAAAAACATAGTCATATACACCATCATCCAAGATATTTGTAAATAATGTCTCCCGTGGCTATTCTCTGAAAATCTTCACTAAGATTTTGGCACTTAAATAGCAGAGTAAGGTATTAATAACACTCTGAAAGGACAAGCACTATTGTGTAAAGCACAAGTAGAGAAACAGAGCTTCATCTTTGAGGAGATCCATGGAAAAAAATTTCCTTCCAAAAAATGATCACTGTTATGCCCAGATATCAATGAATATTCTTAGAAACCTGTGTTCAACTATGCCCAATAGAAGAGATACATTCCTCAGTCTGATTCTGTACTGTTATAAGACAATAGATTCCCATTTTCTAAATCTATAATATCTGTCTGGGCTGCATTATCTTGTGAAAAACACAGAATAAAGTTGTGTCTTATGGTTAAGCACCAGGTATGTGGAAACTCTACTTAGAAGCTCAGTTTGGAAGTGCTCTGTGTAGGAAGAGTGAGATACCTTCCATTCTAATCAAATATTAATAGAACTTACAATGAAAGATGCATAAACTTAAAATGATTTACAAATCCCCATTATATTTCATAGATCATATGAACTGCATAATGTCTAGTACAATATAAACTAAATTTTGGAGATATTTATTAATAAACAATCTGTGATTTTGCTTCTAATGGGAAAGTTGTAGTCAGAAAAAAATGTGTCACGATACAGGTATAAGAACATATTTAAAATAATTAATCAGCAATCTATTATGAATATTGTGTGTAAAGAGAGTCACCTAGACAGAAAAAAATTCTCTCAGGTTTAACAGAGAGTAAATTGGTCTAGCAATGGTTGTGACTCATCCAGATGGCTGACACTGACCAAAGATCCACAAGGTGCTGTACATGGTTCCAGGTAAATCCTGAAGGGATTTGACTGACCTTGTCAGATAGCAAAAGTCACATTCTTAGTTATGTAGGTCTTGCTTTAAATTGGTCTTAACCATCCAGCAGAAAAGTGTAACCACAGGTATAAAAAATAAAGCTATATTAATATGTTGAGCTGGAAAAGCTTCAAGTCAACAATTTCTAACAGTTGGGAGATGTGCTGATAAGTCACTACTATATTGGACTATTGGTCTATATTGGATTATTTTGCTGAATTCAAGTACCTACAATGTTTGGACTGGCATCAAGTATGAGAAGGTCCTTTAAAGCCTTCTCCAAATACATCTTCTCTAACTGCAGTGGAACACAAATCTCTGACAAAACAAAACAAAAAGGTAGATATGTTGGGAGCCATGGAAGCTAGGAGATAGATCATATGTGTGTAGGCGGGACTAGACCTCACTGCCTAAAGCAAACAAGGTACCTCAGTCCTGAGATAAACATTCTGTCTGGTTAAAGTCAGCTATTAGTCACTAGGAAACCTTGTGTCACATATTACTAACTTTGCAAAAGTATAAATAAAATACTATCTTGTTGTGAAAAAATGTATGTATACACAAGATAGGTTAGATATACAGTTGCTTTCTCGTAGATCATTGAGAAGAAAGTTTTGTGCTAATGTTGTTTAGATAAAATATCATGTCTGGGGGCTGAGCAGATAGCTCAATGGAATAAGCACTTCCCTAGCAAGCACGAGGGCCTGAGTTCAATCCCCATTTCCACAAAAAAAAAAAAAAAAAAAAAAATATCATGTCTACATCTTGTCCTCTGAATAACTACTATGAAGACAATAATATGTAATGTATTAATTACTGTAATTGTCCTACTAACCTATTTTGAAGCTGTTTTATTGCTATTTTATCTTTTTTATCATTAAAATTAATAAGTAAAATAAAATAAAAAGAATCTCACTCCGCTAACTCTTCCATAATAACTAGAAAACTTAACTACTGCACACATGTTTAGGGAATATTATAACATCTATGTTTATCAATATAATAAATATTTTCATATACCTAAAATATAATTAAGCAGGTTATTATACCTGTTAAGTAACTGTAAAGGAGATTACTAAAACAAATTATAATATTTAGAATATAGAAAATGAACTTAAACTTTATTTTCTCCTTCATTTTTTTAATATATAGCTTCCAAAATTAAAGCTTAAATGAATATAGATTAATCACATATTTAAGAATCATGACTTTTTTAGATATGTGACTAATATTTTTCTTTGATATATTGTAGAATGGAAGGGTCAAAAAATAAATGAACAAGGAAGAGGAAAGTAATCAAGTGCACACATATACTTTCTCCTTGTAAATATGAAAATGCCACATTTGTATGAAAGAAAGATGGCTATGTTATACTCATTCAATGGAAAGTTTTTTTGAGTTTTGAACATTTAAATTAATCTTTAGGAAGTTTAGCATTCCAAAAATCTTCGTTTTAAAAACAGAATTCAAATTATATGAGGTCTTCATGCTGCACATGCGCTGCCATGAAAGAACTCCCTGGGGGTTAAAATGTTACAGGGAAGGAACAATAAGGCTTTGAATAGAAAATACGAGATGGGTTGCTTTTCGGTTGTATAACCACATGGAATTAAGAGGGAAACAAATCATTGTGCAGGAAGCAATTTAGAGTAGGAAGGTCTGCTTTCTGGGCTTTGTATATTGAATCTGCACAACACTCATAGTGAGTTTATTCATGTATTATTGTCCTTAATTTCCTTAGCTATGAGATCAGAGCAACATCAAAAAGTTTGATTACTGGGAGACTAAAAGTATTTTTATATATAGCACATGAGAGTGCTCTGTGTACATGAACTCCTATTACTAATTTATATTACCCATTACTAAATAATATGCTAAAATTGTGAAGTCCTAAAATACTACCTTCAATATATTTACATTGCAAAATTATTCAGAGTTTTTGGATTAAATGTAAGTCTTTTACTGCAAATAAATTGTTTGAAATTGTTAGAACACCAGAAGTGTGCATTCAAGAGCTGAAAGAACTTAAGAATTTTGTCCCTTACATGCACATTCCTAGATTTTATGAGATTTAGTGATCTGTCCAAATAATATAGGCTACAGCAGGTTTGAAGGAGTTGTCCATGCAATTTGTGATTCAATATCTGAGGGTGAAATTAGACATATACACAATTACTGCTTTTCAGATAGATTTCATGAAGCTTTAAGTGGTCATGGTTAAAATTTTCTGTGTGTCAAGATAGTATGATTATAAATTGAACCACATTAAATGAAGTAGAAGGGACAGGGAGATGCCTCAGCCGCATAAGTGCTTCCCTGGCAAGCTCAAGGGCCTGAGTTCTATTCGAAGAAGAAGAAGAAGAAGAAGAAGAAGAAGAAGAAGAAGAAGAAGAAGAAGAAGAAGAAGAAGAAGAAGAAGAAGAAGAAGAAGAAGAAGAA
>NW_004524603.1:9590314-9602185 GCF_000260255.1 Octodon degus
AAGAAAGAAAGAAAGAAAGAAAGAAAGAAAGAAAGAAAGAAAGAAAGAAAGAAAGAAAGAAAGAAAAGGAAGAAGAGGAAGAAGAAAATAAAAGAAAATGAAGTAGAAGTCATTCACACCAAGATCTAGTAAGTTGATAGAAAGTAGTTGGGCATTAAAGTTGAAAGTTCAATGTAACATTTCATTTTGTGTATGGTAGTATAAGATAGAGGTAGAATAACTCAATGGCATATAGGCAGAAACAAAGTTGTACAACAAAGAAGACCTCAACCTGAATATAATTTCTTTGATAGGAGCTGGGGTGGAAGTCACTTGAAAGTAAAAGTTATGTGTATATCTGAGACATTGCCCTTACAATAAGGACTACCACATCTTCCTATTAGCAAGAGTAGCATGGGAGTATTGAGTAGAAAGTGAAAATAGACACAACTACTGGATAACAGCCCTTGAAAATAATGCAGTTCTATCTAATAATTAATTAATTAATTAATTTTATTTATTTATTTATTTATTTTTTTTGCAGTATGGGGGATTGAACTCAGGACCCTGCACATGCCAGGCAAGCTATATAATAGTATTGATTAGATACTAGGATACTTTTCATTTGGGAATTGCAGAAGACATAAGTTTCTATGCAAAGAATACTAGTGAAAAAAATTTTGAGGACTTCAATAATGAAAAGAGGCCACAGTTCATGTAAAACAACCATTGCATGCCTAAATGGAATGAGAGAAACATAATGGAACCTTTCTAAACAGACAATGTTGACCCACATTCATTTTGACAGTGACTGAGTTTTGTGCCTAGTGAGATTCCAGAAAATAATCAAAGTTTCATAAGAGTTTGAAATTTGTGTAAACAACCACGGGCAGGATTCTGTTTCTTTGGAATAAAGCATGTATGTAGACAATCCTTGCCTCAGCTGGCACAAATTGCCTAAATCTAGCAACTTAATCGACTAAAAGAAGAAAATACAACTGGTGAAGTAATGGACAAAAGAAATGAGAAAAGCCAGTTCCTCTAGAAACATTTATGAACATTGTTCCCTCTAGGTTGACCAAACTTTTCCAATTTGCCTCATCATCATGAAACTATTTCTGGGTCATGATCTACAATATTGTATCTAGGGACCTAAGGAGAGAAGAAACTCCTCCATTCGGAAGTTTTCAGACTCAGAAAGAGACAAATCTTACACTCACGCCACACTGAAGAATGAAGCTATTTGGGAGGCACTGTGGTCTAGCATAAACTTAGATCATTTCACTTTTTCATTATTAATGATTTAGAGTTACTGTACTAAGTTGGGGAATACACAGTTATGATACGTGTACTTTTATTTCCAAAAAGCAACTTTTTAGAAGCTAGAATAACATCAACAGCAAAAAAGATGGAGTGAAAAAATCTCATAATCTAGTACACAAATTATAACCACAGAGGGGAGATTTTTTTCTTTGTTTTAGCTAATGTAACTCCCACTAACCTGTTTTGAAGCTGTCTCATTGCTACTTCTTTCTCAATAAAATTTAAAAAAAAAATATATACCATGAAAATACAAACAAGTAAAATACAAACAAAATCAGTTGCAGTTACAGAGAATATGCTGGCAAATCCAGCATGTGGTAAGGCCCATTCCTTATAAACCCAAATATCTAGCTGTATCTCTCCCACCCATGGTCTGCTAAAACAAGCGGCCTCAATCGTTTTCCTAAGTGCAGTGGTTCTATTCATGACAGGTCTGACTGGGGCCTACAGATTACAATTTTTTCTCTGTATGAGAAGATAAATTAATGAGACTCTACAAATTCATTTACAGTGGCCGCAATTTGCAGTGATGAAGGTGGATAGTAGAACAGAAACAGAGGTGATAATTACACCTAAGCGTTGTAAGTTAATCTGTATAGCCGCTACCAAAACATTTAAAGCCAGCTACCATATTTTATCATGTTCCTAACTTCGAATTAGAAGGTAGACTCATTAGTAATAGAAAACAAGAATATGTACCAGTGCACACTAAGATAATTACAGAACTTATAGTTGTCTTTTTCATCAACTGCATACACCAATAATAAATTCTACTTCAGTTTGAACCATGAGATAATTGTAAAGTGAATTTCCGAAATGGCTTTTACTATATGCTTCTGCATAAATATGTTTAATTCTGCTTTTCAAAAAGTACTTTTCACTTAGATGTAGAAATATTAATGTTACCTCATTATAGAAATTCTAACATCTTCATATATGTTATTATTACAACTTAATGTTAATCAAGTAGTCAATGTGATAGTATAATAAATATGTCTAGGTCTATTGAACTTCCTGGTTCATTACCATTTAACCAGAGTTGGGACAAGAGTGGAAGGATGATTTTTCATTTATGTCTTGTATAACATATTTCTAACATAAATTAGTTCATGTACCTGCTATAGGATGTCAAGTAGACTAAACATAATTTAACCTTTTTTTAATAATTCATTAATTTGATAATATGACTTCTCATTTAAATTCATTTGCTACAATTGAATATATGAGATTGGATTTTTCTAATTATATCATTAGTGTCATTTTTGAAAACTTACTTTTTTTCTGAGCTTTTCTTTCCCTCCTTATATCCCTAATCTAGACCAAATGTTCAGAGCAAAATCACTTCTCACTAGGAAAATAAATCTTTACTTCCCTAAAAGAACTCATGGGTGTCAGGTTATGCTGGATGACCAAGAAGGGTGGGTAAGATGAAGCTCTGATTAAAGATCTCAGACACTGGATGATCTTTTATTTACTTTTAGTATGTGTGTCTGTGCATTTGTGAGGTCAGAATTGTGCAAATCCAATCCCCAGAAATTTGCCCAAATACAAATACAGACAAGAGCTCTTTATTGTTTTACTTTTGTCTGAGACACACATAATTATAGCTCCTTGTAGAAGCCTAAGAATTCTATCTTATGTGTGCTGACTTTAATACTTTTAATTTACATAATTTTCATAAATATTTACTGCTGAATACAATGCTAGTGTATGAGAATTTTCAGTCACTGATACTTAAGTAATTACTATTTGTTTTTGTAAGGCTGATGTATTGTTAGGAGTTACGTCTTTCCCCTGAAGTTTCTGGATTTATTTCTTTATTTATTTTTTTAGGACAGGGTCTACAGGGTCTACAGGGTCTCACTGCTGAGATCGGACTCAGAGTGATTCTCCTGTTTTCAGTCCCTCAAGTGCTGGGATTACAGGCGCCTGTCACCATGCCCAGTCTCAATCGCTGTCTCAGTGTGCCCTGTGGGTGGGGCCACCATTGCATGCCCAGGATCAAACCCCAGCCAGTGTGCTCTGCCTGAGCAGGCACATTAGTCCCCTGAGCTACCAGCCCAGCCCTTTGTTGTTTTTTCTATTATATACCTCTTGAAGATATTTTATTTATTTTTATTTTTTAAACATTTTATTTTTTTGTTTCCCATGACATTTATTATCTGAAATTCTAAATGCGAAAAATTAATAATGATTTAGAAATTATTTATAAAATATAGTCTGTGCAAATATATGCATGCACATGCAACCTTCTTGGCAGTGAAATTCAATGCAATACATTTCTTCATACAACTATTTAGATCTATTTTGTATATGGCTAGATTTCTGGACTGATGTGTAAACATAAGATTATATAAGTCTTTATACCTATTTTTAAAAGATATTTTAATTTTTAAGAGTGTTTTCATCATGTTCTGTAGGGACTTAAAGTTCACCACATTGATACTTGATGAAAAATACCTGTTCCATGTTATGCCTAAGATGTTTGATATTCAGACAGATAGTGAGGTTTAGCTTAACAGCCTAGGTTGTATGGTAATAACAGGCCGGCCCTTTGGATACTTTTTATTTCAGCTTGAAATTGCCAGTAGCTAATAAAAATAATTTAACATCTTCTATATTAGGAATCACTGAAATAAATTTGGTATAACTTTATCAGATCTTTTTGGTGGCCAGCTCAGACCACCTTAGAGGAGAGGCTGGTGTAGCATATGGTGCCAGGATCAAACTGCGGTCCCTGTGCTTGCCTAAGCTTGCCAAAGCAGGCACTTTACACTGCTGAGCTATCTTGCTGGCCCTTTTCTCAGGTCTTGACAAAAGTAAAAATGTGATTTATGTGGGATGAGGCTTCTTCTACTAGGTGAAATTCATATGTGTTGAATTCTTGTCAGGCTAAGACTGTCATTCCCATTATCTTCAGTGTTGTCTACAATTTTTTTTTAAATATGGAATGCTGTATGAATTTGTGTGTCATCCTTGCCCAGGGGCCATGCTAATCTTCTCTGTATTTTTCCCATTTTCCAGTGGTGCTGCCCAAACCAGCAGTGCTGCTGTGTTTTGTATATAATTTATGATAAAACTACTTAGATGCTGACATTCAAGAAGTGTCCAACGTGCAGCAAAGTTTTCACTGTTCTAGAACTTGAAACACAGAACACCCTCTCAATGTCATCTCCTTTTCAACACATTTGAAATATGATGTTGGTGATTTCTGCTATTGTACCAAGAGTCAATGCTAATCGCTTTCTCAGAATTACTTGTTAAATTCATGACTGTAGAATCGATTCACACATCTTCACTGCAGTGGGTAGCCAGAAGGGTGGACTCAAGGGAGATGTTCCTCTTTTCCTTTCCTGAAATCCTACCAGAAACAGATAAATTGGGGCAGGATACAAATAGCCTAAACTATTGTTTAGGAGGTGGTCAGTTGACTGAAGCATAATTTTAGTTTCAAGTCACTAATTCTATGATGACTGCCTTATCAGCTACATTAAATTTCCCCAACTATAATAGCCAAAGACCTTGAAGTACTTTTTTGGGTATTTAGTCTTCTGATGGGTGATATTCTTGCATTAAAAAAAAAATAGAAATGCTTTACCCTAAGATAATCAACTTTGCCCTGGCATAATCACCTTGCCTTAGATAATCAAATCTGATGATGGTGCAACTCCTCTTAGAAGAGGGTAAGCAAATAAAATCTCAAAATGCAGCAAACTGTGTAGTGACCTCTGTGAAGATCAGTCTGTAAATCCCTGAAGCTCCTCTTGATTCTCTGTTCTCAACCCTCTTTCCTGAGTATCCATTAAATACATGACACATTCCATTCTGTCCTTCTTCCACTGTGCAAATTCAGAGTCCTGGTAACAATTCAATTTTCATTTATCACTCACCAAGATATACAGTAAGCACAGGGGAAGAGCAGGAAAAACTAAAACAGCACGCAGTGTCTTCAGCCCTGGGCTTCCCTCCAGTAGAAATGACAATGCGAAATTCTCTCTTGACTTAAACTATTTCTAATTGATCAGGATCACAGAAGTTCATCCTTCCAGAACTCACAATAATCTCTAATCAGAATAGCAAATGGAAAATTTCAAAATTAAAATGGAGCTTCATACTAAATTTAAATTTGAGAGCCAAATCTAACGTCCTGATGCTCAGCAGTGAGAGAAAATCAAGCAGTTTTACTTCCCTAATGCTTCTGTGAGGACATTTTATGATAAATATGTAGTTCAAGCACATGCCTTTCCATCTTTTTGCAGCCAGGAAATGTAGCCTGCACTACACTGGGTTGGATTCTTTATGGGAAATACTCTCCATAAGCTGTGCTTCAAATTTTGTTCCTCATTTTGTTCATTTCATTAGAAATGAAAATAATACAAATCTGGATAGAATTTCTTTATATAGTTAATAAGCTCATTATCTACAATTGACTATTCTGAAATATAAATATATATATATATATATATATATATATATATATAGAGAGAGAGAGAGAGAGAGAGAGAGAGAAATTAACTATGTTTCCTCTCTTATTTGACATTACAGGCCACTGACTTTCAGGCAGAAAGAGAGTGGGTGCAGTTAGGGTGCAGGGTAGGAAAGAGAATGAGACAGGGTGAGGGAGTTACTTATATAATTACAGATTTCAGACTTTTGCTTCCTTCTTTCAGTTAAAGACTAGCATCCGAGTAATTATGTACCCTTGGCTGCCCTCCATGGTGCAGAATTTGCTTATATTAGAAAGATATTTAAAGAATAAAGCAACGGTGCATTTATTATTTTAGAACAAAGAATTGCAATTAAGGAAACAAAAGAGAAAGCTAAATAAACAAACTATTACCAAAGCATGGAAAAATTTGTAAAATCATGAGACCTGAAATATTTATTCCTGAAATTAGACTATTTGTTCAAATTCTGTATCTGTAATATTAAGTACATAAAATCTATGGACTACAGATGATTGGAAGAAAATATTTTAATTTGTTTACTTTGGATTGCTACAAAAACAGTACAAATTTTCAAGATACACAGAAGTACATTGAAATAAATTACCATATTAAAACTTTTTTTACTATTTTCCTTTTTAACATTGGCCTATGAATGTAGAAAATGATCAGTTCACTTCAATATAGAATTTATTTTTAAAAGTTTTATTGTTAATATTATTATTATAATTATTATTATTTTGGTGGAACCGGGGATTGAACTCAGGCCCTTGCACTTGTCAGGGAAGCGCTTATTATACTGAGCCATCTCCCTGGCCCTAATTTATTTTAAAATAGTGAGGTAATTAAAAAAATTATTACAAAAAAATTAATCCCCAAACCAAGTCTTGAATGGCACTAATTGAAAATATGTCTTAGTGGAAGAAATAAAGGAAGAAAAGAAGAGAAATTAAGCGCTATGCAGGTGATACCACAAGGCTTGGCTTACACGAAAAAATCTAATGCATTAATAATTTAAAGAGCAACATGAAAGTAAATGATAAGAATCAAGGAGGTAGACATTTTTAAGATGAAAAGAACATCTAGGGATGGAGGGACAGGGAAGGGGATAATAAAAAGAATAATGATGTCTTGCATACAGCATACAGCTACCAGATCCTACAATAGCAGTAGTCTTTTGTTTCCCAAACATATATGTACCCCCTTCCAAAAAAAAAAAAAAAAAAGAAAGAAAAAGAAAATTAAGTTAAGGTTCTTAGTCCTGTAGCAGGTAGAGAATGAGGTTGAGAATGATTTCAAAAGTTGGCTTTAGGGAACAATATAGGAAGCCTTTTCTCTTTTTCTTTAAGAAAAGACTGGAACAGAACATAGAGGCTTTCAAATAATGAGAAAAGTAAAGAATGTCTAACTGAGAGCTCTGAGAGCATAAAAGATGTCTTCCAATTCTTCAATTGAAACATTTTCCATAGTAACATGACATCCCCAAAATACATTTATTTTTTTTGATGGTGGAAATGAGGATTGAACTCAGGCCCTTGTGCTTGCCAGGCAAGTGCTTATTCTACTGAGCCGTCTCCCCGGCCCTACCCAAAATACATTTAAATTAACAGTTCACATTTTCATTGCTTTGTTGGTGGTGGAGGAAAAGCAGATGAGATAAATGCTACAAATAGTCCACACAAAGTTTAGTTCCTTGTGCACTTTATCACACAACTACTTAGCGACTTCTTTCCTGAGGCTCCACTTTGTGCTAGGTGTTAGATGTAGGGAAAAAAAAAAATGTGCAAGAGTAGAAGATGCCTCACCTGGTAGGATTTATGACATAGTGGGATAGGAAGAAATACTTTTTCACAGCTAAGAATGGTTCTACTAATTGGGGGGCTATAGTGGACTATTATAGATTGATTATGATGGATGCAAGCAGGTGACTTTTAACCTGAAACAAACAAAAAATACATTATACGATGTGCAGATCTAATGCAAAACTAGTTGTGTCGCTGTTGTTTTTTTGAATGTGAAGCTTCTACAATGCTCTAATGAAGGCATAGGAATGAGATAATTGTAGTTATCACACCAGTAACTCAATGTGTTAAAGACCAATGAGGAGGCATGGAAGTTGTTGATATCTTCCAGGTACACAGGAGCCGAAGAGGGTCTGAGGATAAGAAGGCAAGAAATCAATTAGAAAACTTACCTATAGTCAGAGCAGAGGTAATGTTAGCTGGGGTTGCTATAATTCTAATGGAGATGAAGAGAAAAGAATGTTTTGTGTCAAATTTTGAAGCTATCGTCAAAGAGGATTTCACTTACTCAATTGGGAAACTTAAAGGTTTGACACCATTCAGAGTTAGCAGAGAACGAGTGGTAGCCCTTATTCACTGAAATCAGAGTCATACGTGGGAGTGGACAACAGAAGTGGAACCCTGACCAGAATGTTCCGACTCACATAGTCCCATGGCATTGGCTCACCAACCGAGGTGCTCCCAAAGATGAAATAGACAGGAAGTCTGTGAAATTTTTATTAGATTTACATAGGGGGAACAATTAAGGTTAAATGAACAGAAACCTACTTCAAATTGTAAGAACAGAGAATCACAACCCCATCAACCAGTTCCCAGATGTGTGCTAGTTTACAGACCCAGGAACCCCTTGAATGGAGGGAAGGTTGGGTCCCCTTGAGAAAGCACCTGGCCCCCATCAATAATTAAGATAGCCAATTTCTATCACATCCTTCCCCAAAGGAAACTGAAGCCTTTCACTAGAGTTTACTCCAGGGGGAAGGGGAATAATCAGACATTTCAGGAATGCCTGGACACCGGTTCTGAATGAAGGAGAATTCCAGGGGATCCAAAATGTCACTGTGGCCCTGCAGTAAAAGCAAGGACCTGTGGAGGTCAGGAGATCAATGGAGTTTTAGCAAAGCCTTGACTCACAGGGGCTTCAGTGGGTCCTCAAATTCACTGTGTAGAAATTTTCCCCCTTCCAGAATATACAGTTCAGATAGAGATACTCAGGACTGGGTAGAACTTTCATGTTGACTCTCCAACCTGTAGTGAGAGCTGTTATGATTGGAAAAGGCAAAGTAGGGGCTCTTAGAGTTACCTTTCCTGAGTAAAATAGTGAACCAACACTAATTTCTTATACTTGGAGGCATTACAGGGATTAGTGCCCGGATTTAGGACTTGAACTATGTGTGAGTGGGAGGAGGGTGTTCCTATGACATCTCCATTTAATCCCTTGACTGCCTGGGCATAAGACAGAAGGATCATGGAGAATGAGAGTAGATTTTCATAAACTGAATCAAGTGGTGATTCTGACTGCAGGTGCTGTGCCAGATGTGACATTCTTGATTGAACAGATTAACAGATCTCCTGGCACTTAGTATGCAGCTATTGATTTTGCAAATACCTTGTTCTCTATACCTATCCATCAGGCCCATGAGAGAGAGAAAAAAAAAAAAAAAGAAAGCATTGTTTGGAGTTGGTGTAGCCAGCACCACACCTTCACTGTCCTACTTTAGGGTCACATTAACTCCCTAGCCCTGTGTCATAACATAGTTTACAAGGATCTTGATTGCCTTTTGGCTCCAAAAACATATCCTGCTGGTCCATTACACTGGTGACATGTATGCCGCTCAGGCCAAGTGGGCAGGAGCAGCAAGCACTCTGGATTTGTTAGTAAAACATTTGAGAGCCAGAGGGTAGGAAATAAATGCAACTAAAATTCAAGGCCCTTTGACTTTACCAAAATTTCTAGAAGCCCTGTGTTATGGAGTATTTTGAGATATTTCTTCTAACGTACAAGATGAGTTGTTGCATCTGGCTTCCTCCATAGTGAAAAGAGAGGCACAGTGCCTAATGGGACTATTTGAATTTTTAGAGGCAACATATTCTGTGCATAGGTGTTTTACACTGACCCATTTATAGAGTCATTTGGAGAGTTTTGAGTGGGGCCCAGAATAGGAAAAGGCTTTGCAACAGGTCCAGGCTCCTGTGCAGTCTGCTCTGCTACTAGGGCCATATGGTCTAGCAGATCTAATGGTACTCAAAGTGTCAGTGGCAAGGAGAGATTCTGTTTGGAATCTCTGGCAGGCACCCACTGGTGAATTACAGTGGAAGCTTCTAGGATTTTGCAACAAGGAGCTCTACCAGCCTATGTTCTCCCTTTGAAAAATATCTCTTGGCAGGGTAGCTGGGTAGGTCTCAGTGGAAATTTAACACTTGACCACAGGACATGAGGTTGCCCTGTGACCTGAGTTTCCTATCATGAGCTGGGTCTTATCTGATCCACCAAGTCATAAGGTTGGACTTGTTATGCAAGTCCCACTTCATGACTCATTCTGATCATTCAACAAAAGTGATCTATTTGTGATGGAGCCAGAGGAGGTCCAGAAAATAGAAGTAGGTTACATGAAGAAGGTGTCCAGATATCTATGGCTCCTACCCCTGCTATATGGTCTTCTTCAGTGGTATTAATCCTGTGTTTAAAAAAAGAGCTTATGCTTCATTACATAGGTTTCTTATGTTATACAATATAACTACATTTTGAAATTAGATAAACCATATTTTTTAGTGTGGATGTACTGTGCTAGGATTTGCAACATATAAACAAATTATTATTATAATTGACTTGTGGGTGTGATTTTTGGTACTTTAATCATTGTTTAGTATTAAAAGCATTTTAAAAACTTTGGACTAAAGTGAGAGACAAAAGAGAGTTGTGAAGAAGATGCATTTGTACTTTTTAGACGCCTGCTTGTAATCAGGTTATTTAATCAAGGCATTGTGGTTTTAAGGAAGAATTTATGGAACACTTTAATATTTGTTTCTTGCATGAGAATGAATCCCATAAGAATTGCATATATATAATTGTTACAGTAATATAAATCTGAATAGATCAAGACATGTTAATTCTTTGTGAATCTGCTATTGGATACTAAGGTTAAAGGAAATGTGTCCAATTATCAAGTTGACAATGGATAGAGTATAGTGGTTAGTTGAGTAATTGTGGGGAATGCCCAGCTCTATTGAGTCACAGTGGTTCTGTATATGGGAAGATCCATTTTTTTAAAAAAACTCTCTCTCTCTCTCTCTCTCTCTCTCTCTCTCTCTCTCTCTCTCTCTCTCGTATTTGGTTGTTTCAGAGTCTCACATGTAGCTTGGACTCAGTGATCCTCCTTTTCAACCTCGCCAGTGATGGGATCACAGGCATTCACCACTACACCCAGATTCGGTGGCCAGCTTAGCTCGCCCTGGGGGTGGAGCAGGCGCAGCATGTGGTGCCAGGGATCAAACCACGCTCGCTTCACTTGCCTAAGCAGGCTCTTTAGTCTGCTGAGCAATCTTGCTGGCCCTGAAAAATACCCTTTTTAAGGAAGATTGTTGTTGGAGTGGTATAAAAGGAGAACAAGGAGGAAGGATTTCAGCTGAGCTTCTGTGACTTTCCTTTGGAAGAATGCATTCATTTTTCATCAGAAAACCTTTAGCTGTTTTCTTTCTTCAGAGGCATTTTAGTCTTCATCTTCTGCTTGGACACTGTATCCTGTTTCCCACGCACATCCCTCAGCCTTCTGGAACAAACCGTTCAGCTTCCAGCACTGGCCCTTGAGCCTTTCCAGACCAGAGACGTCAGTCTCCCATGAAGGACCTTCCGGGCTGCTGATATCGACTTCCCATGTATGGTGCTGTCAGCCCCAAGCCCTGGACTGGATCCTTCAGATCTCCAACATCCACCTACATTTGACTCCAGTAAGCACTGACTAATTTAGATGTTTTGTGTTAAACTTTGAAGCTATCATCTAAGCTACCTGCTATTAGGTTCAATGTAAATAAAAGAAGATTTCAAGTATGATCAGTATCCTTTGGAAAAATATGTATTTATTTTAAATTTCTATTCATAAAAATATGATCATCCAATGCTGAAATAAGGAAGAATGCGACAGAAGATTTGTAGTTAAACATTATTTTCTCGTGAACTGTTCACACTGTGACGCGTATGGGAACTTAAAGTTTGGAAAAATGCATAACTGGTTCTGGGTTTAAGATGGAGTTTTGGGGCAGGAGAGATGACTCAGTGAAATAAGCGCTTACAAGGGTGTGAGTTCAACCCCGGTTCTGTCAAAAAA
>NW_004524603.1:9602308-9616452 GCF_000260255.1 Octodon degus
GGTGGTATAGCTCAGCAGACTAAGCACTTGCTTAGGTAAGTGTAGGAGCCAGGGTTCAATTCCTGGCACTGCATGCTGTGCTGGCCCTGCCCCCAGGGGTGCTGAGCTGCTGATGGAGTCCAGGCATGGTGGGACATGCCTGTAATCTAAGCACTAGAGAGGCAGAAATCAGGAGGCCCACAAGTCTAAGCTACATAGTGAGACCCTGAACCAAAAATAAAGACAGAAAGAAAAAAAGAGTTTAGAAAAAAAGATGGAGTTTTAGGACAAGCATGAAATTGCAAGAGGAGAATGTGAAGACAGACACTTAGAAGATTCTGATGTTTAGAAGTCTCTGATATTTAGAAATTAAGATAAATGGAGATAGCAAAGGTGATGGAGACACAATGGGAGGAAAACTAAAAGGTTCGTGCCGTATAAATGATAAAAGGAATAAACATTAGATATTGAGATGCGATTGGAGATATCTTAGCGTCACATGTAACATCCGTTTGTATTAAATCACTACTCCCTTTTCCATCGGAACCACCTCCACCATTATATAACTCACGCTAATGTTGATAAGGTGTCTCGGGGGTGAACAGCGAGGCCACCCGGATTAAGGCAATTACTGGGACATCTGCTGTGTGGCCAAAGTGCACGTGTCAAAGGCACAGATGAGGAATGAGCAGCACGTTCCGGCTCAGGAAACAAAGTGAATACAGTGGTCCCTTGCTGTTTCGCCATTCGACTTTCAAGCACTCACTGTTTTGCCCGTTTTCGAAAAATAGTAATGTAAATTATTTATCACAGATTTTTCACTATATGGCGGGATTTTGCAGTATCTTACAGTATACATGTGTTGTTAAAATTATGCAGGTTTACGAATTTAGGAAGTGGTTAAAACATAAGACACGTGTTTAAAAGTGTGGGAAAGGTTTAGAAAGCCTTAAGATTTATATAAATACTAAAATATATATAGTGTTGGCACTTCGCTGATTTTCACTTGCTGTCGGGGGTGTCTAGAACCTAACCTCCGTGATAAGTGAGGGACCACTATAGATACACTACTGAAAATCAGAATGTACTTGTAAAGTACCTTGTAAGGATGCAATATGAGTAATAAAAAAAAAAAAAAACTGCACTAACACAACAAAAGGAAAAAATAGCCTAATTTAAAATGGCAGAGGATGTAAACAAATATTTCTTAAGTGAAGATACACCAAGGGACGAGATGTCCATAAAAAGTTCTAGGCCTCACTCACCAGCTGAGGAATGCAAATTAAAGTCACAATGAGACATCGTTTTACACCTGCTAGACTGGCCATTATCAAAATTATGCAAGATGATAAACATTGGCAAGGATACAGGGAAGCAACACCGGTGTGCTGCTTTGGGGAATGTAAGGCGGCACAGACTTTTTAGAAAATGGCGTGAAGATTCTTCTGATCAAACTACAATTTAAATTCAATGCATAAGCCACACATAGAGAAGTATCACATAATCTCATTTATGTGTGCAATATAAAAATATAAACCTCAGAAATAAATGATAGCATGGTGACTGCTATTTAATGGGTAATATGAAAGTAATGGGAAAGTTTCATTGCTTAAAGTACAAGGTTTAAGATAGACACCATGGATACATTTTAAGAACTACTTATATAAGGGGCTGGCCAAATAGCTCAGTGGATTAAAGCGGCTGCAAGCAGGAACAGGGGCCAGGAGTTCAATGCCCAGGCCTGCTCGGCTGGCCCTACCCCCCAGGGCATGCTGAGATGGTGATTGACGCTGGGCGTGGTGGAGCACTCCCGTAATCCCAGCACTTGGGAGGCTATAAACAGGAGGATCATTACGAGTCCAATCTAGTAGTGAGACCCTGAAAAAAAAAAAAAAAAAAACAAAAAAACCTACTTATACAGAATCCTGATGATGGTCAATCACAATTTGTTGTATCTTTCAGAATAACTTTTCAAGTTTTCAATGCATCTCCATAAAAGAGGTTGAACAAGGGGATAGATATGTTTATAAATGTATTTTGCTTATCTCACACTGCAGTATATATCAACATATCCCATAAATGTACATACTTGGAATTTGCCAGTTAAAAAAAAAAAAAGAAAAACAACTTCTTCACTCATTACTCCCTCAGTGGGTATACAAGTTTAAAAATGTTGAATATTAGGAAAGGTCACCTAGATGGCACATAGATTTACAACATATATATATGTTGCATATAGCCCAGTCTTGGTATGTTTCTGATTCCTGTGGAAAGTAACCCACTGGTAGGAGGAAATATCATTCAGATTGTGGAGCAAGAGGAGGTTTAGAATCACACCTGTTGGTGCTGCACACCTTCACCTTTCTAGTGACATGGGAGTGCTTTTGGAGAACTGCTCTTTGAGTTAGTGTCTGTTACAGCTTCCATCTCAATGTTCCCCTAAAGTTTCAAGCAGTCATAGGTGAAGCTTCTGAGAGGGGCTGGATCTCAAGTATGCAATCCTGGGATTGATTCATGGATTAAGGGTGTGAGTGCTACCCACCCTCTGTAGCCTTAATAAGATATGAGAGGTAGATTGAGCTATGGCTATCCCTTGTTCCTTTGTTACCTGCTGACCACTGTGAATTGTTTTTCCTCTGCTTTGCTACTCCATCTTGGAACAAGACGATTGTAGACTAAAAACTCTACAAACTATGAGTTAAATAAACCTTTGCTCCTCTAACTTCAGATGTTGACAATTTTCAATCATCAAAGAGAAAAGTCACCAAGACAGCATCTTATATAAGATCTCTCATGTTCTTTATGATTTTATAGAAGCCATATGTAGTCAGGTTATGGCTTGAATTATGCTCCCTCAAAAATCTGCTCCCTAATTTCCAGAGGATCAATGCTGAGTACATGGCTGTATTTACGGAGTGGGTCACCAAAGAGATAATTAACATGAAATGAGATGGAGTGGGCTCTAATGTGATAGGACTAAGATTCTTACCAAAAGAGATTATTTATTTATGTATTTATTTATTTGAGGGAGTTTAGACACAAATAGATCCAGACACACCATGTGAAAAAGAAAGATAGCTATTTCTAAGTCAAGGAAAGAACTCTCAAAGTAATCTAAGCTTCTTGACACTCTGGACTTGGACTTCTTACATTCAGGAACATGAAAAAATAAATTTGCATGTTTCATGCGACTTTATCCTGACAACCACAGAAATCCAACACAGAGTGTAACAGACTGAGGCTGGATGCAGTTAAAGAAAAGAGTCACACAGATGTATTCCTGAGGCCTACAGACAGGTGCTTAGCCTCCTTTCCCATTTTTCTCGATGTACATTAATGAGAAGCAATTTCAGCAAGAGTTATCTGCATCACTTAGTGGAGTGGCCAGGCATTGCATCCATGGGCAGAAGCTCCACTGGCTCTGCAGCACTGTCTTATTTGGTTAAGTGTTCAATGAAGCTGCTTTTCATAACAGATTTTGTTAGATTGCTAGTATAGAAGTGTGCAAATGAGGCCAGCACATATGAAGTCTGTAGAGTTCAACCTGGAACCCTAGCCATGGGACTAACCTTTTTATTCTGTGGTAGCCATCGACAAAGACAGGCCACCCCAAGTGTCTCTTTTCCAGAGCTCAAATACCCTCAGAAAAAGCACCCATATTCCTTTGAAAGTTTCTTAATCTTGGTTCCCTGAATAGATTCACATGGTAAAAGTGTATCAAGCTATAAAACTATATTTACTTTTAGATTTGTAATTATATCTTCTTCGGGAAAAGATTATACATAATGGAGGTCTTATTTCAAGGAAGAATTTAGAAAGCCTGAAGCGGTGCTCCTTGGACATAATACTGTAAAGTGTTTCTCCCTCACTCAGTAGGGCTGTTTGACACTGTTCACTGTACATTGGATAGTTCAATTTTGGATTATAATTACTAATTCTAGGGCCCAAGTAACTTTTAAGTACATTTAAATCATTTTGTTCACATTTTTAAAATACACTGAATTTTCCAGAAATGCAACCTTACGGTTAATTGAGAGAATAATTTGTTTTTCTCCTAGAGAACTTTTTATCTACCATTTACGAAAATACTTTTCTGACGGCAATACCACCTGGGAGACCAAAGGTATCAGCATAGAGTTTCCCAATCTTGCCTGCCTGTGTGACTCATACAGGCAGACTGACTCCAAGTGGACATGAGCTTGAAAACTTTATTATGTTTTCTACACTGAATGTTAAGGTAGAAAAATGCCTATTACTTTATTAGAGGTTTTTCCTTGTTGATTTCAATTATATTAAAATTAAGGCATTCCCATGACTTTTGGGGAAATTGAATGTCTGCTGGGCCTTAGCCTCTATGTCTGTGCCTTTAGAATGCGTTATACAATATTTATTCAAAGGGCTATTGCACTCCTGGGGATGACTGCTTGACCCCGGCATGAGGGCTGCCATTTATCTCAGTTTTCTTGGCTTTATGCATCTGGTATACATTAGAACTCAAAGAAGAATTCTCGTGCTCCGATAATCTCTGTAGTTCAATTTAGAGGGAGAGAAGAGGAAGAAATATTTGTTAAATGGCTATAAGAGTTACCATGCTTATTCAAGGTGGCAACCAATTCAAAAACTTTTGAAGAATGGAATGAAATGAGCAAAATTTTTATTGCTTCATTCTGAAATTTAGCCTGAACTTTGCAAGAATTAGTGGTATCTATTTTGGTTGTTCAGAAATAGTTTTGCTACCTGGCTCTGTACCATTAAATTAAGAGTTTTGATTTATTATTTAGCAGACTCACATAGCACTTGCAGGAAGTGCTCTCAAACTTTAAACTATTAACTCACCTTATCTTCACAACAATTTTCATTTCTCCATAACATAAAAGAGAAATGGTAAAATGAACAGATTAATTCTAAAGCCCTGGATAACCAGTAGAGCAGCCACAAATCCAGGCAGGGTGGCCCCAAAGGCTGTGGGTTTGAGGAGAGTGGCACACTGCCTTCCCGGCATATCATACAGAGACTGAGAAAGGATGGATGCTACCCCGAAGAGACCAATGAGAAAACACAGCGTGGGCATGTTGTTGTGGCGTGCAGGCCTGTTTAATTTTCTACTGAGGTTAAAATGGTCATTTTCCCTTACATTAGGGAAAATCTGCTAAAGGTCATAGTTACCAAATAATGATTAATTAATCTGTAATACATGTGAGGCGGTCATGAAATTTCATTGCAATTTCTTTTTAAGTAGAAGAAATGAACAAATGCTCTAGTAAATATATGATAGCTTAAAATAGAAAGGGGATTGGTATATTGCCTATTTTTATCATCAAATCTGTTGCTCAGGTTAACATATAGTTATGTAAGTTTGGACATATGATTGTATATTACTGCTTGCAAAATGTTAAATTTTTGTTCTTGTCTCTCTTTTTCTCTTTTTTTAAAATGCATTACTCCCCCGCCCCTCCACCTCCCCGCAAGGTGCACTGAGAGGACATTTGAGACTGGGTGTGGTGGAGCACGCCTATAATCCTAGCACTTGGGAGGCTGTAAACAGGAGAATCACTATGAGTCTAGTAGTGAGACCTTGAACACCTTGTAAACCCTTCCCTAAAATACAGAAAAATGAAAATTAAAAAATGTATTTTAAAGAGAGTAAAATAATAATTGTTATGACATTAGAAATGCCTCACATTTGTTAATCAGGTATTTTTATTTTGAAAATCTGTAATAAATGTATTGTTGTATGTTACCTTGTTTCTGATATTGTTCCTGCTTCTGATTGTACTTTTCAAAATAAAATAAAATAGTATTTAAAAAAATATAAAGAAGGTAAAGAAAGTAGACAAAAAAGTGAGAGAAAAATAGGTGAGAGAGAGGAAAAAAAAAGAGGAAAGGAGAGGCCAGCATTTATTTATTTGTAGTTAAAAAGTAAACAAAAAACTCCCACACATTATCAGAAAATAAGTTGTAAGAGGATGATCTTTAAATACTTGAACAGCAAACCTGTATCATCCGTACATGATATTGGCATAGTTTTCAGCATTGTTTTCTCCTCTTTTCCAAAGATGTGTTAAAAATGGCATTCTCTACATGAAAATTCAGGTGAAGCAGGAATGGTGGAAAGCTGAGAACAGAAAACTACCTTTCAACTAGATAGACCCTTCTGTTGATGCTGTCATTTATTTTTGAAGCAGATTTTAATTCTTTTCTGTTTAAAAATATGTCAAAATTTTACTGTCCCCTTACCCTGTTATCTTTTGCCAGTCTCCAAATATTTCTTGTTGGATAGTTTGTAGTTTTATATCATTTTTGTGGACTTACGATAGTCACTATTGAATAGTGTTTGTGGACAGGATATCATGTCTGCATCTTGCACAATGAATAACCACTAAGACAACATTACGCAATGTATTAATTATTGAAACTGTACTAGTAATTGGTTTTGAAACTGTCTCATTGCTATTTGTTTCTCAATAAAATCATTAAAAAATAAAAACAATAGTCACTGTTGAATATGAGAATCATACAAGCTTTTTAAAAAGATTTTAAGTGATATTTGTAATTGATACTTATTTGTTTAAAATACTTTAGAGAAAGCTGAAATTCTCCTTTCAATGTAAATGAAAACCTTAATTTTAGATACTTTTAGAACAATTTAACTTTGTATACCCTTTACTATTTATATGCAGTCACGTGTGCATATTCACAAATACATGCATTTTTGTAATTTCATTTTAGTATATCATACATTTATCATGCACATTATATTCATTTTAATACATTTTCTTTTCTTTCTTTTTTTTTTTTTTTTTTTTTTTTGTTTTCTGGCTGCTCCGAATGCCTTCAGGGCAGGTTTTGCTGGCTTGAGTTCTGGGGATCAAACCACAGCAACCTGAGCCTGACTGCTTTGTTGAAGCGGCCACTTAAAGAACTGCGCAAAGGGGCAGGCCCCCTTTAATACATTTTCATTGAGAACATATTTTTAAACTGACTTGCGATATCTAATTGAATTATGATTCACGTCTAAATTTTACTATTTCTTCTACTTGTGCTTATGTATATCTAGAATTATGCTTTTATAAATAATACTTGAAATGGCATTTTGAAGTAACTTCAGTTTACCTTTTCCAGAATACATTGATGAATGTGCTGCTTTATTCTGTTTATTTTTCTTAGCCCCTTCTCCTGTCTTTTTTTTCCCCCTCACTCTGTCTTCTTCCCCTTCATATTTGAAAAAAAAAAAAAAGAACTCTTCAAATTAACTACATTTTATTTTGTACTTTATATTTTTGGTTTTTCTATCAAAGAAATCATGTGACATTTAAACTTGTGAGCCTGATGTATATGTTATGGCCTCAAGTTGCACCCATTAACTTAAGAATACCTTAACTTTAGCATTTTTTTTCCAGTATTGGAGATCCAGCAGTGGACCTTGTGCTTGCCAGACAGGTGCTTAAGCCCCTGAGCTATCTCCCTGGGCCAACGTTAGCTTTCCTTATGGCAGAGTAGTACCCCACTGTATACAAAAGCCACATTTTCTTTATCTATGTATCTGCTGATAGAGCAGTAGCTCTTTTCCAAGATGTAAATATTACAAATTGTCTATATCTCCGTAATATCATGATTTTAACTCTTTGAGGAAAATACCTAAGTCAGGAATTGTTGGGTCAAAAGGAATTTCTGTTTTCAGCATTTTGAGGAATATCCAAAATGATTTTCCTCCTTGTTCTTTCAAGCATTGGTTTTGTTGATTTTACTGATAGTCATCATGATGGTCAAAGTAGACCATCAAAATTGTTTTCATGTTAGTATAGATGAAAAATGTGTTTGTCTATTTTCAGAACTCATAACAGCACAGGGAAGTGTCTGAGAAGCACCAGCTGTGTTCAGGCTTTAGCCTAGCCCTAAACCAATTCCATGGATTGAAGCAAGACCCTCCCTCTTTTAAAAAGATCCTTAAACCTTCCATTTTTTTGTTTGTTTGTTGGTTGGTTGGTTGGTTGGTTTTTTTTTTTTTTTTTTTTTTTTAAATCTCCTGCAAACAAGAGATAATGATAATGTTGGAATGAAAGGATTTGATTAGAACTATCTGATGTCTTCCAACTCTGAGCTTCTGATCTTAAATCTGTACAGTAGCCAGATCTAAAGAAAGCTCACACAGTTTGATAATTCATGACTGATAGAGTGAATACCAGTCTGCATGTTGTGTTATTGAGTTATTTGTGTGACATTTTTCTTTTTTATTTTCTACTAAGACTGGTAGATTCCAGGACACGTGTTATTTTTCAGTATTATGCTTCATCACATCCTTGTTTGTGCAAAGGCAAACAAAATGGAATTATACTCTCACACGCTTTGTACTAAAACCAGTCTTCCAATTGTTTTTAAAAAATGGAATGCTGTATTGATTCACAATTATTTATTGCTTGGCCAGACCTCCTTTGTTAGCAGATTTCATTTGGACATTTTTAGATTATCAAGAAAGGGTTAGAAACACTCTATGAATTTAAGTTGCTCATTTTAGTTAATGCCATAGATCACATTATTTCTCTTAGCAGAGGGAACTTCTTAGGAGTTTTTAAAGGCTGTGGGTCTTGTGACTTGCCAAAGAAATGGAATATTTCTTGGAAGATGAAGAGTATGAACTTCTACTGTAGTTCATTTGTGCAGGAGGTAATGGTGTGAGGGAGAGGTAGTGCTAGGGCCTTTGCAGGATGCAGTGAAGCGGAAAACCTAGACAGAGAGCTTAGGATTTCTGCAAATGTATATGATTTGCAATACGAGGACCAGACCCGAAAAGCACAGGTCGTGAGTAATGAGCTTGCGCGTTGTGCAGGCATGGCGGCACTGACTCACCTTCAACAGAGCCTGCGCTTTGCGTCATTGGATTTACCCTCATCACGCTGCCTGCTCTCCACTGTTTGAGGAGACATCTGTGGAGGGTGGGAGGGCAGCTGAGAGCTGCTGAACAGAATGGGGCTAACAAACTCCTGCACAAACTGAACTCGCAAGTGCAGAGCCATCAGTGTTTTGCCGAGACACTGAGCAGCCTGATCAGGGGAAGAGGGAAAACTCCTTGGGGACAGAGATGATTCAGAGAAATTAATGAATGCTTGAGAACTGGAGAAGTTCACTAGCAAAGTTTCTACTGATTATTTACAAAACAAATAATGCACAGGTGGTGTCTTTCAAATGGACATGTTTATACATGTACCTAAGTTTACTTTTCTAACACTAAATGGAGACTCTGACGCAAATGCTTGATGGAATGAAAAAAGAAAGGAGAAAGGAGACGTGAGTGTTCTCCCAGCGAAGCCTCAGGTGGGCAGCGGTGGGAGGCAGCTGCAAACCTGTGCTCGGTGGCCGCTGGCCAGCTTGGCCAAGAGGGCTGGACACTCTGAACTTTTGGTTCTCATGGGAGGGTATGGAGTTCTGTCAGCTCATCCATTTGGATAATTAGCAAAAGATATTATTTCCCTACTCCATCTGCTTGCATTTTTCTAATAATTGGAACACTGAACGATGCTGCTGAGTCCCTCTCTTCCTATAGTCATAACTGAGTACATTGCTGGAGAAAGGTCAAAGTCCAAGAGCACTCAGACAACCTAGTCCTCCTCTGGGAAGGACATGCAGGGAAAAAAAAAAAGAGGTAACTGCACACCTGTGTCTGAAGGCACTTCAGAGCTCAGTAGCCATCGAGTTTAGTAAGGCCAAGGCTACAGAGACCATTCTCCTTTGGAATCTGCACCTGACTGTTGAAGCAGATAGCTGTCTGGCACATGGATGCAGAGCTTACTAACTATGAAGCTTACATAAAAGGAAAATGTGAACCCTTATACTCAACAAAAAACTGACTTTTAGAAAATGCTTTATAATAGTAGATTCAAGTAAAACATAATTTAAAAAAAATCTTGAATATATGTGGAATCCAAGAAAGAGTTCAAATAGTCAAAGCAATCTTAGGCAAAAAAGAGCAAAGCAGGAGGCTCTGCACTGGTTGATTTTGAGACACATGACAGAACCACAGCAGTGACCAAAAGAGTATCTGCTGGTATAAAAGTGAAAAAGCAGACCAACACAACAGAATGGAGATCCTAAGAGATAAAGTCAAGAATGAAGCCAACCAATTCCCCACAAAAGTACTAAAAAGCATACAATGGAGGAAGGATAGGTCTATAATAAACGGAGCTGGGAAAATGGATTTGTACAAGATTGAAATTGGGCCTGGTCTCTTATCCTTTACACAAAACAACATAAAATGAATCCAGGACCTAAATATACAACCTCATGCCACGAAACTACTGAATGGAAACATACAGAAAATATCTTTGTATAGTGACATGGGCATCCATATTTTGGATACAACCTCCCAGGCACAGGAGAAAGAACTGACAAATGGGATTATATGGAACTCAGAACTGTTGCCAAAGGAAGGAAGGCGGAAGAGACAGCTTGCAGAATGGACAAAAGTGCTTGTCAGCTATCTGCCTCAAGAGGATTAATGTTCAGGGTACACAAGGAAATCAAAACATGTAACCGCACAAGCAAGTTATCCAATTAAGAATGCCAAATGAAGAACTGTATTCTTAGGGCTGGCCAAATAGCTCAGCAGATTACAGTGCCTGCAAGCAGGTGCAGGGGCCAGGGGTTTTGATCCCAGGAATGCCTTGCTGACCCTGCCCCGTGGCCCCGCCCCCAGGGTGCGCTGAGACGGCAATTGAGACTAAGCTTGGTGGCTTGCGCCTGTGATCCCAGCTCTTAAGAGGCTGTAAACAGGCAGATCACTCTGAGTCCAATCTAGTAGGGAGAACCTGAACACTCTATAGACCCTTCCCTAAAATACAGGAAAAAAAAAAAAGAAAGAAAAGAAGAAAGAAAAGAAAAGAAACTGTTCTTCTTTCCAGAAACTTGTATTTGGTTCAAAAAAAGAAATACAAGTAACTAACAAATTTATTAATAAAATACCCAATATTGCTAACCATAGGGAAAAACCAGTCAAAATTGTAATGAGATACTAAACTAACTAACTAAAACAACAACAACAACAACCCAAACTAAACATAACACTACCATGCAATGTAGCTAGCCCACCTCTAGTTATACAGTGAGTCCCCTACTTAAAAAACATTTGAGTTGCAAACACTCACAGATAAGAAAAGATCTCACGTGACAAACATTAGCAGTTGTGAACATATCCCCCGAGTGGCTCGTCGTCTGCTGGCCATCAGCACGGCTGTGCTGCTGTGTGTTTACCATACAGCATGGTAGTGGACACTAGAACAGTACTAAGCCAGTGTCCAGGATGACTGGAAACAAGAAAAGCAGTGGTGATGTGGAGGAGTCTCCTAGGAAGTGAACAGCAATCTGCATTGTGTATTTGTGCCAAAGGTGTGTGAGATTCACACTGTCAGTATGGATCCGACTCAAACGCATTGTCCTGGGATGCAACCATTCACAAAGGGGAGGCTCGATGTATTGCATGTTCAAAGAGAGAATAATTAACAAATCCCAGTGATATTTATATGTCCATACTCCTCGTGGTACTCACCAGAGCAGCTAATTGATGTTGGTAGCTGTAAATGAGTGAACACATAAGGATGTTGTGATGTATTTCTCCACTAGAAATATTACTTAGCCATAAAGAAGTCCTGCCCTTTTGCAACACAATGATGGAAGTCCAAGATAGCATGTCAAGTTTTAAAAGGCCAAAGAAAGAAAGGCAAACACTGCGTGTTCTTTTGTTGTTTGTATAGACATACACCTGCATAGAAATTGGTAGTGGTGAAAGGGTGGAGAAGGGTGGATAGAAAAAAAGACAATGGGTTTGATTGATGCATGCACTAATCATTTATTAATACAGCACACTTGAATCCAGATAATATATGCATTAATGCATTTTTTAAAATTCCTGTTAAAAACAAATTTTCCTTAGAAAAAAGTAATCCTCCATCCAGACTCTGATGGTGTAGATCAATAATTTCTATGGACAGGGCTCACCTGGTTCTGGGCGACCCCTGAGCAGTTCAGTGAGCAATGGTACACTCCATTGACTCGCGTGGACTGGCCGGCTGGAAGGAATCCAAGCCGCTGAAGAGCAGGATGAATAGAGGCAAGAGAGAGTGTACATTTGCATTTTGAAATGACTGTTAAAATTGCTTTACATCTCTTAGATCCGTCTCACGTTTTCTTCACTTGAGCCTGCCAGCTAAATCTCAGTACAAGAATTGCTCAAAACCTGCCCCCAAATACAAGATTTCATGGTATTTTACAGAGTGCCCAACATGCGCTTGATTAACTCCACTTCCTCAAGGCCAGTACTGCAGTTATAAGACACTGAGTGCTAACGCATTAACGGTGCAGATGCGTCCACGAGTAAGTTAAAAGCAATTAACATCTCCACGTGGTTTTATTCCACTTGCAACATGTTACTACTAAATTAGGAGAAGAAAATTAAATCCACTCTACAGAAAATATAGGGTTTTGCTGAGGAGACATCATACTGAAATCTCATTTTTTTTTCCTTCAAAGGGCAAATATATGATAGATTGTGGAAAAAAAAAAGATTCTTTAGAGGCATGTTGTGAAATATTTATTTCAAGTGTTCTTTTTATTGTACAAAATAAAAGCGGTGCTACTACTTCAAAAGAAACAATATTACGCTGTTCAAAAGACTCTCTTAATCATTGCTTTCATGTTGCAGCTGTGATGTGATGGGATTTAGATTAAAACATTGGTAGCACAGGGGCTTTATAATAGAGGCAAATGAAATCAAATGTATAAATGTACTTCAATGATCAATTTAAATACTTTATTTAAATGTTTAATAAGTTAGCACATTAAGATAAAATATCATTTCAAGACTGTATTTTGATTTCCACTTCTTTAGAAGATAAAATGTCACAGAATAAGTCAATTTTCGTTATTGGATGAAAGCAACCAAATGGGACAAGTTAAATTGTTACATATTTTGAAAACTATATTCCATTTGTTTGTTGTCTACCTTGTTCCTGAGTGCCTCTACTTTTATGAAACTCCTGACAACGATTGACTCATTACTGAAGTGTTCCATATTCCATTTTCAAATGAATGATGTCATTTTGTGGGTCTGAGTACTGAACTGACATCACTACTCTTTACAGCTCTTATGCCCCAGTGCAATAAAGTCAGATGATTCAGATGCTCAATTATACGGAATTCAATTTTTCTAGCACTTTGCTTTGTAAATGAGGACAGTGAGGCTTACGAGGTCTAGCAAAGTGGCCAGTCCCATGGAGCCATGTGTGGCAGCACGGTATGGCTTGTCCCTGTGTGTCTCGGTAGCTGGCTCCCAGGGTGCACTGGGCTCCGTGGTATAAGGGGTCCCGCAAGTCTGATTGGAGGCATCATCCTGACATCCTTGAATGAGGACTCACAGGGGCACAGAGTATGTCACTATTTTATGTACAGGTACAAATAGGTATAAGTGGGCTGGGGAGATAGCTTGGCAGTCTAAGAGCCTGCCTGGCAAGTACAAGGACCAGGGTTCATTTCCTGGTCATGCATGCTACGCTAGCCCTGCACTAAGCTGGGCTGAAACCAGGTGATCCTGGTGGCACGTGCCTGTAATCCCAGTACTGGAGAGGCTGAAATCAGGAGGATCACTATGAGTCCGAGTTGTGTAGTGAGACTCTGTACCAAATAAATAAATAAATAAATAAATAAATAAAATTTTGAAAAAGGGATATAAGTAAACTCAAAAGAACACATAGTTGCAAAACATACTAAAATTGGGAATTGATGAGTTTCTCACAGTTATCTTTGTTTTTGTTATTTCACTGAAAAACTCATATAGTTTAACAACAGCTAAATTTCACAACTACTTCCCTGATTCCTGAATATGAAACACCAAGCTAATGCCTGCTGGTCACGGCATCCCTCTAGGTCAGCCAAGAATAGAGTTGGTTGAACGTGTTTTGGCCGTGATCCTTCTGAGCTTTATTTGCTGTGGCATTGCGTGTGTTCCTGTGTGCACGTCCTTGTATATGTGTGTGTGACAGAGAAACACACCCAAAGTGATGCATGCGAAATATTTTACTAACCACATCTGACATATGTGATGGCATAAAAGACTCCCAATAAGAAATTCTGCATCATTGCATATAGCTTACGAAAAATAGTAACTTTGTTAATATTTA
>NW_004524603.1:9617467-9623712 GCF_000260255.1 Octodon degus
GGAAGAGAAGGGACTTTAATCAGAGAGGCAGTGCCAGTGTGAACCTACAGGACAACTCTCCCGAGTACCTCCTGCCATCCATTGTGCAGCATGGTCCAGGGCCAGGAAGCAAATCTGTCATGTCACTGTTTTCCGGGCACAGGCAGTGTCACGTTTGCAAGGGCCATGAAGAGAAGGTTTAATGAGTGAAGAGATATGGAACCATGGGGTTGACAAGGGCCAAGCTATCTTAAAACTTAGCAGCAGCTTAGGAGATCGGCATAAGTGCCTGCCTGGCAAAAGCAAGACTCTGGGTTCGATCCTCACTACAAAACAAAAACAAAAACAAGACATCTCAGTCAGCAGACAGAACATTTAAGACTGTCCAACTTTCTAAATCTTCACTTTCTTGATGTTGGGAAACCAGTTCCTCTGTAGGAACGTGGTCTTGATGTATCAGGTGGTAAACTGAGTCGCTGAGCTATGGACAGAATTATATAAAACCCGATGGGCAGCACACTTCAGAGCCCAGGATCAGGAAACCATGGAAATGCTCTTGGGCCTTTGCTCCTCCTTCGATTGCCAACAGTAGAGGTTCTTTGGGCCGTGAACGATTACTCTGAAAGAGGAGGCTGCACTATGGTGTGAGAACAACAGACAAGTTAAAAATACACTAGTGATTCTCAGTCAGTCAGTGAAAGAATGGACTTTTCTTTCTAGATGGAGAGAGGTGAGATGTAGCAACTCCCACACCAGCTCACGCAGGAGGATCTCGGGTAGAACCAGACGCAGGGCCCAGCAAGCACGGTGCATCGCGGGGACCCCAAGGGTAGGTGCTGGTCATACACGGGAAGGAGGGCCAGCAGTCTCAACTTTACAAGGCCTGGCCATCTGTATCAGATGAGCCT
Source organism: Octodon degus (assembly GCF_000260255.1). Taxonomy (NCBI): domain Eukaryota; kingdom Metazoa; phylum Chordata; class Mammalia; order Rodentia; family Octodontidae; genus Octodon; species Octodon degus. The sequence continues at coordinate 9,618,355 of NW_004524603.1, forward strand.
TGATTAGTGTGACCTAGCCTAAGGAATTTTATATCCATCTGTTCAGAATGTGTACGTCTTCATAGCTCTGGTGTAAAATAGATGCTAGAAAATTCTTGAGCACAATGTCAGACAACAAACGTAGAGAGACACACACATGTACGTACGCGCAGAGGAGCATTTTCACTGTGCATTGTGAAGCTTATTGGGTCATTCACCTGTATTCTGGGACGTTAATACAAAGAAAAGAACATTACCGCGAGTATCCACTAGGTGGCGAGTGTGCTATGTCGTGGCCAGCTCACCTAGCGAAGGTGCAGCTGTCTTGTCCTGCGCACCAGGGATCATCGCAGGTTGTTGCGCGGCCAAACACACGTCTGAAATAGACTTTAGAAGCCAGATAAGAGTTTCCAATTATTAGAATAGCTTTGTGCGTTGTACCCCTTCCCTAAACACTAAGCAGCAAGAAAGGGATGCTTAGAGATCAGGAAATGTTTTCACAGCAGTTGTCACAGTGACTTAGATTTTCCTAGGAATTCTGTCCCAGTTACTCTCCCAACACCACGCAGTTTGGAATGAAGGGCTCCGCCTGGGCGATAGCTTCTTTCCTGTATTTTCCTACTGACTGCGGACTGTCAGTCAACCAAATAAACCCAAGATCCTCTTTTCCTGGCCCTGCGCAAGTCGTTGTTCCGTCTTTATTCTCCTCTCGTGAAGTGCCACATTTCACGCACTAAGGATTATTCATTGCAGGTTTGGAAGATTAGACCAGATGAAACAAGTGACCAAAGTTACTATACAGTGACACTGCCGCTTTGGAAGATCTTTTAATTAGAAAACTTATGTATTTATTTTTTTTTGTGGGGAGAGGGATTTGCATCGATTTGGTAAAACAATTAAAAGTTCAAGAGTAATATTTAAAGCTTTCGGAGGTGTGTGTCCTTTCAACTTGGCTCAGTTAATGAGAACTTTTTTATTATAAGGAGCTCTGGTTATTCATCCATTCTCTACTTTAGTGATTTTGATTGGCATAGTTTTGCACATATTTAGCAGGTAAAAGGCAATGAATGGCCTGATTCATGTAGCCATTTGATAGGGATCAATTCAGTGAGTCCCTCACCTTCAGCCTGTATCATTTATTATAGTGATTCGAGTGAGCATATTCAATTTTCTCTCTTCTCCTTTGAGATACATAATACGTTAAATCTTTTTGTTTTGCTTGATTCCTTTGATTCTTTGTTTATGTAATAATCATTGCAAAGGTAAAGTGTGATAAAATATTCTTTCAAATTCCATACATAATTTTAGAATTTTTCTTGACTTTAATTCATTGCTTTTTCTGAAATTCATTAAAGTTTTGAATCACTTGATTTCAGCAAAATATGATAAAGAGCTCAATAGCTGAAGAAAGACAATTGTTCAATCAAGATAAAAAAATCTGTATCCATAATCTTGGGTATATACGTTATTAAGTTAAAATTGGATCCACTTGACTTTTATGCACAATGAATAGGCATAAAAGAGCATCTACATAGTCTTGAGCAGTTTTTTTCCTAAAAGTCTTCCTTTTGAGGGCTCTGATTTACTTGTCTTTCCACTTTTGGCAATGCCTGTCTTCATTTTCTTAAGCATCTTGAAGCTGTCAAATTGGAAAGTAGTATGACATTAATGTAATCATAACTTAAAAGCTCCCACTTTTCTCCACAGGATTTACTAGGAATAAAGAAATACCTTAGAAGGAATTTTCTGAGATAGCATTTTGAACAACAATCAGAACATCCTTTTACCACAAGTTTTAGCAATGTTCAATCTTTTTTCGTTCTTTTAGTCATCCGAGATGCAGGTACTGTTGGAGATTCTCCATAATGGCAAGTTTATACCACTAAGCCAAAGAGAAAGTCAAATGAGAACCTGGGCATCTCCACTTATTGGCAAAGACTAAACACTCATGCAAAATTAAAATCATATGTCCAGAAATATTGACTTTTCACAAATTCCTTCATATTGATATAGGTGAAAGAAACAACCAACTAGCTCTATAGCTGGGATAAATTCATGTTCTCTAAAATCGGAAAGTGAATTTTAGTAACAATGGATGTTAAGAGCAGAACACATGTATTGAAGGAAAGAAACCTTCTGTCCGAAAGAGAGACAGAAGGGGACCCAAGTGCGTCGTCCAGGAATCTGCTTTTTCTAGGGATTTGTACAGAGCAAAACCATGAGGTAAGGTGGGTCTAAGGTGAAAAACATGGGAACTAGGAATGAGGTGGGGCAAAGCTGTGGGCAACCAATGAGACTACAAGCACACTGGCTGGGGAATAATTGACTAAATCAGGATAAAATGGGGAACTAAGTCACGAAGCAAGTAGGCATGAGGGCAGAGCAGGGGCTTTTCATGTAAAGGATTGCTTTGTGGTTCTTCCTGGCTCTCTCAAGGGGAGAGAGACCTACGCAGAATATAAGTCCGTGATGTTTATTCTTAGAGAGGCATATGGATACATGTTTTTCTTCTTTTGCCTTTAAGTCTGGCCCACAGGTGAAGGTGCCTTTCTTCCCCACAGCTGTAAGCTCTCTTCTTCTGCACGGGCTCCTTCTGAGGACCTAGCCCTCTCTAACTGCCTATATTTCCATCTAACTCAGTTGCCTACAACAATATATCCAAACCTCTTCACCTTAATCTGTTAAAAAACATGTGAAATGATATAACTATACCAGGTACATGGAACTGGTAAGGTTAAATGAAATGTGGCGCACATTTAATACATTCCTGGATCCGTAGAAAGTGGTGGGTCATAGTTTATATGATCAGTTTTAATACTGTGATTGAAAATTTACCAGATAGCCTATTAAGATTAATTGGAATTTAGTTTTACCAAATTTTCAAAGACAGTAAATCTCAAAAATCACATGTTAAACTATCCATGTTATATGAACATAATTTTTGTTATTTTCCTTATTCTAAAGGAAAAAAGCTTGTCTTCAAGCCAACTGGTGTTAGAAAATCATTCTGAGGATCATTGGAAAAATGTAAATTCTCCCAGGATCCTTTCTTCACACTTATTAATTAAAATGTATGCTAAATATGCAAAAATTACCGTGAAAAATTAATATTAGTTAAATTGAAATTTGTTTTACTATACAATAATAAAAGGTTTATGTTTTCTTCAAAAATCACAGTACACTAAGTCCTATCCAGTGGCTCTTCTGTTTATAAAACTTTTGTTTGAAAAATAATCTGGTTCGCGAACAAAAGTACTTGCCAATATTTTGTTTTTATCTGCACACTCTGTATCAGGTCACAAGTATGAAAATGACATCCTTTCCCACAAAGAGAAACACATAACCATGTTTTCCAAAGTTTGCATTTGTGCACAAAGCTACCGTTGTATATTTTTTCAGGTATTAAAAGTGTCTACACAAAAAAATCATTTTTACTAAATAAGAGTTATTCCATCCATGATTTTTCATATGTTGATAATATTTCAATTTACATACATCACCATTGACAAATGTACTGAAAAACATGTAGTTCTAATACCCATGAAATTTAACTTGGCTTATTGGATTATTCAGTTGTTTCTAAAAATTTTATGATCATTAGAAAGAAACATTGTTTGGCATAAATGCCTAGACTTGAAATTCCAGATAGTTTTGCTGTGCATATCTGGTCCATTTATATTTACTTTAGCTTCTAAAATCACTTAACCATGCACTTATCTATCTGTTTCTCACTTGTACTGGTTCCGTTTTTCACGTGACCTCCATGAAGAACTGTGCATGACTGTGCTAGAAAGATACAGGCATCTGACAGTAGCAAAATATAAACCAAATGAAATCCTAAAGTCGGTGATAAAATTGTTTCCATTTGTGTGAAAGCCTTCCAAGTCACAGGTGGCTCAGGAGACTCTGAATTTACATGGAATTATCTTTAGAAAAGTCTGTTTGGCTTGACCACAGAGAAAAGAGAAAACCAGTTTATAAAAGAGTGAAGCAGATCTAGGGCCAAGACAAATGGTTTCTATTTCTGCTTGCCTGCAGGATCTCACGTCTAATTTTCTAGCAGTGGTGATTTTTCCTGTTTCTTAGGTTCAGTAAATCCTGTCTATGTATAGCAAGCACATGTCTCTGTTACTTTTGGTGATGGTGGTGGTGGCGGTATTTTATTTTGTTTGATTTAGCAGTGCCATTGACTCCAGAACTTTTGCACTGAACTCCACCTCCAGCCTTTTATTTTATTATTATTTTATAAATATGGAGACATAGTATCCCTAAGTTTCCCAGGCTGGACAAATTTATGATCCCCCAGCTTCACCCTCTCAGAATTCTGGTTTTTACCAACAAGTATCACCACACCTTGCCAAATTTTTGTTTTTGCTTTAGCTAATCTAAGTGGATTTCTTGTGTGTTACAATGTAAGTGCGTTTTGTACATCAATATATAGGCATGTCATATTTCTTAGGAAACTAACATAATATTGAAAGTATATGGTACTCCTAAAATAGCTCCCTTAAAATGTACTTCACAAGGCTTAAAGTATATCACACCTCTCATGGTATAAACTGGCTGAAGTTCTGAGAATAAATTGTCATTCAAGTGTAAAAATTTTTCTGCACACAATTTACACTTTTTTTCATTTAAATATATAGTTCAAAAATTATACCAATCATGAGAAACCAAACTCACCTACAAATATTGTTTTTCAAACTTTATGGCATTTTCTACTTATTTTCATAATCAACATGCATTTGCTTGTATTAATCACATATCAGGATAAATAAAGATTTGAGAAGGTTTGATGCCTAATGTAACTTCTTAAATGATATATTGCTGACCACACTGGCACTGAGATTTATTCCAACAATATGGTTATAGACTTAACATAAAAAAATCAAAGTTTGCATTAAGTATTATTTTTTTACTTTGAATACCAAAGATGAATTTATTTTTCCTTAATAGGTATTTGCAATCATTGTGGAATCAAATTCGAGAAACGATTAAAAATAAAAATAGTGGGCCAGCCAGAGAGCTCGGTGGGCTAAAGCACCTGCTTAGGCAGAGCGCAGCAAGCGGGGTGCAACCCCCAGAGTGCCACGCCGGCCCCACCCCCTGGCGTGCTGCGACAGCGATTGAGAGGGTATGATGGCACAGGGCTGTAATCCCAGCACTTGAGAGGCTGAAAACAGGATACTCACTACGAGTCTGATCTATGTACTGAGACCTTGTAAACCCTGTATACCCTAGCCTAAACACAGTAAAAAAAATAGCCACCAGATAGCATTGATGGGAATAATTTGTAGAGAAAAAGGCATACTATACATAAAAGAAATGTAATATGAAATACTTTTTCTGTGATTGACACATTTTTTCAGTCAAAGTAGA
>NW_004524603.1:9624663-9628224 GCF_000260255.1 Octodon degus
TGTTTATATTGTTTAATAAATCTTGTATACTTATCTCTTGTAATCTAAGCCACTCCTTTGATGAAAACAACGAGCAACGTAATAGCATCTTTGAATTTCCTATCATCTTCTTTTGAAATTCTGTATCATTTTTATTGTTTTTTATTATGCTTTTCAAAATAATAAAAAATGAAGCCAAGAGTCCCCTAACATGAAGTTAGAGAAAATTCGTTTTCCTGTATAAAAGCGCTAAGTTAGACCAGCCAACTCCATGAAGTGTAATAATCAGTTGCGGTGGAGCTAGCGAGGACTTGGTGAGGAGACGGGAAGAAGAAAAGATGGCCTCAGAACACTCTTACCACTAAGAAGCCTGAAGACTACTTTACAGAGGCAGAAGGTGATAGTTACTATATCAAAATCTAAAGACCTATAAAATGCTGTTGTATGAGAGGGCAAACTTTGCTAATTGGCCTGAAGGGAATGGGGAAGGGGACCCAGCAGGGTCAGGGACACATTTCTCTGACATTTCTCTTGACATATGAGCTACTAATATGCCTCAGGAGGATTACAGCTTTAGGGATTACATGAAGATTAAAGTAAAAATATCTTCGTGCTTTATTTCATAGAATCTTTTTTTAAAAAAATATTTTTATTGAGAAACAAACAGCAATGAGACAGTTTTACAACTGATTGCTAGTACATTTTCAATAATTAATACATTGCATATTGTTGTCTTAGTGGTTATTCATTGTACAAGATGCAGACCTGATACCCTGTCTCAAACACTATTAGAACAAACCTCTCTATTCATTCATTTAAGAGAATGGAGCTGTATATCTATCCTAGCTATTTTGAGTTTACAGATACAAAATGGTCGTTATTTGTATCCCCCTTTTTTGGTTAGTTTTGTCAGAGAAGGGCATTCCATTGTCATTTAAATACTGTAGGTGCATGAATTTGGCAAAATATCCTAATATAGTCCAATAGTCCATAATAGTAGTGGGTTTTTCATAAGACTGTCAATGTCCAAAGTTGTTGACTTGAGTATTTTACAGGTCATCATATTAATATGGCTTTACTTTTAATACTTCATTTTCATACTTATTTCCAGAATCTTAGCCCAGTTTGAGAGAAAGGTCCCTCCAAATTCTCAGCATTAGAAAAATATGTGCTTCTACAGCAGCCCTTCTTGTACTACATGGAGGCAAAAACTATGCCTTAAAAATAAAAAAATAATTCTAGAAAGAAAAAACAAGTAAGGAAATATATTAATATGAAATAGTGAAAATGTGACTTTAGCTCTATGAAATTGTCAATTTTAGGTTGAAAGGTAGCAAGGGCATATGTTTTAAGGCATGAAAGAATAATACAATTTTTATAAAGCATGTTTGAGAACTCAAAGCATATATATATATATATATATATTATATTATATTATATATGTGTGTATATTTTTTGGGAAAAATTTGTCTATATTCTAACTTAGGTATATTTTTTCAAAGAACAAATTTGGATTGAGGGCCAGCCAAATAGCTCAGTGGATTAAAGAGCCTGCAAGCAGGCACACGGGCTAGGAGTTCGATCCCTCGGTCCGCTGTGCCGGCCCCACCCCCGGGGCGCGCTGAGACTGCAAGTGAGACTGGGCGAGGTAGCACCCGCGCCTGTGATCCCAGCACTTGGCAGCTGTAAACGGGTGGATCATGACGAGTCCGATCTAATAGGGTCTACACCCTGTAGACCCTTCCCTAAATTAAAAAAAAATATTTTTAAATAAAACAAATTTGGATGGAAGTATTAATACTTTATTATTGTCCAATTACTATTCTGAAGGGATTAATTCAGATATTTGTGAATATACTGTTAGATACAAATTCTCCCCTCAGAATAGATAGCAACCATGATTGTATTCTCATATAACATTATTCTACAGAATGCAAATCATTTGATCAAAACAAGTGTAATATGGCAGGTAGGTAGTTCAGAAATACGTTGTGTGTGGATTTTGAATAGGTGTCTTTTTTTTCATAAAGTTCTGGAAAACTCTTTTAGAGGCTTAAGTGTTTCAGTGCTTTTTATTACTGAGACACTACATCTGATAAAAATGACTGTTAGTGGTTGGTAGCGATGCATTATTAATTCAGTGGATCATACTTTTCAATATTAATCATCCATCGCACGGTTGTTCTGACATAGTGTCATTAATCATAGGCCCTAGGCCAGTATGTTAATTTGGGGTCTATGTAAGATCTGGTAAATATTTGCTCCTTGGTAACACGACGCTGTAACTTGGAACTAGAGCACATCCTATCCAAAGACCTTGCTCTGTGAGATTAAATGTTTGATAACACTGGCCTCTGGAAAAGCCCATCTCTCCAGAGAATATATAACAGCCAGGTGGTATCACCCAGCTAAATGAGGTTATTAATGTGAGCCACAGAGTAATCTCCTCATGCCTTTCTTATTTGCATTATCTCTTTTTTGTTTTCTTAAATGTTTCTAAAGTTCAACAACATTATTCAAATAACTCTCAAAGAGCCCATGACTTGAAATATGCAGCATAATGAACAGTGTCTAATCCAGGATCTTAATTAAGGAAGCATTACTTTTTTAATTGTAAGAAAAATGTAAAGGAAAAATTGTCTGCCTTCTATAGTTGAGCACTAGGCATTATGAATAAACAACTGACATGCTCCCTAGGAATTATTGCAGATTATATCCAAGGAACTGCTTATTGAAACATAAACTCAAATCATAGATTGGTCATCATCCTTCATAATTTTCTTGGTTTTGTTTTTGTTTTTGAGGTACCAGGGATTGAACTCAGGACCTTGCACTTGCAAGGCAGGCACTTATTCTACTGAGCTATCTCCCCAGCCCTTCATCATTCTTCATAAATAAGTTTCCCTTAGAAATTTGAAGAAGTCTGTGCAGAATCATTTCTTCCTTTTGACCTCATCCTGCACATTGTTTCTCACTTGCTCCAAGTGCTTACATTTCTGATGCTGTAAGTGGTGTTCTGTACATAGAGCTCTGTAGATAGTGCCACCGTCGCCTCCTTTCGAAAACCGTACTAGCAATCAAGAGGAAGTTAACAGTCCGTTATTCCAAGTCACATTAGCCACGCCATAAATGAAAGACCTGACTCTAAGGGAGATTTTAAGTTGGCGATTGGGCTACTTTTTAGGTAATAACCTGCCTTATCCTCCATGGCTTTTAGGTGTTGTTTCTCTATTTCTGTTCTTTTTATTCATCTGCTTTATGTATAATTTCTAAAATTATTGAGTATTATTCCACTTTGCATTCATCTCTCTTCATTTATGATTCTATTTCTGCATCTCTGAGTCTCATTTTTGTTTTATTTACGTAAGTGGCCATTGCTCTTTTCTCTTCCTTTGCTTGGATGCGTACCCAAGAGGAATTGCAAAGCTCTGAGGCTTTCTGGACTGCTTATTAGTGTTTGATTTTTCTAACACTAATCATTCTCTTTTGGACATTTATGAACAAATAATGGTGGTGATATTGTACCCTCCTGCTTTGATTTCAAAGTATTAATTGTCTCTACAATAAAAAGTCCTTCTCAAA
>NW_004524603.1:9628729-9634969 GCF_000260255.1 Octodon degus
AGCGTGCCCTGAGGGCAGGGCCTGCATAGCAGGCCTGGGGATCGAAACTGCAGCCCCTGTTCCTGCTTGCAGGCTCTTTAATCCACTGAGCTCTGTGGCTGGCCCAGGCATTACGAATATTTGAGCAGGACATCCACTGAAAGGCAGCTTTCCCACTGTTGTTCATATCTCCTTCACCAAGTTAGGACTCAGCCAAGATTGTAGGTGCATTTGAATGACTATATTTACTAAATATTTCACTTCACCTAGTTATACCTGATCTATTCTGTTAAACTTACGTCCACAAAAAATTTCTGCAATTGCTTTTTCACTTTCTATTCTGCTCCCCTACTTATTTGTCCACATTTAAACCTGTGTGCATTAGTATGAGATGTCTCATGTTGACATTCTCTCGTGTGTCTTCAGGTGTACACACACACACACACACACACACGTACATGCACACACATGCGCAAGTCTCTCATTTGCCACTCATGATGACATTTGTTACAGTTATCTAAAATATATTATCACCAGGAGATAGTACAGAGGCCCAAGCACCAGCCCTACGAGGGCAAGGCTGTGAGTTCAATTCCTGGTATCAAAGAATAAATAAATAAGTAAAATAAAATATATTATCATCAGCTTTGGCATCGACATTTTCTTTACCTGCCAAAATATATTTCTCTTGTATCTCAAATATTTATTATTTCTAATTCTTCAACGACCTCCCCCAAAGAATCCACTATCCTAAGTCTTTGCATAACACCCCCCATCTTCTTGTTTTTTCTTCTATTGTGCTATTGTTTACTAAATATGAATCACTCTTCTATACCATAGAGTTTGTTTTCACATTTCTGACTTTGCCATGTGGACAATAACTAGAATTCAGGAGGTATTAATAAATAGGAAGACAGTTTGTGAACTATTAAGGCATGACTATCTTCACATGTGCTACCTAATTATACTTTGGCTTTTATAGAGATACCAATTGTGGTTGTCTATGCGTCATCTCAAGAAGCACCCAGCCAGTCAATAGGCCTTTTATTTCCCACAGTGCAACAGACTTTCCTAAAATAACAATACCAAGGACTGACTAGTGACCATATTCTATAGATAAAATTTAGTTGTAAGGGAAACTGCGTCACTTGGCTTTAGAAAGGCATGCACAGTCACCAGCTGCTAAGGCGCAATGTGCCACAAAGCATCCAGGCGTGATTGCCCAAACCAGTGAAGTGGGGGTCTGCTGAACTTTGAGGGCAGGACGACTTCATATTAGGTGATATTTTAGTGGTGACAAGTAACGCATAGAAGAAGCCACAGAAATAACGTGAGAGAGTCCACTGAAATAGATTGGACAGTTGCGATTGAGGAAGTTGGCTTAGCTGATAGACAATGATAAAACATTACTGTACTCTTTCACATAAAGTCATTTGTATCCACTCATTACAGTTTTACTTCAAAGTAACACAATTTGTTGGGATTTGAGGAGTGCAATAGTAGGTAAGTACCACAGCTGAGTGGCTAGCTTTTCTTATTTCATTGAAAAAGGAAGGTTTCTGCTAATATTGTTTGGGCAAGACATCATGCCTATACTTTGAACTCTGAATAACTCACATAAAAACAGCAATAGTCAATGTCTTCATCGCTATAACTGTCCTACTCACCTGCTTTGAAATTCTGTTTCATTGTTTTATATCTCTTCAAAATAAAATAATGATTACTATGAAAAAAGCATGTCTGTTTTATGCTATTAGAGTGCCATCCTCACATAGGGATTAGGTTTTTAGTTTTGATATCTCTATGGTATCACTACAAGGTTTTGCTCTTTTTTTAAAGTTGTGCTCTTTGCTACTTCTTTCTCAATAAAATTATTAAAATATTAAAAAGGGGGAGGAAATAGTGGAAACAGTCCATGTTGGGCACCTGGATGAAGGGGCAGAGAGGCGGCGGCTACCTGCAAGACAACATCAGAGACCTCATGGGAAACCAGCCCCATAGTCACCGCGATCTGGGACATCGGGCCTCTACTAAACTACTGGGTAGTTTAAACTACCCAGTTTATGCCACTTTAGGGTAGAAGCTCCAATAAAATCAGATATTCTATTAAAAAAAAGAAAGAAAATAAAGTTGTACTCTTATATGGAAGATTTTGAATTCTATGAAATGGCATTGTATTTCTAAAGACAATTTTTCATACAAAATTACAGCTGGAAAGCAGTAAATTATTTCTATAAGTTCCTGGAATGCTCTTAGACCCCATACAAGCGTTCATTATAATATTATAATATTATGCTAATTACTCCCATTTAACAAGTTTAAAATCCCTTAGGCTAATACTGCCAAGTAAGAGATAATGGATGTTTTAAAGTAGAGACAAGGAAGGTGATCTCAATAAGTTGTCTTCAAACATATTTATTGAAAGGAGGGCTGGGGAGATGGCTCAGTGGAATAAGCGCTTCCCTGGCAAGCGCAAAGGGCCTGAGTTCAATCCCCGGTTCCGCCAAAAAAAATAAAGAGTCATAAACATATTTATTGAAAACGTTCTATGTGCTTTACTGGCAGATACCCAACTGATGATGACACGCGGGGTTTCCTGTGATGTTTCTCTTGTCATCTCCACTCTCATTGTCCTTTTCTCTTCTTTCCATTATTCCTTTGATTTTTTTTTTAATGACGCACAATGTTAAATTGTCAAAGCAGATTTACAGGGATCTCAACCATTTTCCACCACCACTTTGCTTACAGCTTGAATGATAGCAGCAAACATTCTGAAGAGATAATACAGTCTTTCTCTGGAGGAGCCTGAAACTATCAGAAAAAAAAAAATATCCTTTTTCCTCTTTTGTTTGTCCATATTTTTGTATCAAAACTTTTCTTTTGAAACAAGATATATAGAAATATTGTTCACAAAGAATTATATTTTAATATGGGTAAGAATATCTTCTTTCAATTTGGTAATTACATGATTTGTCAGCCTTCATTTAATAGGTGACCCTGCAGTATGAATCCACAATGCCTGGTTTATTTATTATTGTACAATTCCAGTTATTCAGACACATCCTTATTAACTATGTGGTAGATAATAACGCATCTCTTCTGTGGCAGTGCAATACCATCTTAGTAAGGTAGGTTAGGTCAAGGTCAAATTGTATTTTTTTTTTTTTCGGAACCAGGAATTGAACTCAGGTCCTTGTGCTTGGCAGGCAAGTGCTTATTCCACAGAGCCATCTACCTGGCCCCTCAAGTTGTATTTAGAGAGAAGATCTCATTGAAGTTGCTAGCTATGAACAACGTAAGTTCCTCTATTAGGAAAAGAATGAGACACCCAGTCTTTTCCATTTCCATGCAATTAACTTATTTATATTAATGTACCATTTTTATGTTGATGTCCATTCATTCAGCATCAGTGTATCTCTTTGTAAAAAGACTCTTATGGGAGGTGATAAGAATTTTCTTAAATAACTTGAAATATTCTCAAGCTGTACACTTTTTTTTTCTTAAATTTTTATTTATTTATTTATTTGAGAGAGAGAGAGTGTGGTGTGTGTGTGTGGCCAGCTCAGCCCACCAGGGGGCGAGGCTGGCTGGCATGTGGTGCTGGGGGATCGAACCGCGGTCCCTGATGCTTTGCTAAGCTTGTTCTAAGTAGGTGCCTTAGACCACTGAGCCATCTCTCCAGCCCCAATCAAGCTGTACACTTTTCTAAAAGAGAGATACATTCATCCCCAATAGCGTGGGGAATATGGTCCTGAATTTCCTTTCTTCCTGAGTTTGGTATTAAATTTCAGTGTGCATGCTTTGTAGTGGCAAACTTAAATTATTATATAAATTTTCTAAGAAGTGGTTTATTCAAACAATACAAAAACAGCATGGAAATTATAAGACAGAAAGTAGAATGTTAGCAAACTGTAGTGTATGTAGTAGATACTAAATGAATATCTATTTCTCTTAAAAGATTTCAAGTTCTTTTCTCCATAAATAAGTAATGCTATATATTTACTTGTTCTTATTTTATTTTTGTGTTTTAGGGAAGGGTCTACAGGGCATTCAGGTTCTCACTAATAGATCAGACTCATAGTGATTCGCCTTTTTACAGCCTCCCAACAGCTGGGATTGCAGGCACACACCACCACCTCCAGTCCCAATTGCTGTCTGAGCAAGCCCCTGGGGTGGGGCTGGCATGGCTGGCCTGGGGATTGAGCCCCCGGCCCCTGCGCCTGCTTGCAGGTGCTTCAATCCACTGAGCTATTTGCCTGGCTGAAACTTTTTAAAATTTATTTATCTTCTTTAAAAATGGTGTGTTCATTCCCTAATACCCAGAAAATGGACTGTTTTTCAAAACTCTTAACATTTTTCTCTTCCTATTCTACATTGTTATGTTTAAACATTTTATAGCATGTCAAATATTTTATTTTAATAACAAACTCATAATTTGAATTATCACTTTGATTTAGGTACAACTAAAAGCACATAAATCTGGAAAATCTGGTTGAAATTAAATTTTAAAAAGGCAAAATAGATCTGATTGTACTCTCAATTTCCTTCCTAATTATGAAACATATTTGCAATTCCTGTAGTACATTTCCATTAAAAAGGATATATAGATTTTTTTTCAAAACCTGAGACCAAATGCTTTTTATATAGTTTTACTGCAATATTCATTAAAAATATTTGAGTATCTGCTATATATCTTGTTGTGGTACGTGAAGAGAAATTATATCTCCTACTCTCAGAGAGCACTAAGAGTACACAGACAGTACTAAGTTATGCAGAATATAACTCTAATACATAATATAAAACTGTGATGTTAAAGTTTATTCATCAAAAATCATAACCAATCTACTTTTCACGCTGTATATTCAATTTGACAGAGAGTTAAAAGATTGGAGAAAGTTAACTATTGCAGGCTGGGTTAATGATAAAAGAAGGACACAAAAATATTCTCAAATTCCATGGTAACGTTTCTCTTTAATATCTGTTATCACCACTACCAATCAAATTTCCATCTTCTCCTGCCTGGAATAAAAGAATAAAGGAATTTCTGGAGAGAATGAGTAAGATGAAGAGATACAGAAGCTCTTCAGAAACCTAGAATGCCTGTATTTGTTAATATCCTTGTTCTGCATCCCCACAGTGCATGCCAGAAAGCTCGGATTGTTCCCAGACCAACATAAGATATGAATTTTCTTCATAAGTAGCTATGGAAAAGCTGTAGTCATAAGTTAGGTTTAGTAAGGAATACTTAAGAATTCATAATAAAATGTAAAAGTCTCAAGGATTTTGTATGAAGACGATTTTTCTCTCTGAAGGTGAAGAATTTTCCAGTTAATATTTGCAGGCATGATTTTTTTTTTTTTTTCTCCTCCAATGCCTTCATGGAGGGTTGTGGGGATCGAACTACAGCAACGTGAGGCTGACAGCTTTGTGGAAGCAGCCACTTAAAGAACTGAGCTAGGGCCAGGCCCCCTGCGGGCATGTTTTGACCATGGATAGTGGAAACTATAGACATTTGGATACATGGACTCCTGTACCAAACCTTGCTGTCCCTGGGACACTAGTATCATAGCTGGGGAAGTGAGAAGCTCACTGATTTTTCCCTGTCGGCCTTTGGTCTTACGTGTTCCGTATCTTCAGCCTTTTCTCCAACTTCCTCTATGTTCCTTCTATCTTACTCTTGCTTCTCTGGTGTGGACTGACATCTGTCACCACCCACAGTGCTAGGATGTCTCAGCTCGCTCGTGCTACAGTACACCTGTTGATAAAGAGTCCTGAGAAACATCACCATGGTTGTTTTACTCTTCTTGGGAGAAATTTCTATTATATACTGTATGCATTCATGCCAAGTACATAACTTAAAAATAGAACTGTTCAAAATACTTTACTAAGCGGCTGCCTAGGCAAGTGCAGGAACCTAAGTTCCAACCCCCTCACCACATGACGCGCTGACCACATCCCCGGGTGCTCTGAGCTGGCCACCGAGACCAGGTGTGATAGCACACACCTGTAATCCCAGCCGTGGGGAGGCTGAGACTGGAGCATCACTACGGGTCCAACCTGTGTAGTGAGACCCCGTGCTATGTACCAAATACATAAAAACATAAAAACAAAAACTGTACTGTTCTTGATCTTTAACCGGTGACAAAGGTAGCATATTCTTTAGCACTGGCTGAGTAGTTTCTCATAATCTCACTCATATAGATGGTCCTTGAAGACAATTAAGATCTTTCTTTTGTCTTCTAAAATAAAATTAAAAAATCT
>NW_004524603.1:9635754-9637007 GCF_000260255.1 Octodon degus
TTTTTTTTTCTAAATTTTGCACCACAGTTGTTCCAATCAGTTCGGTTGTATGCCTTTCCCTCTACAAATGATCAAACCCCATGTACATCTTTATTGAAAGAAAATGTGCAGTGCTAGCCCCACCCCCAGGACATGCTGAGATGGAGACTGAGACTGGGTGTGGTGTTGCATGCCTGTAATCCCAGTGCTTGGGAGGCTGAAAACAGGAGAATCACTACAAGTCTGATCTACGTAGTGAGACTCTGTACATCCTGTACTAAATGCATAAAAAGAACATGTTTTTCAAATTGATCACAATATTGCAAAAATCCCTTAAGAAATATATCACAACTTGATGACTAGTGATCTAAGTTCACATTTTAATCAAGTTTTGGCTCAAATCACAGAACATCGCAAGGTTTAATTCTGTCCTCTAAACTCCAACTATTATTTTCCTCTTCTTCACTCATGTTACGTTTGGCATAATCAAGTTTGCATTGTCAGGGATATCCCCTCAGAATGTTACCGGCACCCTTGAAATTCCCTTACTTCATATAATCCCATGTTTTTGATAAATGTCAAATTAAGATATTTAGGCACATTATTTCTTTGCATTCACTTTTCTCTTACTCCATTGCCATGCAAGCAATTTTGACGTTCTGTTTCTTTGATCAATTTTTCGTAGTTACAATGGTGAATACTTTAGAACTACACATATAAAATTATCCAAAAAAGCAAAGCATTCTTTTATGTTCACAAAGTACAAGAATGAATATTTTGTGGAATCTGTCTTTATACATTTTGCCAAATATGACATACTTGCTTCTTGTTTACATATATTTTTCAAAGATTAACATGATTCTTTAAAAACACCCTAGAAACTTAACTTTTTATGAATATTTTATTGTACAAATAAAAACCTTCATAGAAGGTAGATGTAAATACATGTTATACTAAAAACTATGTGATGTAGAGTTTCAAGAGGCGAGAAACATTACTGTTAAAGTTGCCAGTACTACAAAGAATAGTGTGATATTATGTAAGAACAGAATGGAAACATTTAAAAAAATGACGAAAAAGACAGACTGTAGAAGATACTTCAACTCTTACAATTAAATTTCTGAAATAGAAATTATTATACAGAAATAGAGGCTTATCAATTTTATTTAATCTTTCAAAGAACCAGGTTTTTGATTCAGAAATAGAAAAGTTGAATGTTCCATATATAACATACTAACAAAATAAATCTCAGAAAATGAATATTCTAGTAGATG
>NW_004524603.1:9638233-9646889 GCF_000260255.1 Octodon degus
GGGGCTGCCTGGCATGTGGTGCTGGGGGATTGAACCACGGTCCCTGTGCTTTGCTAAACTTGTTCTAAGTAAGTGCTTTAGACCATTGAGCCATCTCACCAGCCCCAATTTCCTCCTCTTCTTCCCTCTCCTTGTATTCATTTCCCCTGTGATGCTTAACTGTGTCAACGTGACTGAGAAACAGACAACTAAATTGGCTCAGCACAGTCACACGTGTGGCAGAAAGGGATTCCCTGAAGATTTGCCGGGATTTACTGGGTATGAGTGACAGCAACCAGTCAGATTGAGACCTGAATAGTATGTAGGGAGATGAAGAAGGAAAGCTCACTTCTGTGTCTTTGGCGGAGCTCCAGTCTCCGCCTTCACGCTGGGGGGGGGGTCTCCTGCCTTGCAGTACAGACTCTTCAGCTTCCAAACAGGGACTCACGAGCAACTCTCCACGGAGCTCCGGGCCTTTGACTTCAGATCTTCAGTGTGCAGGCAGACCTGTCCTTTTCCATACCTGACTCTGTTGGTGGCCATTGTAAATCACTCCTGCAAATTCTTAGGCTTCTATATCTTGCATTTAATCTTTTTGTCTAGTAAGCAGTGGGTGGTGCATTCCAGTCTTTCCTTTTGCTCCTTGTCTTTCTCCTGCCACCTTGTAGAAAGAGTCTTGGTATCTCTTGCTCAGAATTACCTACCCTGACAGCTATTCAACTCTCTCTCCAGCTGTTCAAACCCCCAACCCTGTGTCTTGTTCTTGTTCTTTTTCTTTTTCTATGCAACTTCAAATGGTTAGTCAGTCCTTGGGAGACAACTTGGTGCTTTCTATCTGCCCTTGGTGATAAAGCTCTTACCTGCATTCCACCACCAATGCAGGTAAGTATCACCATGACTGGCATTTGGGAGCAGGTGACACTGCCTAATTTGTCTAGAGAACATTTACAACAAAGAGAGCAGGAATAAATGCACAGCAAGAACTAAAAGTAACTTAGCTACTATATACTAATGTATATAAAAACTTAAACCATAAAATAAATAATTATTGAACAACCCTGGGGTTGGAGCTTTCTTTCAAAAACTCTGATGCAATTTCAAAGATGTTAAAAGCACCATCAAGTTATAATTCCTGGGCCTAAGAAATATATATGTACCTTGACTCCTGACCTATGGAAAGTATAGGATAAATGTGTCACATGCTAAGGCACCAAATTTATGGTGATTTGTTGCATATTCATAGAGATATTGGTTAGGTAAATTGTGTATTTTTTCTTCAAATATTTGTGTTCAGCTTATCACAGGTGTTGAAATCATAATGATAAATTTTTCAACCATTATTATCTTTCGATGAGTATATAGAGTATGATAATAATCTGCTCATCATCTGATTTTTTATGGTGTCTCTTCTAATTTTTTCTATTGAGAGTTACTTATCTGTATTGATTCCTTTTATTGGGAGATTATTATCTCTATTGATTCATTTTGTTGGGAGATTATTATCCTTGTCTCTTCAAGTACCAAACTTTATTTTTTAATTTGTTCCTGCTTTTATTAATTTCTTTTTCATTTTTAAGGTAGAAGTACTGTCTGTATTTCTAATATTTTGCGGTTCTTTTTGTTTGTTTCCCATGTATTGTAGCACATGCATATGTCAGGCACTGTTTCTTGTCCTTGCCATTTGTAATGGACTGAACATTAATGTCCCTTCAAAATTCATCTGTTAAAATTCCCCACCACCACCACCAGCGTGATGTTTTGTTCAGGTGAGGCTTTTGAAGGGTAGTTGGCCTTAGAGGAAGGAGTGAGGAGACAAGTGACATAAAGGAAGTTATTTGCAAGCAAGGAAATAACTTTCCTGACTTGAACTGTCCAGCACTTTCATCTTCTCCAGAACTGTGTGAAATAAATGTCTGCTGAACTCAGCCAGCCTATGGATCTTGACCCGACTAATATACCACCATTATTTTCCTTCTTTTGTTTTATGTTTTGCATTCAATTTAGTATTATTTTTCTACCTTCTAAAAATTGAAACTTTTATCATTCATCCCAAACCTTTCTTTCTTTATGTAAAATAATCATTTTGGCTTCTCAGTCTGAGCAAAATAGTGTCTAGAAATAGTCCCACACATGTTCGGTTGAATGATTTTTTCAAAGGCTCCACAATTTGAATGAGAAAATAGAACATTTACAACAAAGAGAGTAGGAATATATGAATAAATGCATAGCAAAAAGTGAAAGTAACTTAGCTACTATATCTTAATGTATATAAAAACTTAAAACATGTAATAAATAATTAGTGAACATAAGATAGTATAATACCTACACTGTCCCAGGGAAGACAACAAATTCTTGTATAGGACCAAGAAAGCACTAGTCATAGAACTAAAATGGTAAAATTAGATTTTGTTAAAATTTAAAAATTCTCCTCATTGAATGGTATCATTTGATAAAGTAAATAAACATGTTCAAGTAAGGAAACTAGATCCACCTCATCTATAACTAACGAAGAGTTTCAATATATGATATATGATTTATATATATGTATGTATATATAATATATTCTATATATCAACAGTGAATAGCCACAAGCCAAATTTTAAAAATAGTAACAAGTATGACAATTCACTTCATCAAAAGGCATGTAGAAATGTCCAATAAGTAGTGAAAATGTACAATTTATTTTGTTAGAAAAATGCAAATTAAAATAAAAAGGCCATGTCATACTCAAAGGAATTTGTTATTTGACTTTGTTTAATCGAACACATGGACAGACCACATGTTGACACAGAGGTAGAGAAATGGGAGTTGTCAACCAGTACTGGTGGGACTTGGGAGGCTTACCTTCTTAGAAGCAATTTTAAACTCATAAGAACAGATACTACACTTGATCTTAGATAAAAGACCAAGAAGCAATAGGAAGCAATTTTAAATTTTGTACAAAGTCAATTTGTATAAATACAAATGAATTTATGTGTTAATCCATCAACTATATCAGTAGATGCCAAAAACTAATAAAATTAAATATATAAGATGACTTGAATAAGGCATATTCAAAGCAAATTTATGAATAATTTCACTGAAACTAGCTGTGATTCAAATGCCCCTAAAGGATAGACAAATAATTTGTAATAAAGATCTACAGCTGCATTCTACTCAGGAATAAAAGTCTTGTGGAATTGCCCAACAATACAGTTGATTTTCAAATTATGTTGAGCGAAGAATCTAAAATTATTATACCCATACGACATCTTTCATATATAATTCTAGTGTAAGCAAAATGAACAGTGGTTTTGTTGTAGTGTTGTTGTTGTTGGCGGGGTGTTTGTGTGTGTGTGTGTGTGTGTGTGTGTGTATTTGTCTGGAAATGAGAGAAAGGATACATTCTGAAAAAGAGATATATCCTATGGTGGGTAGAGAATCAGTCAACAATCTGATGCAGTCTGAGTCTAGAAAAGTGCTTCTGTGTTTGGGTTGTTCCTTATGTCTCTTCTGATACTGTAGAATACTTTATCCAGAAAAAAACTATGAAAAGAATATTATGTTTTGGGTAGGGTATCAAACTATATTTAGTTCATAATTTCAAAGATATATACTTACATCCACATGTATTCATATGGAAATATGGCTGAACATATATGTAAGAATGTGCAAAATAGCCTTTGATTCATTTCAGATCATTTAAGTGCTTGGTATGTTGTTGTCATAAATAGAACTGTGAGTGAGTATTTTGTTAAGTGAAAGTGCACATAAAAACAGTACCCTCAAATAGAGGAATAGCTAAGTGACTTAAGTCGCACTTATGGAAAATACTTTGGCAGCTATTTTCGGGATGTAATAAATCTATATTAAAAATTCGGAAGCTTTGGAATACTGTAGCATGGGAGACAAGAAATATTCATGGTGCAATTGTGTGAATATTGATTAAGTGATATTTATTTATTTTGTTGTTAGAGGGTCTCACTATGCAGTTTGGACTCATGGAGATCCTCCTGCTTTCGGCCTTCCCAACACTGGGATTACAGGCATGCACCCCTAAGCCCAGACTCTGGCCTGCTCATCCTGCCTTGAGGGCGAGGCTGGCATGGCATGTGGTGCTGGGGATTGAACCACAGTCCCTGCACTTGTGAAAGCTTGCTGAGGCAGGCACTTTAATCCCCTGAGCACTCTTGCCAGCCCCAACTGAGTGATTTTTAAAATTAAGTGTTGCTTCAATGAGTATTAGGAAAATATCAAAGGTCTAATTCTGAGGCTTTCTTTTTTTTCTTCGACTTAAAATATTTTCCATTGGAAAATTTGTGTATATTATCTATAAAATATTTTTTCTCTTTTTGGTTTGTTACACAGACAAATGGATTTCATCTTTTCAGATTCTTATTTTCACCTTGATCATTTTCACTTCACTTTCCCTACCCTCCTTAGGCTTCCACTTTTTTGAGAATTTCACAGTCTATGTTGTGCTTTATCCATCCCCCTTTTACCAACCTTAATTGTCCCTCTTATTTTCTTTCTCTTATTGAATAAAAGCTTCCCCCTGTGGTGTCTGTGAGATGACAAGAAAGGAGAAGAAAAATTTTAACCTCAGTTTCCAAGAAGGACTTATGATAAACTCAATGGGAAAAAGGGAAGGAGACAGTTGGAAAATGCAAGTGGAAAGGAGATTAAGCCAGAATTAAAACTTCATCTTCCAGGTAAATGTAGACGTATGTGCATATATGGGAGTAAGTGTGTGTTGTAACTTGTAGTTTTTTGGCTTTTGAGCGTGAGTATTACTTGTTTGATTTTAGGTGTATGTTTTCCAAAATATAGAGACAGTAGAGATATAAAAATGGAGGAAAATATGACCAAAATATTCCAGAGAGGAGGAATCATGGTGAGTTCTAATCATATGGAAAAGTTCTAGCTAAGGGAAGCCCCTCACAGAAGGAGGCACTGACAAAGACAATACTAGTAGGTAATAAGGCAAATCAGCTATGGTCACAGAACACCTTGAGCACATTTTAGAGAAAAGCCCTAACATTAACGACAGAAAGATTGCTTAGGCATTAAAAAGAGGAACAGCATCAGAAGAGTGGTCTAAAGCTTCCCAGAACCACAATGATTTAGAGAAAAAGACAAATAAATTATAAAGGACCAGAGAGATAGCTCAGCTTACCTCACACAAACTTAGGTAAGCGCAGGGACTGTAGGTCCATTCCCAGCACCACATGTCAGGACAGCCACGCCCTCAGGGTAGGCTGAGCCAGCCAGAGTCCCAGTGTGATGGCGCAGGCCTGTAATTCCAGCGCTGGGGAGGCTGAAAACAGGAGGATCACTGTGAGTCCCAGTTGCATATGAGACCCTGAATCAACCAAATGCATTTAAAAAAGACATTACCATTTAAATATTCTAGGTGTGTGAATTCAGCAAAATATTCCAAAATAGTCCAGTAGTCCATAATAGTAGTGGGTTTTCCATAACACTAGCAATGTCAGAAGTTGTTGACTTGAGCCTTTTATAACTCAGCATTTTTTTTTTGGATTTTTGTGGGAGAGGAACCAGGGATTGAACTCAGGTCCTTGCACTTGCCGGGCAAGCACTTATTCAACTGAGCTATCTCCCCAGCCCCAGCTCAGCATATTAATATGGCTTTACTTTTTATACTTTTCTGCTGGATGGTTAAGACTATTTGTTTCTCAATAAAATTATGGGGAAAACATAAAAAAATTTAAAAAGACATTATGAAAAGAGAAGGAGCTTGCCTTTACACCACACATAGCAAATTACTTTAGCCAAATTGGGATATTGTTTCCAAAATTAATACAGTGGCTCTTAACAATGTCTGATACAGACCCAACCCCATGCAATAATCAGCCTACTTATACAATGGTGCAGGACCATGAAGCCATCTATATGAACACAAATATTTTATAATATAAATATATATTTGAATGTAAGTATACACACATATATATACATATATATATGTATGTATATATATAACTTGAGGTATACATATAGCAAATAAGGCTATGTATATATATTAATATGAATATAAAATGACATGTCAACCTGTTGTTTTTAACTTAAACTATTATGTCAAGTAATATATTATTATAAGGATACAGTTTTCATGGTCTTGGTTTTATTTTATTTTATTTTATTTTTTTGGTGAAACCCTGGACTGAACTCAGGCCCTTATGCTTGCCAGGGAAGTGCTTATTCCACTGAGCCATCTCCCGGGCCCCAAGGATACAGTTTTCCACTGTCACATTAATGAGTTAATTTTATGCAAATTCTTCCCTTTACATTTTGACATCAGTGTTTCTGCCATCATTGCAGGCACATTTTGTGTCTCCTCCACTTTATTCAATAGCATGCTAACTTCAGTTTTATCCAAGTCGTTTTAATTATGGTATTGTGCAAACTGTGTGCGACAGTGTTTCTGGAAATTTTATTTTAATTGCTTAAGCCACAGGCCATCATTTTCACGCATCGAACTTTTATTTTTCAAGAATATTGTTGATACAGATTCTTGATTTGAATGGAGCGATCAATTGTGAAGCCATTATGCTGATAAGATTGGCCAAGTGCTGTAAGAAACAGGTTAAACAACTGGGGAAAAAAAGACCTGACCTGGTATCTATTTTTCCTTTTTTTTTTTCATATATTGTGACCTAAAACAGGGGATTTAACAAAATTTGAGATAGAAAATATATGTAAATTTCATTCAAAGAAGATATGAACTTCTTCTAATCTTATTTTCTGAAAGCAATTGAGGTAATTAATCTGCCAGACTTAAAACAAGCATCAAATACCCAGAATGTATACTGAGCTGCCCTAGATAAGATACCAAATTTAGTAGAACGTCTGTGACTTGGCTACCACTTGATTGAGTCTAGAGTTGCTCTATTATTTTCCATATGAGTGACTCAGAAGCCAAGCTCAAGGAATAAATTCCATTAAATTGCTGACCAAATCCCCCCTTCTTTTATTACCTTAAGATAGCACTAACATACCTGTTATTTTACCTAAGATAGCCTATTGATTCTGATCTAATATCTAGGTTCCTGAAGCTAGCACACTAAGGTGTTCCATTTGGCTTTGTCGCTGAGGCTTTTCCTCTGTGGTTCAGGCAATCAGTTTGAGCACCCATGTAGAGTGTGACTTTGCTTAAATTCCCAATCTGTCCAAAAGGACATGAACATATGGTCTGTATCCGGTGATTACTTCTTCAACCAACTGTCTAAATTCACACATTGCTTCTGAAGCTAAATCCTGAGATGAGGATTGAAGAACTAGTTCTCGTCTTGAAACAAGGTCACCAGCAGAGTGGAAACTGAGAGCAGGAAGATGAGACAATGATAAACGGTGCCTGGTGGGTGTCCAAAGGTGTAACTCCCCCGAGATAAGATGAGAATTCATGCCCTCTCCATGTGATTTGTAAGGTGAGTCTTAAGAATCATTGGTTCAGGACTCGCTCTATGCAAAGCAGTGAGGTCATTGAGTTTTCAACATTTCTACCCCTTTATAAAAAAATTAACTGCTGGTATTACAGGCAGAGAAGACAGACAGAAATTGATATATGGTCAGAGCAGGGCTGGGCCCTAAGTGAAGCCAGCATGAAAATAGAGATCAAAATTGTGGACTAAGTGGAAATGTGAACCAAATACCCACATCCTCCGGGAAGGCTAGAAGATCGCTGTGCACACTCTACATCTACTCAGGCTTGCACATATAAAAAGCCATGCTCAGAAGCTCAGGCATCCCCACTGGTGGGGCTCCTTAGGTTTCTATCAAGTGACGAGCGAGAGGAAGAGTTAGAGTTCAGATTTTATCTTGTTAGTTGAGCAACAGTGAAATAACAGAATGTGGGGAAAATCGTTCTCTAGCGTCACCCTTTCTAGCATCAGAAACCTAAACGTTGTAAATAACAGTGGTCTACAACATAACACCAATCGTAATTTGTGCAATCCATGTAAAAAATATAATTTTTCTGTAGTTGCCCAAGCTATAGATAACAGCTTGGAGTTAAGCAATGTGAAAATTTTAAACATTACTAATACTTTTTAAAAAAGCTGATAGAAATGGCTATTCTAAACATCTAAAAAAAAAAAAAAAACCCACAGTTGAATACCTCTCATCTTATTCTTCTAAATGGGTATTATTTCTGTCTTATCAATTCATATTCTCTTTAAAATAAATTTTAAAAATAAAAGAAAATAGTACAAGAAAAAATTAAAGTTTATTGAAAGTAAGCATTAATGTTTAATTATTTGACCAATTTTGCATACCTATATGTGTTAATCAGAACAACAGATTTGACAATGAAAATATGCAATATACCAACCATTGTTAAATTTTTATTCTTGCTTTGAAGCTCCGTATCACGTGTGCTGTCGTTTGTTACTGTTTTTGTCTTTGTTA
This sequence comes from Octodon degus, assembly GCF_000260255.1. Lineage (NCBI taxonomy): Eukaryota > Metazoa > Chordata > Mammalia > Rodentia > Octodontidae > Octodon > Octodon degus. The sequence continues at coordinate 9,646,619 of NW_004524603.1, forward strand.
CTGCTATTTATTTTTACGCTCTAAAATGAAATAAAATAAAATAAGGCAGACCAGATAGCTCAGCAGACTAAAGCACCTGCTTAGGCAGGCGCAGGTGGTTCGATCTCCTGTGTACCATGCCAGCACCGTCCCCAGGGCTCACTGATGGTACCTGAGACTGGGCGTGGTGGCATGCGCCCGTAATCTCAGAGCTTGAGAGGTTGAAGAAAGGAGGATCACTACAAGTCTGATCTGTATAGTGAGACACTATAGACTCTGTACTAAATATATA
>NW_004524603.1:9646989-9662284 GCF_000260255.1 Octodon degus
CTTTTACTTCAAGTACAATTATGTTCCATACATTACAGGTATAATTTTGTTCAACTGAATTTTTTTCCAGGACTCTGATTTCCCTCTTTGAAAAAATCTATTTTTATTGGCCATCCTGACACCAGTCTTGACTAGATGAGCAGGAGGTTTTCTTTGGCCAATCTGTGTGGGTGGGGTGGCACCCTTACACATACACCCCTGTGCCAGACTGTACTAGCTGTCTTTGTTGCACCTACTACAGAGAAATATTTCTTTCTTTGAAAGCAACTATCTTTTAAAAATACATTACGACTGGTATGGTTGCTTTTGACCTCAAGTTTTAAAATATAAGGCCTATGTGTGGTCTCAAATATTGGGTCCATAAATACCCTTAGTCCTGGAAGATGCACAATGTGATATTACCAAATAAACAAATACATTATTTCTATCATATTTCATGTTGCACTTTCCCTCTAATAACTGTATGTCTTAAAATTCATTTCAGTATCTTTGGAAAAATAAAATAATTTCATCATAATGATCTAATCAATAATTAGAATAGAATAATTAAAAGACTAAATTTGATGCTTTATCATTCCTAGAATACAGCTGTCACTTATATGATCATTTGTGGATCTATTAAAGCATTTTAACTGTGATTATTATGTTCTTGGCATCTTTTATTTAATCTTTCTTAAGTATACCAAGGGTTTTTTTTATCAAACATAAATAATTTAGAAACACTCACTCTTGAGATTACATAAAATTCCAGAACCACTGTTTCTCAAAGTTCAAGCTACTACATCTGATTTTACGAAGTTAATGAAAGTTGTGGAGGGGTTGAATGTGCTCTATTTCATGTCAGCTGGACTGAAGGACCAGAGAGTTGCATTTATTGATTTAATTTACAGTGGCAGGTGTCTGGAGGCCTCTAACTTTATCTCCTGCCAATCGTATGCCACTGCTGATTTAAATTTTCATTTCTTCGGGATGATCTATATTACAGACTGCTAAATTTATATTTAGAATAATTAGTAGTTTGTGTTGAAGAAATCGTCTTCAATCATAAGTTCCATGATGTTAGAGTAAAAGTAAAATAGCTTAAGTCCTTCTTTGCTTCACAAATGTGAAAAACATAGTTTGGGGGATGGGTGGAAGAGAAGTTGTCCAGTTTTTTTTTTTTTTTTCTTGTCATCTTAGAAAACCCTGAAGAATGAAAAAGAATACATCTGCATCTCAACATCTTAGTTTTAGGTATTAGTCAAGTAATCAAAACACAATGCTATTTTTGTTAAGTACTCCCTTGTCCATTAATATACTGCTATTATTTATACCCATTAGTCATGAATACTAATGAAACTAAGTTGCAAATGTCTTAGCCAACTGCAAAATGAGAATTGAGAAGACGCTGACCACGACCTACTTTACTGACACAGAAGCTCGATGAGCTGACTCATTAATGATAAATTGAGATGTATCTTCCCGGTGGTGTGAAAACTTCAGTTTCAATATGTGATTTTGAAGAATGCATGCCAAAAGGCAGAACCAATTTTATTTCTTTGCAGCAGCAATAACTAACTGGGGTTTGAAATGTTGAGAAGACCACGGGGTGGGGGTTGCAGGTTAGCTCAGATGTTTAAGCACTTGCTTGGGCAAACCCAGTCAGGCACAGGGTACCCCAGCTCAATCCCCAATTCCACTTGCCTCACTGGACTCGCCCTTAGGCAACCTGAGCCAGTCAAAAAAATAATGAAAAAGTCCTTCTCAACTTTGGGGCCAGGCAAATAGCTCAGCAGATAAAAGCACCTGCAAGCAGGTGCAGGGGTCCAGGGTTTGATCCCCAAGTCTGCCGGCCCTGCCACTGAGGCACACTGAGAGGGCAATAGAAACTGGGAATGATGGCATGTGCCTGTAATCCCAGCTCTTGGGATGCTGTAAACAGGAGGATCACTACGAGTCTGATCTAGGAGTGAGATCCTGAACACCTTGTAGACCCTTCCCTAAAATACAAAAAGAAGAAGGAGAAGAGGAAGAAGGAAGAAGGGAGAAAAAGAGGAAAAACCAGGTCATTTGCATTATCCCAGAAAAGGATAGACCTGAGCTTAAATCTGACAAAGCCCATGCAGGGTATACCCTGAAAATCGCAAGTTTCTGAAGAAAGGAGTGAAAGAATAGTGAGATAGTGAGCTGTATCATATTCATAAATTGAAATCCTTGTTATTCTTAATATGTCTATTCTCCCTGGGCTGGGCATGCTTGTCTGTGGCATAACTGCCTGCCTGGCAAGCGCAATGTCTTCAGTTCAACCAGTGGTACCAAAAATAAGACAAAACAAAACAGCAACCCAAAGTCTCCCTAGCTTGATCTTAACTTTAGTGCAGGTCCCAGTCAAATTCTCACCGAGCTCTCTTTGGAGGAGTGTTGCTTTTCATTCTTCTCACAGTGTAGGTTGTTCACCCACTTACGACCAACTTCTATCTTTGCAACATCTCAAAGGTTTTAAATATGTCAGCACTAACAGATGAATCTTTGTATCTCTGACTTCAAATTCAGAAGAGCAGTGGATATTCAACACAGGAATGGATACACTTGTTTGCCTTTCATTGACACAATTGCAGATCCTACCATTACTATAAGAGTACTTCCTTCCTTCTAGGTAATCTGTTAGACAAATACAAGGACTATTATATGGTCAATTGGAAGAAACTGAAAGAAATATAAAGCCAAAAAAAACCCTGAATAGTTCCAAAGCTGGTGTCAAAGGGAAATTTGGGAATATATGAGGGCCATTAAATGAATATTAGGTAATCAATATACAGTTTTATAAAAATAAATTCCGTTTCTTAAGCAAAAGGAAGTTGGTGAAGGATCTGAGTTCCAAGTTATCAAATATGGTGCACAAGCATTTGTAATGAGTTAATTGTTAGCGAATATTGAAATGTTTTGTGTGTAGAGCTTCACCATTTTAAGGAGCATTTGTATAAGACAAAGCTGATAGCCATTTGGGTAAATATCTTGAATCATTTATAAATAAAAATGAATCACATTCTTCTTTTCATTTTATTATTATTAATGTGCCTACCTTATTAATTTAATAGCCTCAGTGGCTGAATTTCTTTCTTTCATTTTACTTATATAAATATGGAAGGATCAAAGGCTCGTGTCTAGGCTTACTGAGTGTATCCCATGTATTTGTGTGTGTGTGTGTGTGTGTGTGTGTGTGTGTGTGTGTGTGTGTGTGCAGGATCTCACTCTGCAGCTCAGACTCATAGTGATCCTCCTGTTTTCACCCTCCCTTGTGCTGGGATTACAGACATGCGCTGTCTTGCCCAGACTCCATCACCGGCTCAGCACCCCTGGGGACAGTGCTGGCCTGCCTTGTGCTGCCAGGGTTCAAACCTTGGCCACTGTGCTCACCTACGCAAGCGCTTAGTGTGCTGAGCTATCTTGCCAGCCCTTATTCCACATATTAACTGAAAAATGTTACTTATTTCGATATTAGAAGGATAATGGACACAATAGCCACAAAACGTGGTCTCCAATCTTATTCCACTCCGTCATTTGCCTGACAAGATGTATGTTCCTTCATCACTTGGCAACATGCTAACCTTAATCCTCGAAGTCTTTCTAATACCCTAATCACATTAGCACTTGTGAGAAAGCCAGAATTCATCCTATTTGAAATTCATTGCCCTCCCCAAAGTCTGTAAGTGTGGACATGGGGGTTCTGAGAACGATGCAGGGTCCTTGTTCTGCACCTGTCTGTCCTTCGGTGCATTGCTGTGCTTTCCTCTCTGCTGCTCAGGTACACTCCTCTTTCCACCTCGGTGTCTGCTGAGATACCCAATTGTTGCTCGCGCTCTGCCTGTGCAGTTCGCCCTGCACCTCCTTCCTTGTTCCAAAGGTAGCGCTCAGGTCTGGCCGAACTCAATCTCTCTCCACTGACCCCCATGCTTTTGTCTCAGGCACACAGCAGCTTTGTCTGTCACCTCTTCCCTTTCTGAGGTCATGGATCACCCCCAATCCTTTTCCAAGGGAGAGCCTTTTCTTATGACGTCACCTGTCACCTCCATGAGGCAGATAGCATACCCCGGTGTTTGCAGCTACTGCCTAAGGTATTTTCATTAAAACCTTAGCTATTTTAAATGTTCTTGTTAGTGCTAGCCTAAGTTCACCATATTAGAATGTGCAATGTTCAGTATTTAAATTCTTTGGATGTCTGTATAGTCCACATATTGGTAAAATAAACAAAAATGCTGTTTGTGTCAGATTCTCGCCCTAACACTACCTCTTTTGTTATGTTTTCTGCCTCATACATCTTCTTGGCAATCAAAGCAGCCTGCAGATTTCTTTCGCAGATGTCCGTTTGAGAGACACTGAAGTAAACTTTAAGCTGCCGCAGCTGTGTTGGCAGTCTTGGCTAATACTATGAAAACAAAATTATCTTCTTAGAGATCAGAATTAAGGACACTTTCAAAGATATCACCAACACCCCACTTTGAACCTGAAGCGCATTTCCAAATAATCTTTTTTTTTTTTCTCACTAGAAATTGCATCAGGATGAAACAATTCTATTCCATAGATGCAAAGGAATCTATGTAGGAATTCTGAATTTGAAATAAAAAGTAAAAAAAGAGATACACTTGGAAGATCTAGACTACAATTAATCGCAAGCTAACAGTTTATTTGTACAAACCAGGAGTTAGTAAATGTTCCTTATTAGAAGAGCTAGGGTTTGTTTGTTTTGTTTTGTTTTTTGTGATACCAGGGATTGAATTTAGGACCTTGCGCTTGCCAGGCAGGCATTTATTCTACTAAGCTGTCTACCCCAACCCCAGGGCTAGTTTTGAGGTTGCAAATTAACATAATTAATGTCACAATTCCTTGCAGCCTAGACATAGTAGGAGGTGGTGTAAGTGGGTGCGACTGTGTTCCAGTAAAACTTTATGTTGAAACAGGCAGTGGTCTGGATTTGGCAAATGGACAGTCACTTGCCCGTATCAAAATCATGAGTGGAAACATTTAACTATTACATCATATAAATTCCATTCCTTATCTGAATACAGATTCTATGTCAAGAGGTGTGGTATAATTTACTGGCCGTTTTCTTCCTAGGAGAAAGTTTTAAAATTAAGGTACTTGGGCCAGTGAGATATCTCAGTGGATTAAGCAACTGCCTAGGCAAGCACAGGAATTGGGATTCAATCTCTGGCACCACAGGCCACTCCAGCCTTGTCTCCAGTGCAGTGAGTTGGCCGCTGAGACCAGGCGTCATGGAGCACACCTGTAATCCCGGCACTGGGGAGCCAGAAAACAGGAGGATCACTACGAGTTCGAGGTGCATAGTGAGACCCTGGACAAAATACACACAAAAATAAATAAATAAATATATAAATAAAGTAAAATAAGATTAATGTGCTTAGAATAACGAGAAAGTTACAGAGAATGTAGCATCTTGATTGCTGGAAATACTTGAATGCTAATGGTTGTAAACAAGATTTAACGTAGTATCTCTGATTTTGCTAATTTTTTTCATTTTTATTAATTTTAATTTTTGATATGTTTTGTATCATTACATACTTAAAAGGCTTTTTTTGTCCTGTTCTTGGAGGTTCAGTGTTTTGGTTTTCAAATTTAGAATCCTTCAATGTGTTTTCTTCCTTCCAACAGCAATTGTGTATTTTCTAAGATAATTATGTTTTTGTTTATAATTTTTATTTTGGTCATGTTATCATTAACTTGTTGCTATTGTCTTATAAACTCTGAATCAAATCACAGTAATAGCAAACTATGAAGGTGATATCAATGTGAAATTTCCCAATTATAAGACAAAGCAATCCTTTTATGAATTTAAAAACAGCTCAAGAAACTTGAAATTCTTCCAAAATAGATATACTTTTTTAGTCTCAATGATTTTGATATGCTTTTAATTTTCTACCTTAATAAGAAAGTTCCAATCAATATTAAAATATAAAAAATTATTAATTCAGGCTTTCATATCCTACAACGTGGCCACAAAATCAATATGTATAGTAATGAAGCAGGAATGGTGGTCAACATAGTCTATTTCTAAGATTTAAATCTTTTAGAACTATGAAGTTCTTTATAAAAAAACTCACTAAAATTACTCAGAAAATCTATAGGCTGTGGTTCTTGCCTTTAGCTACTTCTTTTTCTGTAAAGTGACACTCATATGTATTTTATTATTCATGAAAGTGAGCCAAATTTGACTGATTAGCAAAGAGAATAAGAGGAAAGCTAGAATTACCGAGAAACAAAAATAGGTGCTCCAGCACTAAAACAAAGAGATTTTTCCCCCCATCTCTATGATTTTGAATAATTATTTCCATTAGAAAATGTTGGAAGCCACTGAAGCTGGAAATTGATCAAATGTGGGAGGGCAGGATAAGGCCTTATTGCCCAAAGCAGTCAAACTACCTCAGTCTTGAGAAAATTAACCTGGCTGGACACTGCTGGCTATAAGTTGCAAAGCAATCTTATGTCTTGTAACTTTGCAAAGGTAGAAATAAACGATCCTACTGTTGTTCTGAGGTCCTTTGCCAATCAGACATAGTCCATTACCTGACCTCAGTGGTTATCTCTTGTCTTCATTTTCTAAGTCCTCTCTCTGTTTTCTCCCAGGGACCACTGAGAGACCAATCAATCCCTACATTTGGAGCCCAAGCAAGGACCCCCCAGTAAGTAGATACTGATAAGTGGGAGTACGTTCCCCAGAATTTTGCCTGCAACAGGGTGGAGCAATGGCTTGGTGATCAACAGTTAGCACTGAAGTGTTACATTGACAATTACTGGTGAAAAGCAAGGAGTACAGAGGTCTACTGATCTTTAAAAAATACGTTAAAAAAATCCAGCTAAAAAAGAGAGAAATAGGTTTGAGAAAAGCCAAAAAGGAGAAAATTATAATGAGTTAAAAATAGGACAAACAGTTTCGAGAACCACAGATGTTTATAGATTTCGATAGATGTATGTAAAAGTTTGTTGTTTTCTTGTTTCCTGTAGTTATGTTACCTTCTAAGACTACTACAGAGAACTCAGCCTGGAATACTGTTTTACAATCAAGTCCCAAATAGAACAAAGAGGAGGGAGCAAAGGTTTCAGCAGATAGAGTTTAAGCCCTCTAGGTTTGCTCAATTAGATAGTAAAGGAAAAAAATTATTTCAAATTGTGCACAGTTGGTTCCAAGCGTCATGGTGCCACCAGGGTATGCACACGCACAAACTGGGCTGAGGGAGAGCCCCACACTCTGGTCCTAAGCAGACACAGCTGAGATTACCCAGTCCCTTGCCCATCCATGTGACTAGTCCAGCCTTGGATGCTGGCAGGCACCACCAAATACATTCCTGTGTGCCTGGTGCTAAGTGGGAGGGTTATGACTATGGAATGCTGGCCTTGGCATTGGCTATGAGTGTTACCAGCATTGAAAATTTGCTAGGCTCAAGATAGTATTCACATTTAATATCTGGGCAAAAACAAAACGTCCAGGTGCCAGAGCCAGAGAGACAGCTGGCACACACCGTGGCTGCGCACAGTGTCTCTGGTCACATGACCATAGCATCCTTGACGCTAGGGGAGATGAAATATGGGTAAGGAAGCCCAGTCACATGCTAGCACCTCAACTAGCCCTGGGGCAATAGAGTGAAAGTGGCCACCAGAGGCAGAATCCCAATACATAGAGGTCTCCAGTTTCTGCTCAGTATCTTCAGGGCTGATTATAAACAGGAAATCAGGATTAAAGTTCAATTTACTCAAAACATGGCTTAGATTACTTCATATTCTCATGTGACTCAACTGGTCATGCTTTGTCAAAAATTTGGGAATTACTTCTTGAGATGAGAAAAATTAGATTAAAAATTAGTTAAAGAAAAAATATTTTGAAGGACTTTTCAAATGCAAGTGTAGATCACCTTTGGTAGGGAAGCTACAAAGGTGCTGGATCGATGAGCTGGAGGGATACCAAGGGCCGTCCTGCCAGGAACACAGCCTTTCAGAAAAAGAGAGCAGTTTTCTCTCTCCTTTACAAGTGACTCTAAAAGTCTATCTTTTCCATTTTCCTTTTAGGTGATTAATTTAAAAGACTGTTTCCATCATAAAGATAAAATGTTTTTGTCTTTGGATAAAAAAAAAAATCGTATTTCCTAAGATTTAGCATAATGGGGATATTTTAAAATATTAAAGTAGTTTCGATTCCTGAAAATGTTGACTGCGTGTTTTACCTTCCTAAATTTGTTTGATATAGAAAAAGCTTTGATATTTTGCAAACAAATATGGAGCTTTGGATTACAATCTAAAATCTTAAACAGTTGCTTGATTTTGACATCCTGTTTGTTGTAACTCAAAAATCAGATGACAAGGAGGCAAGTCCAAAAATTAAAAGAAGTGCTTTATTTTAGCTGGTACCCAGCGACGGTCTCTATGCAAGGTGCAAAGAGGCGTGCTGAGCATTGACAAGGTGCAGTATTTAAAACTGCAGAAATAGGGGAGGGGTGGAGAGGAAGAAGTGGCAGGGTCATTAGTTCATGGGGTGGTTCTGTTGGGTGAAGGTGCTGGCTTGGCAGTCATACAGAGTTCACTGAGATAAAGTTTGGGGAACAGATATCATAAGGCTTGAGTCATAGGGGTGAGGAATTGGGAGGAATTGGGAGAAATTTGAGTTGGCAGTCAAGGGGTAGGGAATTGGGAGGGATTGGGAGGAATTTGAGTTGGCAGTCAAGGGGTGAGGAATTGGGAGGGGTCGGCGCATACAGAACAGGAACTTGGCGAGGTTAGAAGGGCAACAAAATGGAGTCAATTTTGACAGGGTACAACACTGTTTAGATAGTGGCAGGGCTGCAGATGACCTCTAAAGCAGCAAAAACTATGACAAAACTTCTTCATAAGTGGATCACCTCATCCAATAGAGATATATTATGCCCCAAATCATTTACATCAATTTTTTCATGAGTTTCAGACTTTATTTGGTAATACTCATGGGCTCCATCCAGATTTTGGGCTAATTTCTCTGGTGTTATCAACTGTCATTATGCTTCACCTAAGTTAGATGGCTCATATAAGGTTAGGAGAGGCTATGTGACAGCTTCCTCTTCCAGAATATATGATACAGGTTTTTCACTGTACCATCCAATTTGATTTACAAAAACAAAAGTGGGAATCAATCCTTCCCACCTCACATGTCAATATATACCATTAGTTTTTTTAAAACTTTGCAGAAGATGGAAGTACAGTAATGGAATGATAATTCCATCGAGTTAAGCAGAAAAAGAAGTTAATCTGGGGCAGAAGAGATGTGTATGTTTTACCAGAGCATGATGTCAGGCTGTACCATGAAGCCAGATCTGGAGAAGAAGTTAGTAGTGATGAGGCTAGATCAGGTCTAGGACTTACTGAAAGAATTGACAAAATGGCTCTAAATAAGGGGCCGGGGAGATGGCTCAGTGGAATAAGTGCTTCCCTGGCAAGTGCAAGGGCCTGAGTTCAATCCCCGGTTCCGCCAAAAAATAAAAATAAAAAAAATTTAAAAATGGCACTAAATAGGTGATAGCGTATATAGAGCTAACTGAGCTGAAATAATTTTTAAGACAAAATATAAAATGGTAAAATATGCATATTGATTTCAGATAAAAGATTCCACTCCTCTATGGCTAATTACTGGACAACAAAGTCTGATAGTCTATTCATAATTATGAACTTCAGAAAAATTTAATAGAGTTACTATAGTTCAATTTGGTCAAGCATATATTCTAAGTATATTCTGATATTGTAAAGACATTTGTGTATTTGTTTATGTGTTTGTGTATCATTCTGGTCTAAGTGATATCAAAATGGGTTTACTCACAAGTCATCAAAAATGTTTAATTAAATATTCCTTAGTGTAGGGAGAAATTACTAGACAGACCTCCAGTAGGTGAAGACTGGAGAGCCCAACCACTGTTCATTAATATGGAGACCCCAGTAATCTTCATAGGCTCTTGGAAGACATCCCCAATAATTTTGTCTTTAGTTAAAAGATAAAGTTTTTCAGTAAAAAACAATGAAAATAAAGTTTACTCAAAAGCAGATGCTTGGGGGCAGAAGAGTTAGCTCAGTAAAATAAGTGCCTGCCTGGCAAGCACAGGGTCCTGAGTTCAATCTCCAGTACTACAAAAAAAAAGATGCTCTTGGTATGAAAGTAAATTAAGAAACAAAGGTTTTCACATGTGTATGATAATTCAGTAGTGTTAATTTCATGGTGTATTAAATATATTCATGATTCAAACATACAGGTCTTCCAAAATGGAAAAAAAAAATTGCTTATTGTGATAAGACTTTCTTTCAAATTCAGCCCTCTGACTTTAACAAAGAAATAGTGATATATATGCCAATAAAGAATGACAAATTAGATAAAAGCTTCTTATGTATTAGATAGATATGACTGGTTAAAAGGGTTGTCTTATGTCAAAATAAAAATTTAAGCGTGTCACAAAATGTCAAGATTGTCATACTGCAAGATACATATGGTTTTGATTTCTAAATTTCCGTTTAAAATATGTAACTATTATCTGTTAACATTTTGTAGGGATTTAAATATTAAAATATCCATCCTTGGTAGAAAATAATGTTCCATTTTAGGTCTAAGTTGTTTGACATTCAGATAGAAATACTGAGCATACTGCCACAATTATCTGTAATGTCTTTAAAGTTCACTCCTGGATGTTTAACAACTAAGGTTTGGAGACCAAAAATTAGATATAGATGGGGTAAAAGGATAGTCAATATTTTGGCTCTAGCCGTCTGAGGCCAACGAGGACTCAAAACATAATACAACCTCTTTTGCAACATTCTACAACCCAGCTGAGTCCCTGATTTTCTGATCAAGGAGATTATGGAACCATAGAGGAAAATAGTCAATGATGTATAGTGTACCAAAGGAGAGTCACCTGGAGAGAAAGTATCTCAAGCTTTTACAGAAAGCAATTTCATCAAGCAATGGCCATGACTCATCCAGGTAGCTCACACTGACAGAAGATCTAGGAGATGCTATACTTGGTTCCAAAGTAATTCCTGAAGTGATTTAACTCATCTTGTAAGACAGCAAAATATTGATGTTTTACTTAAACAAGTCTCACCTTAACTTGGTCTTAACCATCCAGCAGAAAAGTGTAAACATGACATGTGAAAAGTAATTCTGTAATAATAGACTAAGTTGTAAAATGTTCAAATCACTAACAACTTTAGACAGTTGCCAGCTGTACTGATGACTCACTACCATTATTGCGCTGTGTAGAATTAAATTGCTGAGTAACAGTACTAAAACTCTTTGGACTGACATCGAGGGTAAAAAGGTGTTCTAAAGAGTTCTCAAAAAACAGCTCCTTCAATTGCAATGGAACTCCCACAATTTACACAACAAAAGAGTAAAGGGAGAGATATTAGGAGCCACTGAAGCCGGAAATTGATTACATGCGTGTGGGCAGGATGAGGTCTCATGAAGACACCAACAAATCCCAACAGGACAACAAGATGTGTATCTGTAATCAGATCAAACGTGATCAAAACCATCACCTTTGAAAACCACAAGTTGACGACTTTCACTATAGTTATTCATTGATTGTACTTTATCTCACTTAAAATTTTTATTTAAGTATAAGTGAATGTTTATAAAGAAAATTAAAAACGCATCTCTTGTATGAAAAATAAAAATTTTATAACAAAATATGGAGTTCAATTGTCAATATACTGTGCACCATGATCTTAAAAGAATGGCCGAAACGCTCTTCAGAGTGTGAATTAGGATAAAGAATTCTGGCACATATTTAAAGAATGAGGATTAACACTGTACGGAAAAATGTTTTAATGTGGTTTTGTGCCTTTGCTTGAAGATTTATGTCTTTAGCTGTATTTGAGGGTGCCAGGGAGATAGCTCAGCAGAATAAATGCTTGCCTGGCAAGCGTAAGGGCCTGAGTTCAATTCCCAGTTCCACCAAAATAAACACATAAATAAACAAACAAACAAATAAATAGGTAGATAGATAAATAGATAAATAAATAAAAAATAAAGCTCTATTTGAAAACAACTTCAAACCTAAAACAGATAAATATAAAAATAAGGCATACTTAAATGATGGAACTTAACACAAAAAGGGGATACAGATGAATGTCCATTTTGTATCTGTACTCAAAGTGGTTAGGATAGATATATAGTTACATTCTCATAATGAATAGAGGGATTTGCTCTAATGGTGTTTGCAAATAGGATATCAAGTCCGCATCTTGTACAGCAATTAACCACTAGGAAGAATGTATGCAATGTGTGAATTCTTGAAACTGTCCTACCAATTTTGTTTGAAACTGTCTCAGCTATTTGTTTCTCAATAAAATAAGGCATGCCTGTACCTGGTAAGCTGAGCAACTACTTTGAAGAGAACAATATGCCATAGAATAGCCATTGTTATTTTGCGATCTTGGGCACCACCTTGCCGCTCCCCACTTTCTCAAGTCTTATCTTCAGGCAAAAGTCACTCTCCTCATTCTGGTACCTGTACTATTTTCTGAGGAACCAGGACTGAAAGGAATCTGAACTAGAATTTTGATAACCACTCTGTGAAATAGACTCTTGAATGTGCCTCTTTGGAAGTAGAGGTTTCACTGTGCTTCTTTTGTACCTTTTCTTTGGTAGTAAGCTTTTTAATAATCTCCAAGCTTTTACATGGTTCATGTTCTTACTCTGGAGCACTTTATTGAGCTTTTGATATATTTACCCAAGTAGAAACTTTAACTCCTCTGCCTTTACTATGAGCAGTACTTGAAACCTTCACCATGGCTTTTGTTTTGAATGTCTGTATCATTTTTATTGTAGTTTTTATCTCCTTAAATAAAAAAAGAAAAATAATAACCAACATGGAAAAATACCCTAGTACATTTAAAAGATAAAATGCAAAATTTTATATGAGTCATGAATTAGTGTTAGAATGTATATGTGTTAAAACTGACCAGAATGAAATATGAATACTTGAATTATCTGTTGATGGGTTTTGTGGGTCATTTTCTTCTTTGTGCTTTTCATCTTGCTACTAAGTGACTCATGTTTAATATTCATTGCTTTATGGTCATACAACATGTTTTGAAATAAAATGAAAACCCAGAACTTTCAAATATAATTATAGAACTCACATTTTTTAACCTACATTTACCTAATTGTAGTATTTTGCTAAATTTCATTTTTTTCTCTACTCTTTTGAAACACATACACACTCAAACATGCATAGAGTTTATAATTTTTCTGAATTATTTGAGGATAAGTTAGATGTATGATGGTTGATTTTTTTTTTTTTCAGAGAGGTGTACAGCATGTTCAGGGTCTCACTATTAGATTGGACTCTTAGTGATTCTCCTGTTTACAACCTCCCAAGTACTGGGATTACAGGCGTGCGCCACCACGCCCAGTCTAAATTGCTGTCTCAGCGCACCCCGGGGCTCGGGGCCAGTACGGCAGGCCCAGGAATTGAACCCTTGGCCCCTGCGCCTGCTTGCAGGCACTTTAATTGGCTTAGCTATTTGGCCCTTTCCTTATGGCTGATATTTCCTAAGTTCTCAGCATGTTTTTTGCCTAATGTACCAGTGCTCTAATAGATAATGGCAATAAAATTATCAATCACAGAAAAATTAACATTATTATCATATTCAAATTTTTAAATGTAATTTATCTTTCATCCCTCAATCTTGCCATATGACCAAATGATAACCTCTGTAAGGTTTCCTTTTATTGAGGAAACTATTTTTTGAGCATAGGAGACTTTCTAAGTTCAAGAATTATATTAGTTGTCATAGCTATTTGGATGTCTTTAATTTGACGTATTTCCAGACTTTGTTTGTCTTTTACATTTATGTCATTGAAGAACAGAGCCTCCCCCTCACAGGAAATGTGCCACTCTCACTAGGTTATGTCTGAAGCTGTACTGAAGATGTATGCTGTCTGTGTGTTTGAAACTGGACAAATTCCTTTTGACAACACCATGGTTCTCATTACTTTAAAATTATCCTCTCTTCCCAAAAGTAATTTAAAAAATTGTCAATGGGATAAAACTTAAAGACCATGAAAATACTACATGTTTCAAAAATTTTCCTGGGATAAATGGATTGATTGATGATCCAAATCTACCTGATCAAATCTCTAAATGAAGAGAGCAAAGCTAAGATCTTAAAATTGCCTTGTGCCCAGAATACCATGTAGCCTTGTATATTTAGTGTAAACAACTGACTTTTCTTTCTCCTCATTAGATATTTTATTGCTGCCTATATAAATGTATATTTATTCATTTGTCTATTATTGAAATGACCTTATCTATTTTACTTTTTATTTTATTATTATTTTTTAAAATTTATTAGTAGTATGTATTTAGAGTCCTTTTAGGGAATTGGTAAGTAATTTACCTTCATTTTTCTTTTTGTCCCCTTTCTTTTTCCTTTTATTGCAAGCACACCAGATTTTACTAATACTTCCTTATTTTTCTCATTCTCTGCTTGTAATAATTTCCCTACAGTTTATTTTATTTTATTCATATGTATTTGGTCCCAGGAATCAAACTGAGTACCTCATATTTGCCAGGCAGACACTGTGCCACTGAGCTATATGCCCAAACCTGTCTTATTCTTTATTTTTTCATATGTAGAAAGACTGTCTCCCAGCACTACTTATTTTACCTTAATCCAGAATTATCTAATCTCTGAAGGTCCTTTCTTTAAAGCTCTGTTTTTGAGATAAATTAGGGCAAGACTGACTCCATTCAGAGAAGTGATTTCTAAATGAAGTTGTTTGATGTTTTTGCTGTAGAATAAGTATCAGTCCCTTCCCAAATGTACAGCTTGAAAATACTTTTTCATTTTCTGTGAATTGTTTGGGCTCTCTTGTTTCCTTTGCTATGTGAAAGTTTTTCAGTTTGATGAAATTTCAAGTCTTTCTTTTTGCTTCTGCTTCATGCACAATGTCTTTGTTTATCTCAAAGTCCAAAATCATTTCCTTTATGTTTTCTTCTAGTAATTTTGTAGTTTTATAAAATCATTTTACCTAGTTGTGATGGCTCTTTGGCTTTCTAGCTTTAATTTTCTCTCAACTACAAATGCACAATAGACACAAGTAGAGAAAACTAAAACTAGAGGTCCCATTCGACTCAGCTATTCCCCTTCTGGATAACTTTCCAGAAGAATCAAAATCATCATACCTCAATGGTATATATGCACACCCATGTTGATAGCAGCACACTTTGTAATAGTAAAATCGTGGAAACATCCATTCTTCTATGGATGAAAAATGTGATATATA